>NW_027411866.1:179815928-180294454 GCF_047663935.1 Musca autumnalis | reverse complement strand
GTATCTCCTCCGCAAAACTTTTGATCTCTAATCCTAATCAACATTTTTGTCAGTTCAAACGCCCAAAATTCCCTAAATACATGCGTTTTTTGGAAAAAATTGTTTCAATATACACAGGCTGAGGGTATATCTCTGTCAGCAAAGCCGACTGATACTTTTTTACTTGTTTTTTTTGATTTCAGGTCAAACCAGGGAAAATTCAGACCTGAGCTCAAAGAAAGAATTGAAGAATACCCCTTGGGCAACATGGTTCTAATGTATGACTTCTCGATATATACAGTGTGTCCCCTTTAAATCGATGCTGACATTTCGAAGTTTTGAAATCGGGGTTTTTGAATTTTTCTTATAATTGGAGGGCGCAACCATATAATGGCCAAAAATATTTATTGATGTATATCTCATGAGTGTGCACCGTACAGCTCCCTAGTAATAGGAGTCCAAAGTCGAATTTTTGGTGCGTAAATTTTCTTTAAAAACCTATTTTTTGGCTTCAAAATTTTAAAACTGTGGCTCAGGTACCCTTGACCCCGCGTGATTTTAGTTTTTTCCGCGCCGGATTTAATGAGCCCTACCACGATCGAATCCATCCACTAAACCGCTGATATAGATACCCTGAAAATAGGAAAATAAGCAAAATTTTATTTTGACTAATCCGCATACTAAACCGCGATTTCCCTTAAAATTATTTACATAAATGGAATCCTTTATACGCGATTATAATATTTGTCAAAAAGGTGTGTCATAAATTACAGAGATTCGGGAGTAGTATTAGTATTTAACCAAAAATAGAATCAGGTAGCACATCCGCGGTTCTTGACGAATCCGTATAAAATTTGTCTTATTGACGTATTTTTAACAGGGGGTCACTGAAATCGGATGCGCCTTATAACCATATTAACCACATGAAGCATTTTGGTGTAGTAAGATGCAAATGATGGCACACTTTGGTCGCTGAATGAAACATGGATCACGTCATAACACAAAAGTTCGACTCACGGAGGATCTGCCCTTCGGGGTTCTGTATATACTCATCAAGGGCTTTCACCCCCAAAAGGAATTTTTACACTCAGACCTCGATCTCCATTTTGTTGCACAGTGATATCAAACAATTCAATATTTTCTTTGTCTTAATTTGTAGCATTAGGCTTTTTTTTAACTCAAAGGAAACAGATCGATGTCGTTTTTTTAGACGGGGGGCGTCGCCTAAACCTTTTATTTTTTGTATACCCTCCACCATAGGATGGGGGTATATTAAGTTTGTCACTACGTTTGTAACTACTCGTTCTTGATCAGCGTGCAGTTCTACATCGATATAGCCATGTCCGTCCGTCTGTGGAAATCACTCTAGCGTCCGAACGGAAATTTGAAATTTTGGGAAAATCTATTATTTGTACGTAGGACTTTTGGTATTGAAAGCGGGGCTATGTAGGTCCACGCTTTCGTATAGCCCCCATATAAAATGACGCGTGACGCGTCGTCGTTTTAAGGAATGTTTAAGATATTTGTCCCATTTCACCATCGAATTGGTTGTAACTTTGTATTTTGTATCTCCAGAGGCCAAGAAACATTCCTACAAAAGTTGGTTTATATAGGTCCACGGTTTGGTATAGCCCCCATATAACGACCCATATAAAGTACGCGTCATTTTCATATATTTTGAATGTATTAGTCCCATTTGACAACAGAATCGGTTGTAAATTTGTATTTTGTGTTTCCAGAGGCTAAGAAATATTTCTACCATAAAATGTTTATATACGTCCTCGTTTTGATATAGCCCCATAGGACAATATCTCCCGATTTTCGGTATTTTGAAGGGTTTGGCCTCATTATCACACCGAGATGGCTGAAATTTGGTATTTAGTCTTCGGTGGGGGTATAGAACTTTCCCCCAGAAATTTGTAGGTATAGGTCCACTCCATCATATAGCCCCAATAGAACGGTACCTTCCTATTTTCGGTATTTTGAAGTTGTGGCCACATTAATCCACCGAATTGGCTGAAATTTGTGGTGGAGGGTATAAAAAGTTCGGCCCGACCGATCTTAACGCTTTCCTACTTCTATAGTTTGAGAATAATTTATTCATTTTGTTTATTTCCTATTTCTGAAATTTGTTTGTGAATGTTTTCGCATTTCAAAAGATTTTCTATGAGGTCTAGGTCTTGTTGGGATGATAAACACATCGTAGAATCAGTAGATTCATCTGTTCCGAAAAGAATCAAGCGTGGCTTCAAAAAAATCCTAACCATGACATTTTTATTGCTGCTGGACCCCTGTAAGGTGTCCTATAGGAACGTTACGCGTATCATTTTGGCTACAGTAGAAGCTCTCGGAGAGGATCCCAACAATCTTTATCCGTGAACAGCAGAGAATAAACCGTAAACAATTCACGCAACAACTTCAAAGAATGAGGCTATTTGCGTGCACCGGGATGCAAAATTATTACCAGGTATTCTCAAAACAGGACAGAATGAACGGGTTGCTGTTCTGGTATCACATGGGGGTAAAGAACAACTCCTAGGCTTTCCTGAAACTGACAGTAGCTCAGGGGAGAAACAAGATATAGCAGTGTACGAATGCCTATAAAAAAATGGGGTTTCACCAGCTCGAGCTGATGTTAGATCGAGAGCTTCTGTTCGTGCGTACAAACTTATTAGAACTATTGTTGAGACGGATTTTAGACTGTAAGTTTGGAACCACATTCGGACATCAACCAAACATATTGAAGCGATTTTTATAAATATATCTGCGATTGACAATCCAAGTTCGATGTAAGCTAGAATGTTTAAAAACTACTTCCCAGTTGACATCCCAAGAACAAGAGGCCGAGAAGCACTTTCTGTTTTCATCTTTCGAGCCTGGTTTAAAGCCCTCAATAACACATTTACTAACTATTATTTGGTATCCCACACGACAAGACTGAGTGTTTATAAATGAAGTGAGATATATTGGTTGGACAGTGCACAACCAAATTCTAAACAATACACCTCGTTTTTTATTTTATCTCAAAATACTTCACCCTTTTTCACTTGAAAAATCATGGTCACTAGACTCCAATTATATAAAATTTTTTAAATATTTTCGGGAATTATCTTCGAATTCAGTAATACTTACGTATATTGTTGTTCAGCATATTAAAAACAGAATGGCCTTTAATTTAATGCATACGGGCAAATAGCTTTAACCATTCCCGAGATATGGGTCGCCGAAGTCTCCAAATAGCCAAAAAATCGAGATTTTTATAACTTCGCGGCCCCAGTAGCACGTGTTAACATATCCCATATGTGCACAAACTTTGACAATCTTAAAATCTAAACAAACTAAACACTATATCGATTTTTCCCTTTGAGTTAAAACCTGTCTAATGCAACAAATTTAGACACAAAAAAAAAACTTTAAATTTTACATAAAATATTTGATTAATGCAGTCAATTTTATCAGAGCAGAAGTAGCTGCCATCATTAGAGTATTTAGGACCATGTCAAAACCATGGATGTTAGGACTCGTATGTCGGATATATATTCACTGGACAATAGCGGTAGACTATCCCCGCATTTTCACATACAGTATCAGGAACCTTTATAGTACTAAAATACGAAATTTTTCAAAGTCCCATCTGAGTTATCAATATTTGCTCTATATATATTTATCATAGATATTTCAAAAACAGTTTGGATCGAGCACACATAATCTTCTGAAAGAATTTATTATCAAAAAACATCAATAAAATATATTTTGTGACCGCTGATAACGAAAACGTGAATAAAAACGGTAGAATATTGTCCTAAATCTATATATATAAAAGAGCTCAGTGAGTGAGTGAGTGAGTGACTGAGTGACTGACATATCATCGCCCAGACGAAACCGCTGAAGCTAGAATGCTGAAATTTTGACTGTGGGTTGCTGTCGGTGTGTAGGGGTGAGATAAGGCTGGGTTTTTGGAAATTCGACCTAGAAGGGTACGAAAAGTACTAAAAGGTACTAAATATGGTACCCCTTGTATTAGGCAAACGGGAAGAGCTAGAATTCTGAAATTTGGAATGAGGGTAACTGATGGAGAGTTAGAAAGATGTACCAAAGGGTTTTTGGAAATTCGACCTATAAGTGTACGAAAAGTTACAAAATTTGGTACCAATTGTATATTTTGAGCGGATATAGCTACAATCTGCATACTTGGCATGGGAATCAAGGTTGGGAAGTGGTGTTGATATAAGGAAATGATTGTGGAAGTTCGTACTTATGTGTACGAGTAGTACTAAATGGTACTAAATTTGGTACAATTTGAATTTGGGTGAACGGATAGAGCTAAAAGGCTGAAATTTGGAATTTAGATTACCGTTGAAGTGTACGATTGAGATATGGGGGTAGTTTTGGAAATTCATACTTATGTGTACGAAAAGTACTAAATGGTACCAAATTTGTTACAATTTGGATTTAGATAGACATGGAAACCTGAAATTTGGAATTAATATTACTGAAGGAGTGAAGGATTTAGGTAGTCTTGGAAATTCTTACTTATGGGTACGAATTATATTTGGTACATATTATATTTGGGTGAACGGATAGAGCTGGATTCCTGAAATTTGGAATTTAATTACTTTTGGAGTGTAGGACTGAGTTAGTCTTGGAAATTCGTACTTATGGGTACGGAAAGTACTAAATGGTACTAAATTTGGTACAATTTAAATTTTGTTGAACGGATAGAGTTGGAATCCTGAAATTTCGAATTAAGGTTACTGATGGAGTGTAGGATTGAGGTAGTTTTGGAAATTCATACTTATGGGTACGGAAAGTACAAAATGTACTAAATTTGGTACAATTTATATTTGGATGAACAGATAGAGTTGGAATCTTGAAATTTGGAATTAAGATTACTGATGGAGTGTATGATTGAGGAAGTTTTGGAAATTCATACTTATGGGTACGAAAAGTACTAAATGTACTAAATTTGGTACAATTTATATTTGGGTGAACGGATAGAGTAAGAATCCTGAAATTTCGAATTAAGGTTACTGTTGGAGTGTAGGATTGAGGAAGTTTTGGAAATTCGTACTTATGGGTACGAAAAGTACTAAATGTACTAAATTTGGTACAATTTGGATTTGGGTGAACGGATAGAGCTGGAATCCTGAAATTTGGAATTTAATTACTTTTGGAGTATAGAATTGAGTTAGTCTTGGAAATTCGTACTTATGGGTAAGGAAAGTACTAAATTTGGTACAATTTAAATTTAGTTGAACGGATAGAGTTGGAATCCTGAAATTTCGAATTAAGGTTACTGATGGAGTGTAGGATTGAGGTAGTTTTGGAAATTCATACTTATGTGTACGGAAAGTACAAAATGTACTAAATTTGGTACAATTTACATATATTTGGGTGAACGGATAGTGTTGGAATCCTTTAATTTGGAATTAAGATTACTGATGGAGTGTAGGATTGATGTAGTTTTGGAAATTCATAGTTATGGATACGGAAAGTACTAAAAGTACTAAATTTGGTACAGTTTATATTTGGGTGAACGGATAGAGTTGAAATCATGAAATTTCGAATTAAGGTTACTGTTGGAGTGTGGGATTCAGGAAGTTTTTTGAAATTCGTACTTATGGGTACGAAAAGTACTAAATTTGGTACAATTTGAGGGAACGAATAGAGCTGGGAGCCTGAAATTTGGAATTATGATCACTGTTTGATTGACTTAGTCTTGGAAATTCGGAAAGTACTAAATGGTACTAAATATGGTACAATTAAATTTAGGTGGACGGATAGAGCTGGAATCCTGAAATTTGGAATTATGATTACTTATGGAGTGTAGGATTGAGGTAGTTTCGGAAATTCGTACTTATGGGTACGGAAGGTACTAAATGGTATTAAGTTTGGTACATTTTGGATTTGGGTGTACAGATAGAGCTGGAATCGTGAAATTTATAATTAAGATTACTTATGGAGTGTTGCATTGAGGTAGCTTTGGAAATTCGTACTTATGGGTACGAAAATTAATAAATGGTACTAAATTTGGTAAAATTTTGATTTGGGTGGACGGATAGAGGTGGAATCCTGAAATTCACAATTACTGTTGGATATAGTTATTGAAATTCGTACTTTCGTACGAAAAGTATTAATGGTATTATGAATAGAAGTGGAATTCGGATATTTTGTATTATAGCCGCTGTTGGTGTTTAGGGTTGAGATATGGATGTGGTTGTGGATATACATACAATAAGTGTACAAAAATTACTAAATGGCACAGAATTTGGTCCAAATTGTTATTGTGTAAAGGGGTAGAGCTGAAATTGTGAAATTCGGTATTAGTAGAGCAGTTGACGTTTAGAGTGGAGATAGAGAGGAAGTTTTGCAAATTCGTACTAATGTATACAAAAAATACTAAATCGCGGTTTGGATATAGTTTTGGATAAAAGGAAGTAATTTTTGGAACTTATACATAGTATAAGTACTAAATTTGGTACCAGTTTGGTGTTGCATGATGGGATATAGGTGGAATTTCGAATTGTTGTATGAGGGATTGTGTTGGTCTTTAGATACGGATTTTTTGAAATGCATACAAATTCTAAAATTAGGCTGAGGGCTGGTTGATTTATTGAGAAATACGACATGTACTAAATGCTATTCAATTTGACGTTGGGTGTAGCAATGAAGATGGAATTATATCATTAGTGCATGAAAAGTACAAAATTGCAATAAATTTGGTATAGAAGTGAAATTCTGATATATTATTGATTTGTCAGGTTCATTGTTATAGGTGGTCGTACAATAAGTGTACTAGTATTAAATAATACTAAATATTGAAGCACTGGTACTGGGTGAATCGATAAATGAAATTTGTTATGAGGATAACTGTTGAGATTGGATCAGAATGTTTATTTAAATCCGCCTTTAAATGTATGAAAGGTTTCTACATGTAATACCATTGACATTAGGTGAACAAGTAAAGCTAAAACTGTAACATTTGAGCTAAGGTCCTGGATTTTAAAAATTGTACTGAATAATGTACTATTTTTTCTAGGTTAACGCGAATTCGGTTTCTAAATAATGTACTGAAATCAAAATGTACTGAAATCAACAAATTTTTTTTATCTTTGTTGTCTATTCTAAACGTTATTGCAAGTTCATTTGAAAAGGTAGATCTATGCGGCTAATGTTTTACAAGAAGGTTTTTACATCCTGAGAAAAAAGGCCAAAAATAAAATGTCTCAAAAATTAACTGTTATATAGGGTAACATCTCCTGAATAAAGGTTTTCTACATTTTGATATCAAAAATTCCAAAATTCGGTTGGAAAATGTGGATACAATTTTCAAAATACCCACACCGTTCTAATAAAACATGGACTGGAATTTAAAATGTAGGCCGCTGTTGAAGTGTAGAGGTCTTTTTTTGAAATTCGAACAAAACGTTTTTTGTTGATTTCAGTACATTTTGAAAGAAATTAAATATAAATTCAAATAAGTATTAGTACATCAAAATTTTCAGTGTTCTCCATATTAAATATTGTTTATTTGTATATTATTCCTTTTCCGCTTACGAAGTGGCGGGCATTTTGCTAGTCATATATAAAAAGCGAAAGCTTTTGGAGATGTTAAATATTATAGCTACAAATTTCTTTTGTCCAGAGACTCATAATGAAATTTGATTTGGAACATTTCTTCTTTTGACACAACCCCTAAAAGTGCGGTATTTTTGGAGATTTTGACTCAGTATGGAATAAATTTTAATTAAGAATCTAAAAGTTTAACAAAGAATTTCTACCTATATTATCTAATTTTGTAACGTCATTTTCTTAACAAAGTATTTTACTTAGATACCTAGTTTGTTCTGGGACTTTTGTGTACAATATTTCTTCTTTAAACATCTTTCGTCTAGAACTAACCGCCTGTTCATGTATGTCGCACGGAAACCTGTACGAAAGGAAAGCAGTCACCCACTTCCGTCTAAAAATGGGTTCATGTATTTCGCAAACTATCGTGCTACTGCCGTTACGTATCCTATGCGAAATACTACTAATTTGAATGAACATGTGTACAACTATGTTCCATAAATGAGAGCCAAATGAGAAATGAAAGCAAAATCCACATATATGAACATACAAACATTGAATTATGTGTGATTTGTTTTGTTTGAAAAATAAAATGTGTCGGTATTTTGAATTACTTATTTTATTGATTTCTTCAAAATAATGAAAGAAACCGCCATTAAAACGTGTCTACAAAATTTTTATTTTGTTTCAAGATTGTGTTGCATAAATTTGTTTTAAGATTTTTGGTGTTTTTCGCGAGTTTACGTTCTACTCGGCAGCTACAAAGCAAGTGAGTGATTTTGACATTATCTTTCTATAAGAGACAGTCCTTTCGAAATACATAAACCCAAATTTAATAGAAAAGTGTACATTTACGTGTTATTTCGTATGGCTTGTCGGTCGCATAGATTTTCGTTTCAAAGGCGTTTACATGAACAGAAAATTATTTTTTTCCACTTCCGAAGCGCAAAAAACCTTTCGGTCGACATACATGAACAGGCTGTTAATTTCATGTTACTTTCATGAATCAACTCGAAAAAAGAACAAAACAAATTTATTCAAAAAAATATTTGGGTGTTTTGTTGGCAAACTTGATGTATATATTTTCTTGATATATATTGCAAATACATATTTCATTTATTCGGCGACTTATATTGAAATTGATTGAGATTTTTTTTTGTCTGTGACGTCTTCTATCTAGAATGAAGTTTTGTGGGACAAAACTTAATAAACTCAGATAAAGTACAACATTAACCCTGAAACGTGATTTTACTTTTGGCAGATTCCTGGCGTTTCGGTACGATTTAGAGTTTTGGTGTATTCGGGGACCTATAGTACAATTTTATGAAAAATAATTTTGTAGAATATTTTGATCTGATACGATCACATTTCAAAGGAGTTTTTAAACGTTTTTGAAAAAGGGTCAAAAGACCCCGTTTGTGACTCGCATTAGGGTTAATTTTTTTCACAAAAAGATACCCCTCATTGTTGTCAGTAATATTGCCAAAGAATCTGATGTCGAATATTTCAAAACCTGTAGAAATGAGCGGAACTCGCCACGCCTATTTAGGTTACTTCCCGACGTAAACTTTCAAAACGCCGATACACGTGTCTTCTTTTTTTCGGTCCTCTTTCATAATCTGGCCGAATTATCCTGTAATTATTTTTTGTGTTGTACAGTGTTATTAAAGTAATAATATAATAGTGTACATACAGCGCCAATAATAAATGAAAGTTTTTCAACCATATTATGTTTTATTAGAAATTTTCAGTATTATTATAATTAGAACGCAATTTATTATGTGTCAAACTGTGTAGTGCTAGCTTGAATGTGTGTTTATTCGTTTGTATATCGACAGTTTTGCAGGAGAAGCTCTCAAAGTTTGGAAAATTTTTTGAACTTTAGTCAATAAGTCAATATTTTTTTATATCTTCTGTTCGGATTGACCGATCATTACCAAAATTGGACAGAGTTTAAGGTAAAGGACGTTCGACACCTCCAAATAATAGTTTGCTAATTCTGAAAAGCGAGTTTTGCAGGACAAGCTCTAAAAGTTTGGAAATTTCTTTGACCTTCAGTACTATGCTAAGTAAATATTTGTTAATAACTTCTGTTCGGATTGTAAGATCATTACCAAAATTTGACAGAATTTAAGTTAAAGGACGTTAAATTTAAAAATGTAAAGAACTTGAAAACATGCTAAGTCGACTTAGCATACTATTGTTTGGAGGCGTCGATATGACGATGGTAATGACTAGGCTAACATGGTTTTACTACATTTTTGGAGCAAACAAATGTTATGCGTCAAAATATATTGTCCTTTATATTGTATATTGTTGTAGCTATACATACATACTTTATTATTATACTTACACACATTGTAGTTAAAGTTGAGGCAGTCACAACTGATTACATTGACAAAATTTAAACTCACGTCATTAATGTAATCAATCTATTGTTAACAATAGGTAGCTTTTGTCAATGCTATGTATATGATATCGTCTTTTTTGGTAACGATATATCGAGAAAAATAAAATTCTATGGGCATTTAAGGATGAATCTACTTATGTTATTCTATGGAAATAGTTTATAATAAAACAAGTAAGCAAAGACTATAGTCGGACGGGGCCGACCATGTGATACCCTACACCACTACCCCTGGAAATTAGCTTTCAGCAAATCAAAATTCATTTATGGAACAAATAAACTTATTGTAAGAAATAACTTTGTGGGTTCTGTAGTGCGATTCTGTAACTTTTTTTAATAACGAACCGACATCGGTAGTTAACAAAAATATTCGGTTAAATAAACGAATGTGTTATTCTGTAACTTTATGTTAACGATTGTAGAAATCGTTAGCACATACCGACGAATATCGATGGAAAGACAAATTGTCAAAAAATATATTTTAGTATTTATTAATTTGTTTTTACGTTAAAAATATTATTTCTTCGCAACTGCAGAATATAAAACGTGCAAAGGAGCAAAATATCTTCTTTTGGAAGGAAGGTACCCACAATAGGTGTCTGCAAGTATCCTAACAAAGCGAAACCCAGGAGTAACTTCAACTTTATAGACGTCTAGTGTGTATGTGAGTATTTCTAGGAAGTACAGGCACAATACATGATTCTCATAGATTTTGGTGGGTTTATTCCAGGATATCTCGTCGAGACAAAATATAGAACATCTCAAATTGATCAATTTATGATTTTGAAGTGGACAAGAACATGTCTGTTAGACCAATATATGCATGTGTGCATCTTGACCGACGGCGAAGCAACATAAGCTGATTTATGTTTACCACATATTCACTGCAAAAAATATTTAATAAATATATGTAAGGATCATTGGTCAAAAGGCCATTATTGTATGAATACATGCTTGATTTAAAAATTATAAATTTGGTAAAACTCTTCCTGTATGTATGTGAAGCGCTGTTTTATTTTTTTTCCAATTACAAAGATAGGGTCATATTTTTGTTTGTTGCGCTTTGTGGGAAAATTCTGAACAGCGTAATAAAAAGAGCTGTGTAAAAATTGAACTGTGAAGTTTGAAATACTTAAGCCCTTTCGGCAATGTTTGTGGATTCACATTACCGCCATTTGAATTTCTCATGACTTGTAGTTCGGAAATCCGAACATATAGCATTTTGGCTTCAACGCGGCATTAAAGCCAACGAAAGCCTTTTAAAAAGATAGTGTTAAGGGAATTGGTATAAACTTAACATAACAGTACCACACTTGAGTCCTTTTGAAGCATTAGCTTACGTTTTTCCTCTTTACTAAGTAAGCTTTCATATGTTGATGCTACATAAAGATAGTCCAAGGGAAAGTTATGAGTTAATCCACGATATACATCTTTATCTTTATGCAATTTCAATAAAGTCGGCGTTGGCGAAATCACAACAGTGGCGAAACTGTCTTATTTTATCCTACATAGTTAACACTTCTCTAAATGTCTTTAGAAGATTTTTCTCAATAAGGCGGAAATTAGGTTCTGTACCGTCCTTATTAAATTAACATATGTTCATATAAAAACGCCGTTGTTAAAAAAATCAGCAAAATATTGCAATAATGTACTGTCGTTAATTCTCAACAACTACTTTTTTTTGGTTGTTAACTTAACAATAATTTTCGGTAATTAACGACAAAATTTACCGACAAAAATTGTTAAAATTGATTTACAGAATAGCACTTACCGAGAATTATCGTTAACTACCGACATTCGTCGTTAATTCTGTCGTTAAGAAGTTACAGAATCGCACTACTGGTACCGGTTTACACCAAGCTTAAATAATAATATAATAATTGTTCACAAACATCCCATTAGGGACAAATGAGACTTCTCTCATATCAATGAGTACACCCCGATTGTAGAGAAGTTTTACATGACTGAAATACTCAGAAAATGTCGTCAACATTACTGAGGTGTATTTCCCACCGTTTAAAGTGGCGAAATACCCCTTAGTAATGTTGTTGTATGTATAAATCCCAAAATTATACGCCATGAGGAGGTCAGTGGGTGCCTTCACCAAAATTAATATTTCAAAAAAAACTTTAACGGTAGCCACACCTGTTCAACAAAAAGGTAGTAACTCAAACTTTTGAAATACCGGTATTTTTGACGAAAGAATAGACAAAGAAATGCCAGATTTTTACAGTGGGTAGGGTAATTTATTTTCTTAATAAAAAGTTAAAATTGGGCTCCACGTAATTCGCAATAAAGCACAAACTGGGAATTGCTCTGTCATGATGGACACAATTATAGCATGGGAGGAAAATGTGGTTCTCTACAGAAAACCCACTTTATATTAGGCAGTAGCCTCGTTATCTACCAAACTCATTATTGCAATTTTTATCAGTGGAACGGTCAGTCGTTCTTTTTTCATATGTAGGCTACTTTGGCGGTAAACGCCCTCCAGAAATTAAAATATGGACCAAATATAAAATGTTCATATTTTTCATACAAAAGTAATGGACCATTTCACCCGCTAAATAATATCAGATCATCATCCAAAATTGTAGGCACCTTCGTCGACCTAAAGTCTTACCTCGTGCAAAATTTCGTGACTACAGAGTTATAATTGCGAACTCTAGCGTGTTTATTATTAGACTACAAACAAATAATTGGATACATAAGGCTGTAACTCTGTTATCTTATCATGGACACCAACACATCAATAGAAAGGTCAAAAGTTTATTTTCCAAGTATATCATACTTACCCGGGATATGTCTTCCAAGAATAAAGATATAAGTTGTATATTAAAAATTTTCACAATTTTCACACAAAGGTTGTGGTCCATTTAACCCTCTTAATATTATCTGATCGCAACCTCAAATTGCAAGCTTCTTCTCTGTCATATACTCTTACCTTATAAAAAATTTCGTTGATCGGACTATTATTGCAACCTACAGAGCCACTAGAAAATTGAATAAATATTATGTTTTGGTCAATTTCACCCGCTAAATATTTCTCGATCATCACCAATAAGAATAGGGATCTATTCTGGCCTGAACCCGACCTCCATACAAAATTTCTTGACGATCGGTCCATAATTGCGGCCTGGAGCGTGTTTACAATTTATAATGGACAGACGGACGGACGGACACACATCTCAAAATCGCTTTATCTTGTCGAGATATGAAGATTGGTATACCACATTGGGGGTCTCCGACGAATATTTCGCGGTGTTACATGAATTTTTACCAAAACAAACGTATGTATAATACCCTTACCACATAGTGGTGTAGGAAGTAATATAAATATTTTATATACGCAATTAATTAAAAAAAAATTAAATGTGAATTAATCTTTAACTTTTTTTATTGTTTTAATTTCAGGTAATTGCAAAAAAAAATTAATTTCAATAAAAAATCGTAAGTAATATGGATTAAAAAAAAGAATTCTATACCTACATAGATTGTTGTTTATATAACACATATAAGTCTACACTAGGAGAGATTTCTTCTAACCTCTGTATTTTAGCTGATTCTCTAATATAATATCGTAACATATTTTAAGATATGTTGCGACCTTTGGTAGGCTAACGCTACGTTTTGTTTTAAGTTTACGATGTTTATTATTTTGCATATGGTTTGTAAAGAATGTGACATTTTACTTTTCGCCTTACCAAATAAAAAAGACTTAACTTAGTGTTGTTGGTTAAGCTTTTAGACCTTTAATATTTTAAGCAAATAAAATTAAGATTTTTTTGCTTTTTTATTCCCGACGTTTCGTCGCTTTTTGGCGACTTCCTCTGGGGAATTCGTCTATTTGAATAAGATATATTTATTTTTGTAAATTACTTCAATTCATTACACAATGATAAACAGCCTTAAACTTACAATATGATTTCAGAGGTGTTTTACATTAAAATTAATAAACATAAAAACGCCTTGAATTAATATCTCCCACCGTTTATTTGATGGCAATCCCATAGCACGAACTGATGTTGTCGGTATCTTCTTTTAGATTCATTGTTTTCTCAATGTTTTGTTTTATTCTCAGACTTTCAATCATCAATCAAGTTGGATCTTTTTAAGACGATGTTTCAGTTCAGTGGAATTTTTATATTAAGTTCATTCGAAATTATATTTTTCAATATTTGACCTACAAACATCATCGGGGAGAATATTAAATTACAATGCGACACAACCAAGAACACAAATCTTCAATACAGCAAAAAGCCTGATATACAGAATTTTAAAAATAATTGATGAACAGTTCCATAACAAGAACATACAAATAATAACGAAAATTCTAAGAAACAATAGTTTCCCATTTAACGTCATCAATTCTCTGATGGATGAAACACAAAGAAAAATCAAAAACGAAAAAATAGCTTCAACTAAGAGGTAATTTACACGAGGAAACAATGTTTCCTTGTTTCCTCTAAAACGTGTGTTCCGTTTTGATTCTCATTCGCAAAATTGGTCAGTGTTGGGAACAAATGTAGAAATGATTGTACAAAAACTTACAAAAGGCACTTTTGGATGGATACGTGCAAGAACTAAATAATAATTTCATAATAATTTATTTATTTTGTGTTGTAAAAAATGTTTCTTGTAATTGTTATAGTAAGGTATTTCACTACTTCATGAATTGATACCCATTTTTTAACAATTTACGACAGGTAATACAGGTATTTTTACCCTCATGTGTCATAATTTTTACGGAATTGTTCATGAATGGTTATTTATATTATTAGCCCTTTCTTTTTACCTGTTTTTGTAGTTTTCCAAAGAATTGTTTTTTGAATATTCATGTACAATAGGTAGATAATCATTTTTGGTAACTTTATGTAAAAACGTACGTCTACCGTTCAAAAGGTACGCTTGTTAAACAGCGCAACCCTGAAAATGCAATTACGAATGAGAATCAAAACGGAACACACGTTTTAGAGGAAACATTGTTTCCTCGTGTAAATTACCTCTAATATTACCAACAAAAGTACAACAATTGAAAACCAACCAAAAAATGTTTAAGGTGTACCTTACATCCCTGGTCTGTTTGACAGCCAAAAATTACGACAATTTATAAACAACAACAACATAAACTTTGCTTATAGGCCGAACGCGACGTTAAGCACAATATTCACAAACACAAAAAGTCGAATTGACAAACAACAACAACAACACCACAATGTAGTTTATCAAATCAGGTGCAAAGGCAAAACAAACGAAAACTGCAGTAAAATCTATATAGGAACAACAAAACGAACATTAGGAACTAGAATGGGAGAACATAAAACAGACATTGAAAAGAAAAAAGAGACAACAGCCTTAGCACAACATGCAATAAGCACTGGTCACTCTCCTGATATTGAACATGTCACAATATTAGACAGAGAGTTGAAAAGAAATGATTGGTGATTGGAAGTCTGAGAATAAAATAAAACATTGAGAAAAAACTGAATCTAAATGAAGATACCGACAACATCAGTTCGTGCTATAGGATTGCCATCAAATAAACAGTGGGAGATATCAATTCAAGGCGTTTTTATATTTATTAATTTTAATGTAAAACACCTCTGAAATTATATTGTAAAAAATTATATTTTTAATGCCTCTAAATTTGTTTATTTTGCGTTTTCAAATCCATCAGATAGTAAAAGAACACATATAATAATGGCCTTAAGGCTGTTTATCATTGTGTAATGAATTGAAGTAATTGACAAAAATAAATTTATCTTGTTTAAATAGACGAATTCCTCAGAGGAAGTCGCAAAAAAGCGACGAAACGTCGGGAATAAAAAAGCAAAAAATCTTAGTTTTATTTACTTAAAATATAAAAGGTCTAAAAGTTTAACCTGAATACAACAAAAACCAAAATTAACCAAATCAACAACAATAGACTTAACTTATTTTTTCACCTACATATTAGTGAAGTGCAATTCTTCATTAAAACCAGCCATTCAAATCACTTCCTTATTCTCTAATAATCTCATTGTTTATTAACTAAAATCCCACTCCTCATTTAATACACAATATTTCGTCTTTAAAATACACATACCATTATTTCTTATGTTCTAACGTGTTTCCTTCATTTCCACATATCTTTTCTCATCATCATTTTGTTACTTACAATTCAACACATCTAAATATATAAGCTTTGTGAATGTTTCGTTGCGACAATCTAATAATCTGTCATTTGCAAACACATGTAAATGAACATCTATTATACATAATACAACTAAATTATAGCTTAGCAGAAGTAGTGAGGAAATACCTTCCTCTACTTTACAGAGCTATCCACTCTTGACCTATTTAATTCCTTTTAATAAGTAGCAGACAACAACTAATAACATGATTTAGGCTTTGCGATCTAATTGTTACATATGCATTAATTTGTTATTTTCTTCTTCTCCTTTTTTCTAGCGTGAGGAATTTATTTGTATGTGTGTCTGTGTATTACTACAATTTGCTGTGAGATCTCTCGCTTTTAATATCCTATCCTAACAGGTTATTACTAACACACACTACTTCCACACATCGTCTGTATAAATTTATGTTATTGTGTTAGTACTAAACAATCGCGAACAAAATTCTTACACTGCTAGTTGCCTTCTGTTTAGTTTTGCTTATGATGTTTTTGCATTGTTTGTTGTTGATATTCTTTATACATGCTTTGTCTACCACAACGGAATTGTAGTGCAAGATAAATGACATGCAAACAATGTGGGCACAAAGGAAAGCACATACAAGTTCATCAGTTAACATCATCAGTTTGAGAAGCTATAATATATAATTTTTTCTATGAAATATGTTAATGTATATACCGATATATGGCTTCATAAAGTACATAAACTATGAACTTAAGCGGAAGTTGTAGTACTTACAGGGATAATAAAGTATAAAGTATGTGCATGTGGGCGTCTAACATCCCTATATACACCAACAATACCGTTCAAGAAGTACGTGGAAAAATCATAAGATTGCCAAGAATCCCGAAAAAATCCTTAAAATAAAATCTAACGGAATCATGTGTCGTATGAGTATTGATAATACTTATACGCTATATTTCATATAATTCACAAGATAGAAAAACTTCGCAATGCTCTTTTTTAGGCGAAAAACTGTCAATAGGTCATCAATATACAAAAAACCTTCCAATAATATACAAAAAACTTTTACAGAGTCATGTGTCGTATGAGTAACGATAATACTTGTACGCCTGTGGGCCTATTTTATAACCTTTTAACCACAGTCGATATTGATATTTTTTCGAGAATCTCATTTTAACAACATAATTAACAACCTTTGTATTCTGTAAACAAATTTTAACAACTTTTGTTAAAACTGTCGTCATAAAAAAACCCAAAAATAGTAGTTGTTAAAAAATCGACAAAAATGTTAATTTTGCCTTTGGTTTGTGTGTATGTTTTGTTTATGAATACATTCAAAATTGAAAGCTTTTAAAAGTTTATAGACAATTTGTTTACATTTTTACAGAATAGCAAAATCGTTACTGCAAACACATTTTAGTGCCTTGCGCCTACAGAAGAAAACTTCAATTATATAAGCAAACATTTTAAAGATGTTCAAACATGTTCAAACATGTGCCGCATGACTATTGACAGTACCTCTAGGCCAGATTTCTTATATTCCACAAGACCTAAGAACTTCAAAATGCCGTTGTGTAGGCAGAAGATCTGTCGGTAGAATAACTATATGCAGAAAACCTTCCTAATGAATAAACGATTTACAAATATCCTGCAAAAATCTTGAAAGAAAATCTTACAGATTCGTATGTCGTATGAGTATTGACAATACTTATACTCCACATTTATTATAAATCAAAAGACAAGAGAACAGGTCTTTTGTAGTCGGTAGGCCTGTCAATATGTCATCAATATACAAAAAATCTTTCCCACAGGTTTTCTAAAGCGAACATTTTAAAGATTTCCAAATATCCTGGAAAAAATCTTAAGAGAAAATCTTACACTGTCATGTGCCTGCCGTATGCGTATTGACAATATTATACGCCGGATTTCATATTATACACGATACGAGGGTTGCTAAAAAAACCTTCTGGCCTAGGCTTGATGGCTTGATTGGCTTGATTGAGACACCTCCATAACATGGTTTTGAACGTTTTTACAGCATCTTCTGGTGATTGCTGCTCTTTTTCGGGTTCATATGCATAGTTCCTTGATTCGTCACCTGGATCTATCTTATAAACGTCTTTGGAAGCGCCGCGATCTATATTTTCGAAATTTCATGCACCGATCGACAGGGGATCCAACGAGAAAAACACCATTTTTTTGGCGAGTGTCGACTATGATTGAATTCATTAAACCAGTTTTTCATTGTCCTATAGGATGGTCTTTTATCGACATACAAAGATTTAAGTTGGCCGATGTACTCTTGCCGAGGTTATTCGCATCGGAATTTGTGAAAAATTATCGGACGAAAATGTTCACAAGTAAATTCAATTTTTTTTTTTGCAAAGTGATTTTTCCAAGTCACTGTAAACAACTTAACACATGGTCGTATCTGAAACTGTCCTGAGTACGCTTAGGCTAAAAAATGTAAAATTTTCAAAAAAAAAAGCCAAATGACGCCTGGCGACACTGTGCGTTGCCTAGGTCAGAAGGTTTTTAGTGACCCTGGTACAGAAAAACTTCAGTATTCTTTTCTGTAAGTGAATGTCCTGCAAAGAGGTCAACAATACACAAAAAAAAACGTTTCAATAGGCCTTCTAGACTTTAAAAAGTCCTCTATTGACAGGTATCCATTCAAAGGTCTTCCGTCGACATACAAATCGTTCGCAGGAAATTCTCTTAACAAGTGAACAACTTTTTAAAATGTGTTCTATGTATCGAAGGCCTTTGAAAAGGGTCTGGTAAGGGCGGATTCCCTTCCACAGAATGAAGACATTTTCAAAGGTCTTCTGTTGATAGAACACTATTCTAAAGATATTCTATGAATAGATGACATTTAAAAAGGTTTTAAAAAGTAGAATGTACAGAAGTACATATATTTGAAAAATATTCAGAAGATCGTACTTACATACATGTCTTTAATGAACACAGAAGATCTCCCAAAACGTCTGCTAAAACTTTTAAGATGTCTTTACTGGACAGAAGGGTTCTTCGTTAGATAGAAGTACTTTTAAACAGGTCTTCTATGGATAAAAAAATGTTCAAAGTTCAACTAAAGTTTTTTTAAAGCCTTCTATTAACTGAAGGCTTTTTAAAGGACATTCCATAAACAGGAGACCTATGAAACGTATTTTGTAAAATGAAGACATTAAAAAAAGTCGTCTATAGAAACGAGGACATTGAGAGGACATCAATAAAGGTCTTAAATAGCCGAACATACATACGTCGTTCGGGCGTTGAAAAAGGCTTTCAATACGAATCAAATGGCCGTTTAGAAATTTGAAAAGGGTCTTGTTAGACAAAATATCTGTCGAAGGGCAACCTAGTCCCTTGAAAAGGTCTTCGATAAGCAGAAGACTTCACTCTGGCTACAGAAGTCCTTTTGAAGTTCGTCCATCAATCTTCTTTAGACAGAAGACCTTCTCAAAAGCCTTGAAAAGGTCTTCGATAAACAGAAGACTTCACTCTGGCTACAGAAGTCCTTTTGAAGTTCGTCCATTAATCTTCTTTAGACAGAAGACCTTCTCAAGAGTCTTCTAAAGGACCAAAGGTTGTCTAAATCTATATAAAGGGGTCTTATTGACAGAAAACCGTCCTCCATTAAGAGAAGACCTTCAAACGCTCATCTTTAAAAATGTCTTCAATAGACATAAGGACTTTCGTCGTGAGGTTCGGAAAGGCCCTCAATGGACATAAAACCTTTCAAATAGGTATTTTAGGGAGGAAAAAGTCGTATAGGCACTGAAAAGGGTCTTTCATAAACACCAGAACTTTCGAACGGCCCTTAAATCTTTTAAAATAGACAAAAGACATTCTCAAAAGACATTCTCAAAGGTCATTCAAAGGACCCTTAAAAAGATCTTCCATAAAAAGAAGACCTTTCAAGCGCTCCTCTAGACTTTAAGCGGTCTTCTGTACACCATGATATTTTAAAAGGTCTTCCAAAAACAGAAAACCTCAAATAGAAAGAAGGCTTAAGAAAAGGGTGTACGAGTATAGACCTTTCACACGATCGAATATCTTTCGTAGGCAGAACACTTCTCAATATGTGACCAAGGCATTTAAAAATACTTTTATAGACAGAAGTATAAATGGAAATATCTCATCTAGAATTTTTTAAATGGCCAAGAGGTCTTCCTTAAAAAGTTGTATAGACCTCACAAAAGTTCATAAACCGAAGCCTTTCAAAGGTTGTCAAGAAGACGTGTGAATAGACGGATGACCTTTCAATGGGTTGTCTACAGCTTTCACAAACGTATTTTTAAAAACATTTGCTAATCGTTGTTTAAAACCAATGTTGCATATTTTCTGGGCCAATTACTCCCGATTTCAAAATCAATCACCATAAAAAAGGGGCAGGCGACTTTTTGCTTCGAAGTGCTTCTGACATGACAACTTTCGTTGGATTTGGCTCGTTTTCGAAGACCCAGACGGCCGATTCCTGCTATGTTTCTATGCATAGATCCTAGATTCGTCGTCTGTGGCGATCTTATAAACGTCGTTCGAAGCACTGCGATCGATTTTATGCACAATTTCTTTGAAACAATCCACAAGAGCGATTGTCCACTTTTGCTGGATCTAACGAGAAAAATCCATTCTTGCGGCCAGGTGTTTATGCAATACCAAATATTAGTTGGTGGAGGAAATGCCCAAAGATGTCACTATCTCACGGTACATAAATCGGCGATGTCCCATTATCCGTTCACGCACGGCATATTTCTTTTCTGGCACAACCGTCGATTTTGGGCGACCCTGACGAATTTCGTCGAGGGCCGGCCACGATTGAATTCATTAAACCAGTTTTTCATAGTGCTATAGGAAGGTCCTTTGTCGACATACAAAGATTTAATTTGATCGATACACTCTTGCGGTGATTATCCACGTTGAAAGTGAAAAATTCTTGGACGAAAATGTCACAAGTAAATTCCATTTTTTTGCAAAGTGATTTTTCAGGTCTATGTAAACACCACATAACATGGTCATACAGCAGACGATCCTGAGTACGTCTAGACTAAAACTGTCAAACTTTCCAAAGAAATTTTCAAATGGCAGATAGTTTTTGTGCAGCCCTCGTATATGCTCTGATTTATTTAATCTAAAACTACTTTTAAGCCCTAAGTATTACAATGTGACTTAACTTAAAAGTGAGAGGGAAAGTCCACAAATGTGTACGAACGCATCTGCCATGCAATCTTATGGAGAGGTCATAAACCTACTTTGTTATCTCACATGGGCAATCAAAATCGCTACACATGGTGATCTGCCTCCAGCGTAGATTACAAGCCGTAATCTAACTCAAATATACCACATGCAGCATTTTTTTAAACGACCTCATACAAGAAGACGGTCTGCCTACCACATGTTTATCATTCTCAACTGGACTGTATTTTATAAACATCCCTCTACACACGCAACCCTCACCAAGACATTCACTAACTTTATTATAAATTCGGCCTGTTGGCGACGTGACCACCATTTACATGAAACATTAAAAAATATCTCGTATAGGGTTTAACCTCAGCTGAAAATGTGTCGTTCTTGTCTTTTGGTTTCTTTCCTTGTAAAAATTCCAAATGTTTCATACATGTTCTACATACGTACATTTGTATCTGCTAACAAAAACACAGATAACAGATACAAATTTTGCTCACTATTTCTCTAGCAATGTATTTTTTAATTTATTTGCAAGTTTAATCAGAGCACAAAAGTTGTTGAGATAAAGTTTAACCATTAAATAAACTTTTTCGAGTTAAATATAACTTCCTGGTTTGTCTCTAGCCCATTAACCTTTGTTGGCATATATTTTTGAGTTTAAAATTTGAACAACTTTAATGTAGTTATTTAAATAAAAACAACAAATTTGAAAGTGCAATTATTCGTGAAGCAAGTTAAGGAAGAGCATAAGCTTAAACTTCAAACATGGCTTATGGATAACATCTCTAGTACCTAGAGGTCATATTATTTTTATTATTAATCAAACCATTTAAAAATGTATGACTGACCAATGGATTTCTTGAAGGTGTCAACCCTAGCTCTTCATATTTTCCTTTCCATCTCGTTATGTTCGCCATATCTATCGCCCATTCATTACATTTAAACTCGCATTTAAATTTATTAAATTGGAATAAACCACTGGAACACTTTCCCCTCTATTAAACGATGAAAACTCAGGAATATTATCCTTGAAATGTGTTCTCTTTGCTGTTACATGTTTTTTCCACTAGTCATAAGTAATTTTTACATCTATAAATAAAATTAATGTGTTTAAAATAAATTATATAAAATGTCAGTATATTTGCAACGCCGAATGTGGATACCGCATAAATTGTACACATCTTTCAAAAGAAAAACCCCCTTAATGGCCTTTGAAGCTCACACGGATAATATGTGTGTCAGCAACGTTAACTACTTCATGCTAAGAATATTTTAACGAACCAAAAATGGAGGCACAGAACAACTCAGCATCTTATATTGCTTAAAGCATTTGATGGCGGAAAAAGAATTTGAGCAAAAAGCAAAATTTTTGTTCGGGTGAATTCCTTAATGATGATACGAATATTAAGTGAAGCCTATAGAATGTGGAGATAAAAAACTCTATATTATGTAGTTGAATAGTTATTCTAAAAATATTTCGTCTAGAAGTACGCTTATTGTTAAACATTTCTCAGAAAACTCACAGCAATATAAAATTCGAAGGATACTTTGAAATCTTAATTACGTTTTGAAAACATGTGTATGTCACCTTCTGTAACATGTTAATTATTAGTTTTGGTTATTATTGTTGAACCACATGGGTGTTTTTTTTTTTATTTATGCATTTATTCTGGTTTTAAACAAGTCGATCAACTGATTTTTGCAAAAAACGACATTTTTATCACAACTGTTTGTCATTTTTCACTAATTAATGCATGAAAAGTGTTCGTTTTCTTAGTTTGAAAACAACTACTTGTCAAACTGTATATCATTTTATATCATATATAATTTGATTACATATATAACATCAATTAAAAGTAGTTTTTGCGGGACCTTTTCCAATATTCAAATAGAATAAAAGTTATAATAGTCAATAATAGGCAAAAGGTCATTCAATTTCTCAACAGGAAATATTCATTTACAAAAAAATATTAAATTAATAATTAATAATAATTATTTTAATAGTACTTTTTCAAAAAAAATGTGTTTTTTAATGTGGTTTTTATTATTTCAATACAATAAACGTTATTTTACTCATTAATAGGCAAAAGTTCATTCATTCCCGCTACAGGAAATCATTTTTGAGAAAAAATGTCAAAAAGACATAACTCTAATGTTCTTATCTAATCTTGCTAATTTTTTTAATTTGAAGTTTTGATGACGTGCCAGCAAAGAGCGTATTTTGCCACTGCTTTATGTTTCTAGGAAGAATTTTAAAATATATATTCGCGTATCTCCGGTATAGAAGTAGGACGATTATATTGCTTTGTACAGAGAGGACATCCAGATACAAAAATTTATTTTGAGGTAGATAAGGCGAAGTAATAAAGCGTTATTTTTACTCTACTTAACTCTCTACGATGAATTGCCAACAACTTCGAAGAAAACATTTTCAAAAACTTCCTAGAAATATGCTCATTATGTCGTCATTGAAGTATAGATGACGTGCTATTTAATTTAATTGTTCCACAAACATGCCAGGCGGGGCAGGGGAGACTTCTCTCATATCAATGAATGCACCCCGATTCATATTACCTCAATGATATGGGACCTACTGTTTATCGCCAAGTCCGAACGTGTAGAGAAGTTGTACAAGGCTGAAATACTGAGGGGTATTTTGCCACCGTTGAAAAGTGTTTGATGTTGACTGGCCGGGGAATCGAACCCACGACCCTTCTCAGAGAATTCTTTTATGTGAAACATATAAAATGTTAAGTATAGATGACTTGATAAGAGAGAGCGATTGTTTTCACATAACTTACCTATGTCCGAAAACATCTGCCTTATCTACCAATTTGCATCAATAGGGTCTATTCCCCTAACTTTATCTAACTCATTTATATAATGCATAGTGCATAAAAATCTTACTTAACTTAAAATTAAAGCTTACAAGCTATCAAGAAATGTTAAAAATTATTTTGCTAAAATAAAGCAGCACCTATTACAGTTTACATGAATAAATAAATGTTAGTTATTTTATAAGAAACTACAATACCAAGAACCAAGTAAAAATATCTTCCACCTAGAAGTATATCATTATGCTACATCTGTTTGAGAAGTCACCTAGAAGTTAGTTTGAAGTATAGATGGCGGACGAATAAAGAACAGTGTTAGGCAAGAAAGCGCAAACGTGCTGTCAGTGAACATTTCTCTCCACACTCACACAGTGACACCCCCTAAAGTTTACAATAGAAATATATGGTGCCTATCGCTGATATAGAGTGTATTTTTCCCAAGTTTTTTTCCTTTCTAAAAAGAATATACATAAATAAATATTCACCTTACTAACGTCTAGAAGTACGTATGTCAGTTATTTTTTTTTTTTTTTGCCACAAAACTCAACCACATACATATATTTAACTTGAAGTATATGTGGCGTGCTAATATAGAGTGTATTATATCCATATTTCTTACCTTTCTAAGACAAATTCCCAAGAGTTTCGGCTTACACAAAAAGTGACCCTCACTCATCACCTAACTCCTTTATATAATACAATTTAAATCTAAAAATGTTGTATAACCTAAACTTAAAACTTACAACCTATCAAGAAATTTTAAAATTTTTCTTGGCAATATCTCCCAGCAACTATCACAGTTTACATAAATAAATATTAGTTATTTCATAAAAGACCCTTACATAAGAACCAATCTAAAGTAATACAAAACAAAACAAAAAAAACTTCAAAAGCAGTAATGATGCCCTCGGTACCAAAGTCACTGAATAGAATTCATAATATGATTTATATAATGGTTAAAAAATGGTAGCTTTCAAGTAGAAGACAAACACACACTTATACCAAATATTTTTTATAAAGCGGCTTCTTAAAAGAACAATTTTAACCAAAAGATCCACATCATACCTCTCATAACAAAACACCCTCATTTCCCAAATATAAAAGAACCGTGTAGTAGCTAACAGCAGGCAAACTGCCAAACATGAAATTTGGCGTAGACAAGCTAAATGGTTTTATGATTCCAATTTGGCCTTTTACTTTAAACTAGTTATGCATATATCGACGCCTCCAAACAATAGTATGCTAAGTCGACTTAGCATGTTTTCAAGTTCTTTACATTTTTATGGTTAACGTCCTTTAACTTAAATTCTGTCAAATTTTGGTAATGATCGGACAATCCGAACAGAAGTTATAAACAAATATTTACTTAGCATAATACTGAAGGTCAAAGAAATTTCCAAACTTTAGAGCTTGTCCTGCAAAACTCGCTTTTCAGAATTAGCAAACTATTATTTGGAGGTGTCGAACGTGCTTTACCTTAAATTCTGTCAAATTTTGGTAATGATCGGACAATCCGAACAGAAGTTATAAACAAATATTTACTTAGCATAATACTGAAGGTCAAAGAAATTTCCAAACTTTGAGAGCTTCTCCTGCAAAACTCTCTTTTTAGACTTAGCATACTATTATTTGGAGGTGTCGATATGTACATATTCACATACATATATTTTCTTTTACATACTTAAAAAACGGAAGCGGATTATGGTGAGGTCTTTCACATAATGTAACAGCCCAATTTATTAATAAAGTACTTTGTGACCATCACATAACTGCGTAAAACGCTATTGTTAAAAGTAAGAAAGTATAAGTCAGCTGTGCTGACGGAGACATACCCTCAGCCACTGACAAAAGAAAACAACAAAAGCAAACAAAATAATTATGCCGTATATAAAATATATTGATTTTGTATCACGAGTTTGCTTTAAAATCTGTATGTACCGTAATGTGGGCTATACCAAATCATTGACATATACCAAACATTTTTAGGAACCAAACTTCTTCTTCTTCTTAATAAATGACTCGAAATATTAAATTACGTTAAACTTAGTTTGAAAGAAATTTTTGAGAAAAAAAAAATTATATTTATTTGCACAATATCCATTTTAGTAAGTGCGGCCAGGGTTTTGGAGCTTTTGGGCCATTATCTCAGGAAGTATTGACATATTCCGGAAAAAAAATTACTGTTGTAAATGAGGCCGCTAGAACAACCGACTGAACAAAGTATCAAAACGATGCGAGAGCAGCTGTTAAACTTCACTTTATCCGAATTTTGTGTGGGAGGTACCTGACGGAGTGGACTGATATAGTCCATACACCAACCTGACACATGGCTGGATGAAATAATACGATGTTTAAAGTCTGCACCAATCAGAAACTCCATGCGAGAATTATCTTGCGGATTTGCCATTTTGGTTGGTACAGTCATAGTTTGTTGGAGCTATTAGGCCAATATTTCAAAAAGTATGGACTTGTGCAAGAAAAAAATTGTACTGTTGGATTCTAGGTTTCAGGTTTCGAATTTTGGAATTAAGATTACTGATGGAATTTAGGATTGAGGTAGTTTTGGAAATTCGTACGTATGGGCACGAAGAGTACTAAATAGTACCAAATTTAGTACAATTTGAATTCGTGATGGTGCTAAAATCCTGCAATTAATAATTTAGATTACTGTTGGAGTGAAGGATTGAGATATGGAGGTAGTTTTGAAATTCTTAGTTATGTGTACTAAATGGTACTAAATTTTGTAAAATTTGAATAGAACTGGAATACTGAAATTTGGAATTAATGTTGGATTTTGGAGTTGAAATATGGAGGTAATTTTGGAAAATCGTACTTATGTGTACGGAAAGTAATAAAACGTACTAAATTTGGTATTGGTGGTAAAGAACTGCATTTTGCGTAGGTTAGGGAAATTGAGGTGGTTTTGGAAATACGAACAAAAAATACACGAAAAGTACTATCTGATACTAATTTTAGTATAGGTTGTAGGGATAGAGTAATAATTTTGATATTTGTAATGCATATCGCTTGCGTAGGTTTGATATGTAGAGATAGTTTTACGAAAAGTATTAAACGGTACTAAATCGGGTATTGGGTTTAGGTATAGAAGTGATTTTTTGATATTTGACATTAGGGTCACTGTTTGTGTGTAGGTTTGTGATATGGAATCGGTTTTGATAATACATTCTATAACAGTACGTAACCAAATGGTACTAAATTGTGTATTGAGGAGGTTTTGAAAAATACAATTAAGCTTGGGCGATGGAATAAATCTGGAAAATACATACTATATGTGCAAAAAGTAATAAATAGTACTAAATTATTGAAAAAAGGCCAGTGGCTCTGAGCGTAATAGGTTAACATGAAAATATGGTTCTTGAAATTCAAACTATTCGAATGGCCTGTTTCACTAAGACGACTGTTTCTGTTTTTTTTTTTTTTTTTTTTGAAAAAAAAAAAACATTTACCCCCATTATTGTAAGTGTTCTTTTGTTATTGTTTGGATTTACCGAACAGATTTATAGCGTTCTGGTTTACTTAAAGTTAAAAGTGATGATTGAATTTCAAGGAGGAGCTTCTTGGCATTAAATTTCGATCTAAAAATTATATTTTTAATGCCTCCAAATTGGGGTTTTCTGCGTTTTCAAATCCATCAGATAGTAAAAGAACACATGTAATAATGGCCCTTAAACTCATTTTTGTTTTCATATTCAATTCTATATAACAGGTAGTAATTCGGACGAATTTGAATTCGAATCGACCAAAGGGGTGCGGAAAGTAATATGGTACAATATTGGGAAGGTTAGGAATCGATTTTGTAATTTGAATAAATTTTTCAAATTTCATTGTATCCTCTATTCTATAAATGACAACTTTTCGCTAACGAATTAGCGGGCACTTGCTAGTATTCCATAAAACAGTTTTTAATTTTATAAAGTTTTTTGCTTCTCCTGTAAAATTATTATTTTTTTAGTTACGACTTTTGGTATTTATGGTGACGATATGTATGTTTCATATGTAACAGACTAAAATATCAATGCATGTGTCTACCTACCTGTTCGTGTAAAGTATTAAGGTTTTCTTGTAAATATATGTGCAGTATTTCGGTTTACAACAATGGTTTTTATAGTTCAATGAACCGTATACTGAACTAACTATCTATGTATGTAGAAAACAATAGTTATATTTACTTGTGAAGACATTTTGTTACAAGTAAAACAAAATACAACATACATAAAAGAAAATAAAATACATAAAGTGAAATAATTCTTGACAAAACTCTATTTCAACATGGCTGACGTATTTTTTCCTTATGAAAATATAATGAAAAAGTAAAAGATACACAGTGTCATGAAAAGGAACTAAAAGTGAATAAAATTGAAATTTTTTTGCAAAAATATTATAAGAAACAAGGCTGTTTTGGGGGGGCTGGGGACGAAATCCTTGCTTTTACAAAACATAACAGAGAGAATCAATATGAAAAGTCAAAGTCATAAAAACAATGAAAAAAGTGTTTATCTTTCAGTATTTCTTTAAAGCTGACTATAATAAGTGACTATTAAGATCTAACCAGAACCTTTTAAAATAACTACTAAAAAACTCCATATTGCATTAAATAAATAACACTACCTTCTAAAATAACGCAATATGGATTTTTTTTAGAATTTATTTCAAAAATAAGTCTTTATATTCAGTTTGATTATTTTTTTACAAAAAATTTACCAAATTTTTTCATAAGATTTTGTTTTCATTTGATATACCACACCTTAAGCTACTTTAGAAAAGTTTTTGGTTGAAAAATATTTCATAGTGTTCTGACAAATGGGCGCCTACGAAACACTGTTTTTACTAAAGCAGTTTGCAGTGCCCTCTATAGCTCGAAAACGAATTAACCGATCAGCAAATGCTTGTGTGGGATCATTAAGAATTCAAAAATATTAATTTTTAAAAAAAAATTGTGAACTGTCAAAATCAAAATTTCGATTTTAACTAAAAAATTTATAGATTTTTGGCCTTAAATCCGTTAAAAATTTGAACATATATAAAAATCCCACAAAAACATATGGAAATCGGATCATCGGTTTTCGAGCTACTGTGGGCAAGATTCCATTTTGAGAAAACCGCGTTTCAAACTTCGATGTTACATACAAATCACAATGAATTTTCTCTTTATAACTCTCATATGTCAGCTAATTTTTGTCCTATCGACTCGCAACATATTCTATTCTACCTGGACTTTAAAAAGAGCCAATATTATTTTTTTTTTTTGATTTTGTACAATTTGAAGGGGCCATAACCCCTTAACAAAGTTATTTTATAATCAGTTGAAAAGTAATCCAGAGAGGAATGGTTACTGACTACTTAGGCGCTCGTCGCCATGTAAAAATAGTCAGTTGGCATACGGGAAAATAGTCGTTGGAATTAAGCTAAATGATCGAAGATTTTTTTCGCTAATAATTCATTCCCATAAACTCGAAAATTTCACATGATCTAGATCGTTTAGAAGATTAAACAAGTTTTACGCGTCACCATGAATTTTTATTATTTTATTTATAGATTTTTAACATTGTTACATGTTTTTATTCCACTGTGCCATATTGACAATGAAGACCTTTTCCAAATACTACCTACCCCCTTTTGAATTGCATTTCCCTTAGCAGAGGGCCAAAAAACAGAAATCGAAAAATGAAACTAAAACAAAACATAGAATCCCAATAGCTAACGTGTTACGTGCAACATGTTGCATGCTTTGATGAGGTATACTCTATGGTGCTAGTAAAATAGTGTTGTGTTTCGATAATGTCAAAAAAGTTTTTTTCTAAAGGAGGTTTCGTTTTGCACTGGTTCGATATCGAATATTGCATTTTTGGCAACATTAGACAACATGATGGTATGAAGTTGTACGGATAAAAACCAAACATGGAACAATGGCAGCATCGCCATCATCCTTGTCAGCGACAACCTCATCATGACCATCATTTTAGTTTTTTCTTTTTTTTTTTTTTTTTTGCTACTGGCTTACCAGCATTGTCTGGTAACAAAAAGCCTTTGCATAAACTTGGCTTAGTTTTGCAGCAACATTAGTCTATGGACAAACATGGCTCCTTTTATTTATAGTTCAGTTTCATTGTTAACTTTACAACACTTTGTTCGTTTAGCAAACACAATTTTTTTTTCGTCAAATTTTTGGAAGTTGTAAGCCCCAAAAAAACCTCGGCAAAATGCAGCAGCCTACGCCTGACGTTTATTGTGCAGTAGTGTATCTTTTAACTTTTTTTGTTCTTTTGTTTGGCCAATGTGATAAAAATTTCCTTTCACTAAAATTGCTGCAACAATTACTTTTTTGTTCTTTTGATCGATTTTCCAGAGGAAATGTTTTAATTTCATGTTGCTGGATAGTTGTTGTCTATACATAAATACATACATGTATAAAATGCAAAAAAATGTGCATGTGCCAAACACTGATATTGTCAAATTTTAAAGTGTTTAAAGGATTCGGTTTATTTTCTATATTAAATGCCCACATAAATATCATGTACAAAAAAATGGTAAAACATATTAGTGGACCTAAATGTTCTACGAACTGATCCCTAATTTAAAAATATTAATTTTTAGATGAAATGTTGTCTAACGCCATCTATACTTCAACATCAACATTAGAAATGGATGGATTGCCATTGCATCTTCAGCATACTTTTAGGCGGAATATGTAATCAGCTATTACCGGACTACCGATTCGAGATGAAACGATTATAATATGTTCAATTCCTAGCCTGGACAACTTCGAAAAACCTTCTGTTGCGACGATAATGACTCAACGTAATGTTGGCTTAAATTAGTATTTTTGCCATATTCTGTTTCTCTGCGTCCCACTGGGATACGAATTAATTCTGAAGACCGAACAACTTCGTCAGTTCCCTTTGCCGCCGACTCTGCTTCGATAAACAAGTCAATAAGACCATCCAACAAATTAAACACAATGAGTAATTGGCTGTATGATCCAAAAGCAAATTGAGTCGAACTAAAGAAATTTTTTTTAGCTGACCGAATTAATAAAATTAGGCATTTGCGGTTCCCAGTAGTCAAAAAAACTTCTTCCCGTAAAATTGTGAGCATTCGTACTTTCGTGAAGGAAAGTAATCTATTTATTCCATTTAAGTCAGAATATTTCATAGTGGAGGGTATAAAAAGTTCAGCGCGGCTTTAACAGAACTTAACGATTTTTTACTTGTTTTATGTAGTCTTTGCACCGCAAAGAATGCGAACATAGAATTGTTGGTTGTCATAACTTCGACGTCGAGGCGTCACGCGTCAATTTGTATGGGGGCTATACTAGAACTTGGACCTATATATCCCATTTTCAACACCAAAACTTCTACATACCTACAATAAATTTTACCAAAATTTTATCCGCCTACATCAATCCGTTCGGATGCTAGAGTGATTCCCACAGACGGACAGACAGATGGACGGACATGGCTAAATCAAAGTAGAATTGCACGCTGATCCAGAATATGTATACTTTGTGGGTTCTAAAATGATTATTTTGAGGAGTTACAAACGGAATAACAAACTTAATATGAAGGTATAAAAGCAGTGGTGGATATGATTTTCTTTAGTTCGACTCAATTTGTGCGGTAATCAGCTTTGGGACCATACATCGAATTTCTCATTGTGTTTAATCTCCTGGATTGGCTTATTGACCTGTTTATCGATGCAGAGACGGCGGCAAAGGGAACTGATGAAGTTTTTTGGTGACAACTGAAACTATAGCCTTCTCTACCTCGACCCTCAACTAATCAATTTCATATCCACTGTAAAACATTTTGTTGTTATTCAAATATTTGAATAAAACAAAATATGGACTCGAGCTGAAATAAATACACATGATGTAAAATGTTGCAACCCAACAATAACAACACAACTTATAAATTCATACAACCTAACAATAGTTATTTTGCAGTCATTTTCAATTTGGTGCGAAATTTTCTTTTGTTAAATATGGGCAAACTTTTGTCCCTCTTCTCACTTGCAGACCTTTTATTTCCTAGAGCGCAATTTTGTGCGAAATATTCCAACAATGACCTAAGGTATCATTGTTACAAAACAATAACTGCATACTAACAAACTGTGTAAAACAGGAATAGAGAACAAAAACTGTTCCAAAAAAAAAACGGCTAAAGCTAAAAGCATCAACAAAAATCGATGGGGGAGAGTTCAATTTTCCACTTGGTTTGTATGAAGCCTGAAGTGGCGAACTCAATAAAACTAGAACTCTAAAAAACAAAATGCGACGAATAACAAGACACAGATTGTTGATAAGGTTTGGAAAATTGAGAGTGTTACAGTTAACTTAGCATTTTAGGCGATTTTGGTAATGCGCCAATATTTCGAAAGGTTTTAGTTTGTAAAACTCCTGCGGATAAATAAACAATACTAAGTGAAATACTCGTAAATGCAATTTTTTGATCTGATCATATATATTGTTAAAGGGGTCAATGATATAATTTAAATTGGCGAAAATCATTTTGCTCTTCAGATATTGTTGAATCTGCGAGTGACACTCTGAGTATCGTGGTTGCTTACCCGAAAGCCTGGCAACCCTGATCGAGGATAGACGTCATTTCTGATGAAAAGTTTACACTCCTCAAGGCAAAAACTGTCTGAAGGAGCGTTTCAATTCTTTTTGTCATGTACTAGAGAGTTCTTAATTATTGTCTTGGCTACAAATTTTGCGAATAAGAAGCGGATAAGAAACTTCAAGTCATAATCTGGACGCTCGTTTTTCACCATAGACATATGCTCTAGTAGACTTTTTTGCTCAGTACAATCGCAGGATTCAGGAAAGCGACGCACCCTTTAAGGGGTTATCCCTACTTGTTAATTTCAAAAATCGAAAAAAAATTTTATTGGCGTACTTGAAGAACAGGTGGTATAGACTGTGTCGCAAAAATTTTCAAGTCGATCGGAGCAAAATTGGCTGAGATGTGACCTTTTAAATTGGAGAACTCGTAGTGGTATGTGTGTTTAGGCGCACTTTATTGGTTTATTATACCACTTCTTTTTGCATAATTTTAATGTACCTCACAATGGCTACCTAATGGGAATTCCCTAAAATGAATTCACTTGTAATTTCACTTCACTTTGGATGCTATTAGTCCTACATATATACAACGATCTAAGTAAAGAGTCTTTACTCGAAAGATGCGTCGGCGCACAGTGGAAAAAATTACGGATTTAGCGCGCCAAAAGTACAAATCTATGTTTTATTGCATGTTTGTCCATAAATTCGATATGAACAGCTATAAATTGACAATTTTACTTCATTTAGTAATATATTTGGTAAATTTGTATTTTTACCGTAGAATGGTACCTATCGATTTTCGGTATTTTAAAGATTTATACCACATTATCCAACCGAAACGGCTAGAAGTTGGTATTTAGTCTCCGTGGGGGTATACATACACTCCTATAAACATTTTCGGTATAGGTCCACGTTTTCATATAGCTCCCATAGACCGGTACCGCCGATTTCGATAATTTTTGAGGTTTTAGCCACATTATCTAACCGAAATAGCTGAAAGTTGACATTTAGTCTTCGTTGGTGCTATAAAATATTCCGACGGGCACAGGTACACGCATTGATATGGTCCCCATAGAAAGGTACCGCCCTAATTTCAGCATTTTTAGATAAAAAATACTATAATAAAAATAGCTTTAACAATGTGCACAATTTGGAAAAAAATCGGATGTCACATGTTTTAAGTGTAAAATCCGAGTTCCAATAAATAACATCTTATATTCAACATTTTTTTAAATCACCTGCTTCACGAAATGTTAAATTCAGTAAAGCTTTAAAAATAATTTGTAGGATGAGTGCATGCGACGATCATAAATTTACTACTAAACTATATTATGAAAACTAGTTCGAAAAATGTCAACCAAAAATGGACCGTTATTCCGCTTAGACTGATGCAAAATAAATTATTTTAGCCGCTGCATTCTGTGGACACCTTAGATTAATACTGCAATAATAATTTTTAAATTGGCGCATGTGATTTTTTTGACTTTTGGCGCGCTAGATCGGTATTTATTTCCACTGTGCGGCGGCTTCAATCAAAATAGCAACGAAAGCTCCAATGAACTTATTTGGAAAATTTGCCCCAAAACCCTTTCAAGTGGAGCGCTCGTTGTAAATTTAGCAGCTTACATTGCGATTGGTCGTTTTAACGAATGTACAAATCATTGTTATTTTATTTGAGCTCGATCGGAGTGAGCTGTGGACAAAACGCTCACGAATATGCTATAAAAAAACTCGACCAACCACGAATTGCACTGGCAGAGCGACGTGTGGCCGAGTGCTTTCGTGAAGGAAGAGTGTTGCGAAGGCAACACCAAATTTCCATTTTACAAGCTGAATCGTCGGCGGAAGAGCTCCTGTATGTACCAGGAATAGATGACTCCTTGTAATTTTACCAAAATACATTTTTTATTCATGTAAACCGAAATAAAAACTTAAAACGCGTTTTTCTCGAAATGCCATTTTTGAAGTCGGTGCCAACGATAGCTCGAAAACGGATTGACCGATCTTCGCATGGTTTGGTGAGCTTATTAAGAACCTAATAATCTTCTCTTTAAGCGAGACAGAATTTTCAATAATCTATTTTAACAAAAATAGTGACCTGTTAAAATCAAAATTTCGACCAAAATATATGAAGATCGGCCTATTCGTTTTCAAGCAAGCGTTGGCACCGCAAAACGCATTTACAAAAAATGGGTTTCGGGGTAGCCATTTACCACAAAACTGTGCAATATTTTTCAACAACAAAAATTCCAAAGGTAGTTTTAGATGTGCTCTTTCATGGGAATAAAAGATTTACGTAAGAATATTGGTAGTTTTCTCAGAAAAAAATTAAAAAAGTAAGGGAACACACATTTTGATAATAGAGTTGAATTTCCACAAGAAAATCTTGAAATATTAATTTAATATAAATTAAAAATTACATTATTTTGAAATGGGCAGTTTTACTTCACATTTTTTTAAATCTTTCGTTTAATATTTCACGCTTTTTCTAACAATTTTCATAACCCTGTGAGCTACTATTTCCAGAGTTTAGTCACACTCCAGTGCGTGTTTAAAGTTAATGAAACTATCTATTAAGTAGACAACCACCTTTGTTTTGTGGTATCCTTTTTTCTTTGTTCTCAAGGCAGTAGAAGAAGTACAACATCATCATCATCTTCATCGTTATCATCCTCAACCTCATGTTTACCCGCAACAACAGTTTTCCAATGCAGAGATACCCGTTCATTCATATCTCTTTGTGTATCATAAAAAGGAACGGGAAGCCAAGAGAAGAAGTATTACCGCGAAAAATTAAACTGGAACGGATTAAAACTTATAAATTAAATTTCATAGTCGGAATATAAAGGGAAAAATGGTGGAGTAGACTTAAAAGAAGGGGCAAGGTTACGGTATTAAAACTTTCTCTAGTTTTTTCGTTATTTTTCCAAAGTTTTGTTTTCTTCTTCTACAACCCAATGGCCATGTGGGTTCAAAGTGCAAAGAAGTGGATGGAAATTAGTTGTTGTTATTGCCCAACCACACACACACTTGCATATACTCGTTCGTTCATACAAAAGGAAAAGTTTTAATTAAACAGTTTTTTTCACTAATTGAGAGAAACGAATATGGCTGTTCACAATGAGGCTGTGTATAATGGGGTTAAGGCCAAATAGGGTCTGCATTGTTAAGAATAGCCATACTTGAGCAGAGTGTTGCCTATTTAGAAGTTACAATTTAAAATGTATTTAAGGACTTTTTGGGGTTAAAGTAATATTGAGACAGAATACAATATAAGGCAACGTGATAAGCCACCCAAGGAAGTGGAAAACTTCTTTTTAGTTACAAGTCAAAAATCTTTGGGTATGTCTTGTCAGGTCGTGGGACACTATTATGTTGAAATCAATTAGATAACTGTACATTAGGGTGGTGCGTTTTGAACATTTTTAGGGGCGCTTTGCTTTTTTGATTCGTGTGATAGTACTGTACAAAAAGTCCACTAGATGCCTACGTTGAAAATCGAGCCTCCCGATTTTTTATCGGAGTTTTAGCTTGATAAGTCATTTATAAATAATTAAAACATGTGTAATAACTATCGTAATGAATCACGATATTAATAAGTTTTTGTTAAAAAATTATTTTTAACATTTCAAATTAAAAAAGCTTAAGTTATATTATTAATGCAAAGTCCTGTGTATCTTTATAATAAACGTGGGTATATACAAAAATATCTGTTTTAAAACACTTTAAATACATAAACAAATGTAATTCTAACTAACAAATAATGAAAACCTCATAGAACTGCTACACATTATTAAAGAGTCAGAAGGAGATACTTCAACACTAACAAGAAAATGAATACTGTGTGCACGTTGTTCCCACTGCAACAACCCCATGACGTTTTATGAATATCCCCTCTATGAGGGGTCTGTTAAAATATTCCACTAAGGTATTTTAATTAATTTACTTTTTTGTTAACATGACATGCATACATACATAAATTGCAAGAATGTTCTACCACAACCAAAACTCATGGTGATAATGATGCCGAACTCTCAATGGGAAAAGGCTGCAAAATGTATTGTAATATTTCCCCTACATTTTGGCAAAATAATTCTCCCAAAACAGTGCCAAAAAGTATGTGCACACAAAAAAAAATTAAAAATGAGTGCAAAGAAAATGTGAATCCAATTACTATTTTCGACACTTTTATTAAACTAGTTCATGCTGTTTTCACTCTCAACGCAATTTTTATGAGAATTATATTCATTTATATTTAGTAGCGTTAATGGAGTGTTGAGGAACAGCAAATAACTTAGTGAAGAAATTTTTTTTGTGTATTTTTAAAGTATTATTTTCAGAGAAATTAAAAAGTTTGTATTTATTACACTGTGACACAAAATGGAACTCAAAGTCTGGGGAGTGGAAAATTTCTTTTGGACATGAAAACATATGAAAACTTTGCTAGTTGCAGTTCTAGAGCAAAAAAACCGTTTTCTTAAACCGTTTTCAAGGAAAAATATCAGTACGCGCATATATGGAGATCAAAGGCTGGGGGGTAAAAATTCTTTTTGGCGATGAATGTCGATGAAGGTAATATGATGAACCCGGAAGGACAGTTTTGCCATAGGTCAAACTTCTGAGTTATAGCGAAATGAATTATTTCTTGACAAACTATACAGACCTACATGACAAAAACATTGCGACATTTTATCATTTCATAAATGGCAAAACTGTCCTTCCGGGTTCATCATATTACCTTCATCGACATTCATCGCCAAAAAGAATTTTTTACCCCCCAGCCTTTGATATTCATATATGCGCGTACTGATATTTTTCCTTGAAAACGGTTTAAGAAAACGGTTTTTTGCTCTAGAACTGCAACTAGCAAAGTTTTCATAAGCGAACTAATTTAAATTGATTGACAACTCTATAAGCTTTTTAATGGTATACATATAAGTTTAATCCGTTACATAGAACCGGTTCAAAAATCGGTTTTAGTGTCGGAATATTCGGTTCAAAAACTGAGATAACCGGATCTATCCTCCAAGAAAATTTGTTGTTAACATGTTCATCAATACAAGAGCTATTTGTGGTAAATATTTCAGAAGCACCCCAGATGTCTACATAAGCAATAACCAATTGTTATGTCTACATACCAATAAATAACCAATAACGAATATACAGAAAAAACAAAACATAGTTTAATTCTGAACCAAGTCCGAATAAATGTCAAAAATGACAACGAAAACGAGACAAAATCGATGAGTTGTCAAAGAGAACCGTACCTAAACTCTTCTGAGCAACATTTTTGTAGAATATTTGGATGCTGAAAAATCTCATCTTGTGGTACTTTCACTACGGTTCAAGAAATAAAGGACGAAAAGGACATGGAAGGCATCGAGTTAGAAGAATGAAATGTTCTACAAAAAGATTCGCCAATCGATTTGACTGAAGACATGTCACCTCAAAACGATGCTACAACAACGCCAAACAGAGATATGGAGCTATATTCCCAAGTATTATAGGGGAATAATCAAAAACTTCATCGCGCGATATTTCAGAAACTTGACCTATGGCGAAAATTTCCTTTTGGGCTCTTAGTATACTCATCAAGGGCTTTCATCTCCAAATGGAATTTTCCACCCCCCAAAAATGCTGCTGAACAGTGTTATAAGAACAACTTTTTTTATACCTACACCACTATGTGGGGAGGGTATTATAAGTTGGTTTTGGCCAAAAGGTTTGTGACGCATCGAAATAATGGTCGTAGACCCATACTTATATATACCAAAATAAATGTCTCGACGTGCTGAGTCGATTTCGCTATGTATGTCCGTCTGTCCATCCAAACCTTGTAATCACGCTACAGGTCGCAATTTTTATCAGATCGTCAAATTTTGGTTGTTGATGACGCTCCCGGAGGGGAAGAAGCCTATTGATTTTTGTGATGGTCGGATAATATTCAGGGGTCGGAATGAGCAAAAAACTTATTTGCTATATCAAAAGCAAAACCTGCTAATGAAAGTAGAAAATATCACCTTTACAACGATGTCGTAGGTGGTCAAACAACGAAGATATCGCAATAGAACCTAATACAACCGAACTTTTCATTTTTGCGATTTTAATTATAATGATGGATATGAAAGTAGAATATCTCACCTTTACAATGCACGATGGGGCCAATGGCAGGTTTTTGAGGCAAAAAGTCATTTTTTCAAGTCAGCGATTGAAATCAAATAACAACGGAATTATATTCTTAACACTTTCAAACAAAGATGTCATAATTATGATTCCGTTTATTTCTGACATTCAGTCGTAATTAAACAATTTAAATATTTTGGCGCCAAAAACTGATCTGTCGATATTATCTATTTTTCAAAAATGGAAAATACGAGTAATGGTATGTAAATTAAGATTATTATTAAAAGTGTAAATGTAATATTAGATGTGGTCAATAATTTGTTGTATCAGTAAGTGATGGTTTTTGATGTAGTCTGTGGTATCGTCCATGTGTTCTTTGGAGTAGAACTTTCGGCTTCAGGGTGCTTTCTCGTAAAAATATGTATCTGGTGAAAGGTGACAATGTCGGCTAACAGATTTTGAAAACAATTTTTGCGTATACTTGCGAATAAAAAAAATATCAACTTCCAGATTTCGTAAAACTTAAAAATTTGGATATTTTTTATTTTTGGTTGGAAAATCAGCGAAAACCTAAACACCTTATAGAATGGATTTCTGCAAAATTTAATCGAGGTGTCAAAGACAACTTCATGACGGAAGTTAAAAAGCAAATTTATAATATTTGTGCACGCCTTAACCAAAAATGGATAAAAAATTGGAGGTCAAAAAGTCGTGTATTACAATTTGAAAGCTTATGGTTAGCTAGCGACACAGTATTTACGCTAGAACAAGGTAATGATAAAAAGAAGAGAGGGCGCCCTAATGTGGATTATAGTGAAGGAAGTAAACTTGCTTCGGAAGTCTTCTATGAACACGGCAACAATACCAAACCCTTGATTCATGCCGCCTCTGTTTCGGCCAATTTGTCAAAAGAAAAATATAAACTATGTTCTCAAGGAAGTTCGGTATCAACCAACTAAATTGAAAAAACAATTAACGTCGACAGAGAAAATTTATGAACCATATATCCAAATCTGAACCGATTTCAATATGATGTCTCAACAATGTTTTCTAGACCAAATTCCGTCACACACTTTAAATTTCATCACAATTGGACATACATATCGACGCCTCCAAACAATAGTATGCTAAGTCGACTTAGCATGTTTTCAAGTTCTTTACATTTTTATATTTAACGTCCTTTAACTTAAATTCTGTCAAATTTTGGTAAGGATCGGACAATCCGAACAGAAGTTATAAACAAATATTTACTTAGCATAGTACTGAAGGTCAAAGAAATTTCCAAACTTTTAGAGCTTGTCCTGCAAAACTCGCTTTTCAGAAGTAGCAAACGATTACTTGGAGGTGTCGAACGTCCTTTAACTTAAATTCTGTCTAATTTTGGTAATGATCGGTCAATCCGAACAGAAGTTATAAACAAATATTGACTTAGCATAGTATAGAAGTTCAAAAAAATTTCCAAACTTTGAGAGCTTCTCCTGCAAATCTCAATTTTTAGACTTAGCATACTATTATTTGGAGGTGTCGATATATAGCGTGATTGCTGCACGAAATACCTAAAATCGGGTGAAAATATATATGGGAGCTATATCCAAATCTGAACCGATTTCGATATAATTTGGCATACTTTTTTTCTAGACGTAATTTCGTCACACATTTTAAATTTCATCGAAATTGGACAGAATTTGCGTGTTTGTTGCACCAAATACCTAAAATCGGGTGAAAATATATACGGGAGCTATATCCAAATCTGAACCGATTTCAATATAATTTAGCAAACATATTTATAGACCAAATCCTGTCACACGTTTCAAATATCTTCGAAACTGGACAGAAATTGCGTGTTTGTTGCACGAAATACCTCTAATCGGGCGAAAATATATAAGGGAGCTATATTCAAATTTGAACCGATTTCAAAATAACTTGGCAATCTTATTTCCAGTCCGAATTCCGCCACATATTCCAAATATCATCATAATTGGACAGAATTTTCGTGTTTGGTCCATCAATTACTCGAAATCGGGCGAACATATATATGAGAGCTATATCTATATATGAACCGATATCAACCAAATTTGGCAGATTAGATTCTAGGCCGATTATAAACATCTGGACGAAATTTTGAAGGTCTAGCTTGCCCCTGTGATTTTTTGCCTCAAAAACTTATCATGGGCCCCATCGTGCAATGATGCAAATTAGGTTGGCGTAGGTGGCCAAATAACGGTGATAGGTTTGGTGATGGTCGGATAATACTCAGGAGTCGGAATAAGCAAAAAGCTTATGTGGAGAAAAGTCAACATATTTTCTTATGCTAATATCTCCGCTTCTGGTAGGAGTATTCCAGAAGGAAAGCCCGTCAATGGAAGAAGAAAAGATCTCCTTTACATTGATGTAAAGCAAAATTCCGTAATATATCCAATTTTTCCATTTTTTGTAATCACGCTACAGGTTAGAATTTTGATCGGATAGTCACGAAATGTGGGGGGTTGATGGGGACCCCACAGAGGATGAAGCCTATTGATTTTGGTGATAGTCGGATAATATTTAGGGGTCGGAATGGGGAAAAACTCATGTGGAGACGAATTCAAAGTTTTATTCGTTGTCAATATATCGGCTCCTAGTAGGGGTATTCCAACGGCAAAGCCTGTCAATGGAAGAAGAAAATATTATCTTTACATTGGTGTAAACTAGGTTGGCGAAGGGACATACCACAATAGTTGGTAATGCATCCAGTTCTACTATTTTTTGCAATCACACTACAGATCGCAATTTTGATCGGGTGGTCACGAAATTTTGCTTATGGGGGTTCCAGAGAGAAGGAGGCATTTTATGTTTGGTGGTATATTCCCTAAAATAAATGTTTACCAGTGAAAAGCTTATGCACAGGGGTAGTGGTGTAGGGTATCACATAGTCGGCCCCGTCCCGACTATAGCCTTTGCTCACTTGTTTTAATTTATTTATTCTTCCCCATTCCAAGTCCGAAGACCTCATTTAAGAAATTGACCTCACATCAGGTTATTTAACAAACATTAATTGGAGAGATGCTCAACATAGCACAATAGAAAACATATAACAACGGAACTAGTTAAAGTATTGGTATATCTGTATGTACATATATATAAAAGTGCTTAGTGATGAGTGAGTGAGTGAGTAACTGACAGATCATCGCCCAGACGAAACGGCTGAAGCTAGAAGGTTACAATAAGTTCTAAAAGGTACTAAATATGGTAACCTTTGCATTAGGCAAACGGGAAGAGCTACAATTCTGATATTTGGAATGAGGGACACTGATGGAGAGTTAGAAAGATGTTTCAAAGGATTTTTGGAAATTCGACTTATAAGTGTAAAAAAAGTTACTAAATTTAGTATCAATTGTATATTTTAATGGATATAGTTAGAATCTTGCCATTTGGTATGGAAATCAACGTTAGGAAACGGTGTTTGGTACAATTTGAATTAAGTTGAAAGAAAAGAGCTGGAAAACTTAAATTTGGAATTAGGATTATGGTTGAAGTGTAGGATAGGATTGGAGGTAGCTTTGGAAATTCGTACTTATGTGTATGAAAAGTAATAAATGGTACTAAATTTGGTACAATTTGGATTTGGGTGAACGGATAGAGCTGGAATTATGATTTATGTTGGAGTATAGGATTGAGGTTGTTTTGGAAATTCGCACTTAGGTGTACGAAAGGTTCTTAACGGTACTAAATTTATTACAATTTGGATAAATGAATAGAGGTGGAATCCTAAAATTTGAAGTAATGATTACTGTTGGAGTACAGGATAGAGATAGTTGTAGAAATTCGTACTTATGTGTACGAAAAGTACTAAGCGGCACTAAATTTGGTACAATTTGAAATTAGTTGAAGGAAGAGAGAGCTGGAAATCTTAAATTTGGAATTTGGATTACTGTTGAAGTGTAGGATTGAAATATGGAGGACGCTTTGGAAATTCGTACTCATGTGTATGAAAAATACTAAATGGTACTAAGTTTGGTACAATTTGGATTTGGGTGAACGGATAGAGCTGGAAACCTAAAATTTGGAATAATGATTGCTGTTGAGTTTAGGATTGAGGTAGTTTTGGAAATTCGTACTTATTGCGTGCGAATAGTACTAAATGGTACTAATTTGGTACAATTTGGTTTGGGTGAACGGATAGAGCTCGTATCTTGAAATTTAGAATTATTTCGTATTAAATTGTACTCAATTTGGTACAATTTGGATTTGGGTGAAAGGATTGAGCTGGAAATCTGAAATTTTTAATTAAGATTACTGTTGGAGTGGATGATTGACATATGGAGGTTGTTTTGGAAATTTGTATTTATGTGTACCAACTGGTACGAAATTTGGCACAATTTGGATTTTGGTTAATGGATGGAGCTGGAATTGTGAAATTTGGAATTATGATTACTGTTGCGAGGATGATTGAGACAGATTTCGGAAATTCATATTTATGTGTACGAAAAGTACTAAATGGTACTAAACTTGGTACAATTTAGGTTTGGTGAACGCATCGAGCAAAAATCCGGAAATATAGAATTAAGATTACTGTTGGGGTGGAGGATTGAGATGGTTATTGAAAATCACACTTTCGTACGAAAAGAATTAATTGTATTAATTGATACTAATTGTGTAGGATTGAGATATGGAGGTGGTTGTTGGTGGATATACGTACCAAAAGTGAACGAAAATTACTAAATGCCATAGAATTTGGCTCAAATTGTTATTGTGTAAAGGGGTGGAGCTGAAATTGTGAGATTCGTTATTAGGATATCAGTTGGCGTTTAGAGTGGAAATAAGGAGAAGGTTTTTGAAATTCCTACTTACATATACGAAAAGTACTAAATACTGCTCTAATTGGTTTTGTGAGAAAAGATAGAGCTGTAAATGAGTATCGCGGTTGAGATAAAGTTTTGGATATAGGGATGTAATTTTTGAAACTAATACATATTATAAATACTATATATGGTAACATTTTGATGTTGCATAAAGGGATATAACTGGAATTTCGAATTTTTGTATTAGGATCTATGTTGGTGTTTAGATAAGGAGTTTTTGAAATGAGTACAAATTCTGAAATTGGGCATGGAGATTGAATTATTGAGTTTGTGTTTTAAATCCGAAAAGTACTGAATGGTACTAAATTTGGTGTTGGTGAAGCTGGAATTATACAATTAGTATGCGAAGAGTACCAAGGTGCAATAAATTTGGTATGGGGCTAAGAAATAGAAGTGGAATTCTGATATATTATTTATTTGCAAGGTTACTGTTAGAGGTGGTAGTACAAAAAGTGTACCAGAAGTATTAAATAATACCAAATGTTGAAGCACTGGTATTGAGTGGACCGATTAATGGATTTTGTCATGAGGATCACTGTTGAGATTGCATCAGGATATTTATGAAAATCCGCCTTTAAAATGTATGAAATGTTATAATATAATTATAATTGTTCCACAAACATCCCAGGCGGGACAAGGGAGACTTCTCTCGTATCAATTAGTGCACCGCGATTCATATTAGCTCAATGATATGGGACCTACTGTTTATCGCCGAGTCCGAACGCCAATTGTAGAGAAATTTTTACATGGCTGAAATACTCAGGAAATGTCGCCAACACCGACCTTCTGCGTGCAAGGCGGGTGTGCATACCATTGCACCTCGGTGGCACGGTGGAATGTAATACCATATAATACCATGGATTTTAAAAATTGTACTGATTAGTGTACTATTGCTTTCGTAATGCACTGAAATCAAAAAGTCAAAGATACGTTGAACAAAATTGTTTATTTTTTATTCTGAACGTTTTAGAAAGTACATGTGACCATTTTCATATTAAATATTGTTTATTTGTATATTATTCCTCTTCCGCATACGAAGTAGCGGGCATTTTGCTAGTAATAAATAAATCACATTCATCCGTCTAAGAAACTACCCGTTTTCCGAGCAGCAATAGCTCACAACATTATATATAAAAAATAAAATTAAGGAAATTGAGCATCAATCCTAACAATTATGAATAAACACTAATTTACATGGGGTACAGAATTAAAAGTACTACTCATTATATTTTAAAGATTATATTTACATTTTATTTTTTATATTTTTCCGTTATTCATTTTTTATTATAGCCATGTTAGTCGCAAGCTATGGAGGTTCACAACCGACTATGTGTCGAGGAATGTAAATGAGTCTAACAAACTTTTTAACTTCATCACCGTGTAACAAAAAAAGACTGAGTGGGGAAAGGAAGTTGTTGGAAAAAAGAAAGTTTCAAATTGACACTATGTTGCTGTAAACGATGGCATTTTCTGGTGTTAAATTCTTTCTATTTAAGGGAAGATTGTTTTATTATAAAGGGAGACAACTAACTCAACAAATTATTATCATCCGAATATACTGAGCTAAGGAAAGAAAGACAAATCGCCAAGATATCCTTGTTTCTCATCACTTTTCTTTAAAGAATGATTTAAATTTTCAATTATATATATTATACTCTTGGCAATAGATTGATCATAGATTGAAAATGATAACACAAATTTATAATTATTTATCTAAATAATCTTGTTTGTAAAATAAATTACTTTTTAAGTTCTTCAAAACAAAAGAAGAAACTTTTTATGAGCCCTATTTATGATAATACCAAATGTGTTTTATTGTTATTCGGTATGCTATTCATACCCCACTCCATTTCCGTTCGTTTTCCGTTTCTCACAGACCAGCCATCGCCTCATTATAATGAAGTGGCAATTTGATATGGAATAAATTTGGCGTGACATGACAAGGAAAGGTCTACCGATTACGTCGCACAAAGTCACTTCTAACACACTTCTAAACAAAACGGGAAATCATAGTTCAAATGATATCACATTTTTGTAAAGGAAAATGCTGGCTATAACATGTAGCTTATATGAGAATGTCTTATATGTATGTACAATAGAGTGTCCAAAAAAATAAAACTTGGATTGAAATGCTTTCCAACAAATTTTTCCCATTTGATTACAGAATACGTTAAGACAAGCCAACGGAGCCATCTTTTTTTACATATGGCAACCTCCTAAATTGTTTAGTTTTGTTAGATTTTAAGATTGGCAAAGTTTGAGCAAAATCGGAATATGTTAACAAAAATTTCCATAGTAATTTGTATGGGGCTAAAGGTGAATTTTCACGAAATTGCTTCAATCGATGAGAAATTTTTACCAGTTAATTTCAGTGGCTAAAGAAGTAATCCTACAAAAGATTTTGAAAATCGGGTCGGATGTTAATTTTAGCTATGTATAGCACCCATGGAAACTTTGAGGCCCCAATGGCACGTGTTAACATATTCTGACTGCGCTCAAATTTTGGCAATCTAAAAATCTAACAAAACTAAACACTATTAGTGAGTGCCGCATAAAAAAATCAGACATCGATTTTTTAAAACCACTCTAGTACATATGTATTGTTGTTTTGTCGTACCAACAAAAATCTGTAACATTAAAACCCAAAATTATAATTGAAAAGTTTAAATAAAATTGGGCAACGTCGTTGCTATTGGTAGAACTTTACGACTTTTTTGATTGGTCGCTAACTTACCGAATAATATCGTTAATTACCAAAATTAGAATCACTTTTATTTCACCGATTTTTGTCGGTCGCTGCGTATCTCTTCTTATTTTATAGATAGGGTCATATTTTCTATTTTGCAACATAATTTTACTTACATAACGTTTTATAGAATTTCTTTCTCCACATAATCGAGGTATGTTGCTGGATTCCTTGCTGGTATTTGTAAACACTATAAATATGGAGATTACAATTACATTTCATTTAAGTTCATCTTTTTAATTATGACCAAATATGAGCAAAATATTGCCTTGCGAAATGTAATATCCCCCAATAGGTGTTCTTATATTCTGATAAGCATTTCTAAAATTTCCATAACAACCTCCTTTATATTCCTTAAAACAGACAAAACGACAACTATCCAAAAACTTGTCTAACAACTATGACTTCAATTAGGACTATTGCTGACTTTAGCTATGACAATGGGTGACAATAACGACTGTTATAATGATGACAACAACGATGTTGTACGTGATGATGATGATGACGACGAGGACTACAAATGTTGATGACAACTCCTTAACCTAAATACATAGAATTTTGTAGGCATACTAAGTCATGTTTGAAAATTCAAACTGCCATTCCTCTATCCGCCCAACCAAAAATCATCTTCAACTTTCAGTTTCGTGCCATTTGTTGACACTTTCTGTTTGTTGTTTTTTAGGGGGAGGGAGTTTCATATTGCATTTTTTGGTTCGTTGTCATTGGCGCGGATGATGACTTTGGTGATGACAATGCTCTGTCACTGTCCACAGAATATTGCCACATTGCCTGCTGTGCCTTGTTGTCCATAGTGATGATAAGCGTTTGTTGCTGGCCAGGCAACGGTTGAACCTTATTTTATTTGGATATTTCTTTATTCTCCTGTTTGCATCTGTCATTGACATATACAAATATCCAAAAGTCGTTTGTTTTTAATTTAAACATTTTTAGAATTTTTATGCAAACATCTGGAGTAAGCAATATGTATAATCCTGTTAATCTCTAAAACGGCTTGCTTTTAGTTAACATTCTGTATAAAAGTTAACGATACCTGACCTTTTTTTGGTGCATCAGAAACATCTGACTATTGTGCATTAGTATTTACTAAGCTTTTAGGTTAACGACCAAATTATACATTATAATAATAGTGGGTTTTGAATGTTTGGACGAAAATCGTTTCAGACAATTTGCAGTCGATTTAGACCTGTGTATCTAGCTGGCTGATATGTACGATAAATCTCGAAAGATCCAAACTTTGCATCTGGGATTATTTTGTCCAAACATACATAAAGTTCGAAGATAGGCCATATTGATGTACTTCTTCGGGTACTTCCAAACAAAAGTTAACCATTTTTCATAAAGTGGAGCATTGGTGGCGTTTTTTATTGGGATAGCTGTTTCAATTTTGATTTTTTATAATATTTTGGCTTAATCCCATTGCACAGTGGATCCACCCATTGGCCAAAAATAAAAAAATGAATGTCAAAATGTTGGTACAACATCTGGCAACTCTGACAGCTATGACATGGACCTTTTTAAAAATATAATAATTTTTGTTTCATTCGAACGCGATCTTCTTAAGAATAGCTTCAAAAGTCGGAACATTTGACTAATATTTTTTGTTGTGAGTACAACCTACATTTTATGTGCAAGTAAATATATTCAAAATATTGCGAAACTAATACGTATAGCAAAATATTATGGTGGATTTTGAAGGAGGAGGTAATAGCTTAATTTTCATTAGAAAATAGTGTTATAGCGTGTTGTGAAATTCTAGTTAGCTGCATATTTTCTTAGTGTATTTTGTAATGCCGATTCGATGATATGCTTAAATTTGAAATAAGGTTTTAGTCATGATGCCCACCAGTGCCCACCTCGGGAATAATTTTCCAAAATAGGTCATTGGTTTAAGATTATTCAGTATTAAAATCAGCTGCCATCTAGTGCCAGACTATAAATGGTGGGTCGCTGACTAAAGCAGCCATAGAATAAGGTTTCTATGGATATATTCGCGTATAACTCTGTTATGTGACCACGTACATTAACATAATTGTCATCAGTGGCAAGAAGAAGAAATCTTTTTCCTAATTCGTCTTACGTTGTCGGTACGTGCCTACCAGGAAGAACGCTATAAGATCTATATTAAAAATTTTACCAATTTTCAGACAAAAATATTGATTTTTTTTAAATCCGCTAAATTGGTTGGATTTTATGGTGTTTTGGAGATTTTTTTTGTTTCCCCATGCCTATTTTTGCATCATAAGATAATCGCGACCTTAGTTCATGTCCTTTTGTATTAACAGCATAAAACAATTCTAACCGTATACCTCCTCCAGAGGGGAAAGGGGGAGAATGCTACGCTCGTGGTTTCTTAAAACACTCTTCGCAGCAGCACAAAGCTGTAACCGGCGCATTGGCTTGATTTTTACACTCTAAATATTTTTGGCCACTTTCTCCATACAAGTGGATCCACAGTGCATTGTTGTTATTTTAATATTTAAAAGAACTAATTTATTAATGGAGAAGGTTTGGCATTATTCGCCAAGGGGTAAGGGAGGGCAAACTCCTTCCACTGTTGTGTGTCGTTGATTTTCATCGTAACAAAATGTTGTTGGTAGCTTTTTCTAGCCATACACAAACCGTGCCAGTGTTTCTCAAACAGAACATTGGTGACGTTTCTTTTATTGCGATAGCTGTTACAATTTTGATTTTTCAAAATAGTCTGGCTTAATCCCATTGTTGTTGTTTTAATATTTAAAACAAGTAATTTATTACTTCGAGCATTATGGACCTACACATTGACCAAGGTATACATACGTGGACATTAAATATCTCTACCTAAATTTGGAATAGAAAATAAAACTAATTATAACATTTTAAATCAGAATATTTTATGGCCCAGATGAAATTATGTGATTTTTTACATGTTAATATCTGAAATGCTCAGAAAATGTTGCCATTGTTCATAAATGGAGGGCCGATAACCTTTGAACTACGGTGGCACCCGGTGCCGCACAGTGGATCCACCCATTGGCCAAAAATAAAAAAATTAATGTCAAAATTTTTGTACAACATCTGGCAATTCTGATGGCTATGGCATGGACCTTTTTAAAAATATATTAGTTTTTGTTTCATTCGAACGCGATCTTCTTAAGAATAGCTTCAAAAGTCGGAACATTTGACTAATATTTTTTGTTGTGAGTACAACCTATATTTTAAGTGCAAGTAAATATATTCAAAATATTGCGAAACCAATACGTATAGCAAAATATTATAGTGGATTTTGAAAAAAAAAATAGTGTTTTAGCGTGTTGTGGAATTCTAGGTAACTGCCTATTTTCTTAGCGTATTTTGTAATGCCAATTCGATCATATACTTAAATTTGACCTAAGGTTTTAGTCATGATGCCCACCAGTGCCCACCTCGGTAATAATTTTCCAAAGTAGGTCATGGGTTTAAGATTATTCAGTATTAAAATCAGCTGCCATCTAGTGCCAGACTATAAATGGTGGGTCGCTGACTAAAGCTGCCCTAGAATAGGGGTTCTATGGATATATTAGCGTATAACTCTGTTATCTGACCACGTTCATTAACATAATTGGCATCAGTGGCAAGATAAAGAAATCTTCTTCCAAATTTGTCTTACGTTGGCGGTAGGTGCCTTTCAGGAGGAGGGAGCGCTATAAGGTCTATATTAAAAATTTTACCAATTTTCAGACAAAAATGTTGATTTTTTTAATCCGCTAAATTGGTTGGATGTTAAGTTGTTGTTTCATCATATGATAATCGGGACCTTTGTACAAGTCATTTTGTATTAACACCATTAAACAATTCTTACCATATACCCCCTCCAGAGGGGAAAGGGGGAGAATGTTACGCTCGTGGTTTCTTAGAACACTCTTCGCAGCAGCACAAAGCTGTAACCGACGTATTGGATTTCACGGGAATTCCCGGGAGTACAAAACTTTCCCCCAGAAATTTGTCGGTATAGGTCCACGCCTTCATATAGCCCCCATAGAACGGTACCTCACGAGGTTTTAGCCTCATTATCACTCCGAAATGGCTGATATTTGATACAGTCTTCGTTGTGGGGTATAATTTTGAAGGTTTTACCGAAATATCGATATCGCCCTTCCAACTATTTTCTGTATGGGAGTAATATCGATCTTATATTTTCATGTGAAATCATTCACATTCCAATGCGTAAACTGCACATTCTCTATAAAGAGATCGTACCTTCGAAGTGCCATGGTCCATTAAACGTTTGAAGGTGTCGTCAATATTAGAAGGGTTCTTTAGTCTCTTCCTTCTTTTTTCTGAGAGGCAAAAATTGCACTTCGATTCGCTCCTTCGATCTAAACTTCTTCACACTTCAGATATTTCCTTCGAGATTGTGCTTCCTATAGGCTACATGACATACTGTCAAGCGGACACAAGGCCCAAAATGAATTCTGGGCTTTATAACCATTAGTTTATTCTGTCCAAGGGTTAAAGTTATGCCTTATTTTATTTGGTCTATATGTCCTCGAAACCAGGGTTTCAGAGTCGAGGTATTTTTGGCTCGACTCCGACTCCAGACCAATTTTTTTCACGACTCCGACTCCAACTCCTGGTCGACTCCGAGGGTAAATTCGTATACCGATAAAATTAATAAAATGTGCACAAATTTTTAACTTGTTCATATATTTGGGCCTATATAGTCTAATCTGTTGATTTTTCCTAACATAGTATTTACAAAGGGCATCCGTTTGAATACAATACTCAACTACAGAACATAAATATGAAGTGAAATTCATATCTAAATTGTTTCTGTTGAATCTTACATTGGAAATAGCAACAAAATACAAGTTAGAAAGTATTTGTCGGTTTTTGCCAGTTTTTTGCATGAGAATATTCTGGAAGGAACTTTTATCCGTCAGAAAATATGTGAAAATGAAGGAGCAATACAAATCAAAAAGACTACAGGCAGTAAAAGTTATAAGCAATTCATGACCAGGTTTTAAAATGGGTATAATCCAACAGTTTAGAGTTATTCGAGAATTTGTCGGTTTTGTCCGTTTTTGGCACGAGAATATTCTGGATGAAACTTTTATCCGTCAGAAAATATGTGAAAATTAAGGGGCAATACAAATCAAAAAGACTACAGGCAGTAAAAATTATAAGCAATTCATGACAAGAGTTTAAAATGGATATATGGCAACAGTTCAGAGTTCTTCGAGAGCCTTAAGAGGTGACACCCAGGCAAAAAAGCCAAATAAAAACCCATTTTCATGACTTTTTTCGAAGAAACACACGAAAAACAACTTTTTTCCTTCATCTGAAAGATTTACTAACTTAATCGACTTTCCGAATTTTTTGAATGATAATGATAATAACTAAAATGTTTAACTAACTGTGCAGCAGCATTTTTGGGGGGTGGAAAATTCCGTTTGGAGACAAAAGCCCTGGATTAGTTTGTTAAGAACCCAAAAGGAAATTTTCGACATAGGTCAAGTTTCTGAGATATCTGATTAGTTGCCAAAGATAACCGTACTTAAAATCTTCTGAGCAAAATTGTTGGTGAATATTTGGATGCTGAAAAATCTCATCTTGTGGTACTTTCACTACGGTTCAAGAAATAAAGGATGTTCTACAAAAAGATTCGCCAATCGATTTGACTGAAGACACGTCTCCTCAAAACGAAGCTACAATAACGCCAAACAGAGATATGGAGCCATTTTCCCAAGTATTATAGGGGAAAAATCAAAAATTTCATCGCGCTATATCTCAGAAACTTGACCTATGGCGAAAATTTCCTTTTGGCTTCTTAGTATGCTCATCATGGGCTTTCATCTCCAAACGAAATTTTCCTCCCCCCATACTTTTAGTTCCGTTTTGTGTCAAAGTGTTATAATTCGGTTGTCATAGAACTTTTGCTTGCAAAGAATTAATGGATCAATTGGACCAAAAAATATTCTGGACATATATTTTTATAATCAAATTAGATATGAAAAGAATATACTTCAAAGGACAGTAAATATGTTGTGATTCGTCCCCTAAATTTGTATAGCATACCGTTTGCTAAAATGTTTTCTTCTAGCTTCTCTTTAAAATAAATAATGATTTTTGGAAACAAATGGTGTCCAGAATTTAATGTTATATTTCTAATTGTAGAAAAAATTGCCCGGAGTCGGAGTCGAGTTATTTTTTTCGACTCCGACTCCGAAACCCTGCTCGAAACTGAGATTGTGCTTTATGAATGCATCCAATTTCACCTTTCACCCAAGGTCGATTATCATGTTTCCAGGGGAAGTAGTTTCATTTTAATTTTAACGCCATCCACCGGTATTTTATTAATTATTCTTCCTTTGAAACCATTATGTAAATAACATTTTAAAGACATATGTACAACAAATATACATTCTTACAAATATGCGAACAATAACAAAATATAATATTAAAAGAAGCTGATGAAACCACTCTGGTAACCGCAATACAAAAAGGCATCTGAAGACGGTTATGAATATGGGAAAATCTAAAGCATTTTGTCATGTTAGCGTTTCATGTGGTGGTAATAATGTATTGTTGGTTTTAGATAAAGAGGCTTATGTTTCGCTCAGTTTTTCTATTGATGGTTGTGTGTGGGTGTGCATGTGCAGAATGCCACTTTATCGTCTGCTCATTTGTCTCATTTCATTATTACATGAATAAAGAATGAAATGTGTGCACAAATGACGAAGCATAGCCACATAAGAGAAAACCCTAGACTTAGAAATTCAACACTCCCGGCGCACCCGGTATCGTTATTTGTTAAAACGAATTTATAAAGAAGGAGAAGGTATGCCAAAGAGGAAATGTTAAAAAATTAGAAATATTTGCCTGAAATTTTAATAATCCATTCCACAGTTTATACAGTTGGCCATTCAGCCCAAACTAGTTAGCCCTGACTATTTAGTTTGCTGTCAAATACATAAAATACAAAGGAAATCAAATCACAATAATGAACAATCTATTATGTTTGTTGTCAAATGTTGTTAACAGAACTCTGAATGGCCAACTGTATAAACTGTGATCCATTCTTTCCCTTTAATTCTCTTTAACATTTTTGGCACATTCTGCTAACAATTTATAGAGAAAATGTTGTATTAAATTGTATAGCCTACATTTAGGGTTACTTTGAATTATTTCGAATTAAAGCAGCATGATACTAAAAGGTCATATTAAATAAATTCTGGCTAGACTAGATTCAGATTCAACTTTTCATGATATTCACCATATCCTTCCTTCTCTTCCTGACAACATGCATGAATTCACACAAATATGTACACACACACTGTGACATGCACGCTTGAATGATATACAATAACCTGAATATAATTTTGGTTTTCATGCATGACTGCTTGCATCTGCACATAGCTAAACTGAGGATGCGTATTAGGTGCGTGCGTAGACAAAGTGGTGACATGTCGAGGATTATGAAGAACAAAAATATGTATATGTACCCTGTAGGAAATGTCAATATTGAATCTATACTGACTTACTACTGACATTGTCAACAGTACTACTGACAAACTGTAGACAACTCATGTAATTTCCTATAGACATTTTGTATCGACGTGTCATTTGAAAGTCAGTAGTGACATTGGAACTGGTATGTCAGTAGTTGCTGAGGGACCATGTGTTGACATTGGAGGTAGTGAGTCAGTACAGACATTGGAGGTAGTGAGTCAGTAGAGACATTGGAGGTAGTGAGTCAATAGAGACATTGGAGGTAGTTCGTAAGGGGTCATATGTGGACATTGGTACCAGATTTCAGGCTTCGCAATCTACTCTAAAGGTTCCACAAAAAGTCTAATTTTCGAAATTTCTCCACAAATGTTGCCAGCCGCCTCAGAATTTGTATTTCGATATAGAATTGTCTATTTTTTCACTTGTCTTTTATAATTTCTTTTGCTTATACTTGTTGTTATTAAAATAATATACCTTAAGTTTAATCACTCGTTAAGTTCGCGATATTTTATTGATTTTTCACAAAACCACTTTTCACAAACCGCCAAAATTATTTTGCACCAAACAATCAAGAAAATCAAGAAAAAATAAGAAGGTGCTTAGGTGCGCTACCACCTGTCAATATAAACAACGCTTCTTCTTATTAAAGTAAAAGTATCAATTGTTGACAACATATAGACTTAGTGTGGACCTTGTCACCATAATAGTAGACAAAGTGGTGACATGTCGACACATGACCCCATGATTCCTATAGGGTGTTATTAAAAGTGTCGTTGTAAAAGTATTTTACTCGTTAATAATTGCAACAAATGCATTTGACAACATAAACATCGATGACGACTTTGCGACAATATGTGTGAAAGTAGACAGAGGAAGAAGAAGATGAAACACAGTAGCAACCACATCCGTAACAATGACAGCTCATACCTTTGAGGGTTAACACTTTCACAGCAAGCAGTGCATAATATCCTCTACAACTGGCGTGGCAGTATGTCTGCCATTTGGTTGGTGTGGCAAGAAGGAGATTTATGATTATTTTCATGATAAAATGAAACACTTAAGAATGAAACTTTACTTTTTATGTGTAATAAAGACAGATAGATGGCCTTTCCATGTCTTCGATAGATAGAAGAAGACCTTTTGAGGATTTTGATAGACAGAAGAAGACCTTCTAGGTTTTTGATAGAAAGAAGAAAATCTGTTCAGGTTCTCGATAGAAGGACGAACACCACTACGATAGAGAGAAAAAGACCTATAAAGTTTTTATGGACATTAGAAGACCTTTTCAATACTTCAGTAGACAAAACTCCTTTAAAGTCCTTTTATAAATAGAAGAATGCAATTTAAGGTTATCGAAGGACATAAGAAGGTCTTCTGTGGTGTTCGAAAGATAGAAAAAGACATTCTAGGGCGTTTAATGGATAAAAGAAAAACTTTAAATACCGTCGATAGACAGAAGAAAGCCTTTTAAGGTGGCAGAAGAAGACCTTTATAGCCTTCTTTAGACATAATGCCCCTTAAGGTCTTCGACAGACAGAAGACCTTTTCAGGTCTTCTATGAAGAGAAGACCTTTTAAGGACGTCCACAGACAGAAGACCTTTGAACGACTTCGACAGGCAGAAGAAGACCTTTTAAGGTTTCCGATATACAGAAGAAAGCCAGTTGAGGCCTTCGCGAGACAAAAGAAGACCTTTTGAGGTTTTTGATAGAAAGAAGAAAATCTTTTCAGAGTTTCGATTGAGAGAAGAAGACATTTTTGGGTACTCGATAGATAGAAGAAGACATTTTCGGTAGAGAGAAAAATACCTTTAATGTTTTTTATATACATAAGAAGACCTTTTCAGGACTTCGATAGAAAAAACACCTATAAAAGGACTTTTATAAATAGAAGAAGACATTTCAGGGTCATCGAAAGACAGAAGAAAAGTAGAAAAAGGCCTTTTAGGGGCTTCGATAGATAAAAGAAAACCTTTAAGACCGTTGATAGACAGAAGAAGGTATTTTAATTAGTTCGATAGGCAGAAGAAGACATTTTAAGACTTCGATAGACAGAATGCCCCTTAAGATCTTCGACAGACAGAAGACCTTTCCAGGTATTCTACGGGCAGAAGACCTTTTAACGTCTTCTACAGATAGATAGATAGATAGATAGATAGATAGATAGATAGATAGATAGATAGATAGATAGATAGATAGATAGATAGATAGATAGATAGATAGATAGATAGGCTCCATATTAGGTCCATTCCTATGGAATCTGATGTATGACGGCCTTCTTAATCTGGGACTGCCTAAAGGCGCAAAATTAGTTGGGTACGCTGACGACTGACGATTGGTTGACCACCCCTAATAGAAATAGTGGCAAACGACTGCCTTTCAAGGATTGCGAGATGGCTGCAATCAAAAAGGCTATCCCTCGATGCACACAAAACGGAAGCGATCCTAATCACCAGAAGGCGAACTTTCAATAACCCGGGGCTAATGGTTGAGGGATATGAAGTACCAATTAGCAAAAATCTCAAGTATCTAGAAGCTGTCTTTCGAACATCACGTGAAGACAATAACAGAAAAAGCCCTAGCTACAGCAAGTAAATTAGTAAGAATAATGCCCAATTTGAAAGGACCGGGACCAACAATTAGAAGATTAATAACATCAGTAGCCTATGCTCAAGTGCTATACGCGGCACCGGTTATAAGCAATGCTATTGTGGATAGTAAAAAACTGACAAATACTATTGAAAAAGTTCACCGTGTATGCTCCTTGCGAGTCACATCGGGGTATCGAACGGTATCAACAGCAGCACTGTCGGTACTATCTGGTATACCACCTTTAGTATTACAATTTGAAGAAAGAAAATATATATATGATCATCGAAAATCTGAAGCCAGTTATCATACCAACAGAGAAATACAGCAAATTAAGGAGGAAGCTAGACGCATACTTCTTGAAAAGTGGCAAGAATCCTGGGTAAACAGTAGCAAAGGCAGACACACATATGAGATAATTCCCTGTATACAATCTTGGATAAACAGAAAGCACGGAGAAGTAAATTATTTCATAACGCAAGTATTGAGTGGACATGGAAATTTCGGGATTTATTTGCACAGGTTTCATATTAAAGGAAGCGAAATATGTGAAATATGCAACGAATACGAAGATACTGTGGAACATTCACTCCTCAAATGCAAGCATTGGGAAACCAAAAGAATTCTGCACGGAATATATCCCAATTCGAACGATAAAACAAAACATATAATCACAGTTTATACAGTTGGCCATTCAGCCCAAACTAGTTAGCCCTGACTATTTAGTTTGCTGTCAAATACATAAAATACAAAGGAAATCAAATCACAATAATGAACAATCTATTATGTTTGTTGTCAAATGTTGTTAACAGAACTCTGAATGGCCAACTGTATAAACTGTGCATATAATAATTAAAATGCTGGAGTCGAAAGAAGAATGGAAAAAATATGCAATATACATACAAAATGTAATGATGGAGAAAAATCTGTACCAGAACAGACAAGAACCGAACCCCTAATCATGTTAGCAGACAGAAGAAAACATTTCAGAGCCGTCGATAGACTCAAGAGGACCTATTAAGGTGTTCAACATGCAGAAGAAGTTATTTATTCAATAGGAAGAATGAGACCTTTTAAGGTCTTCGATAGACAGAATGCCTCCTAAGGTTTTCGACAGACAGAAGACCTTTTCCGGTCTGTAATATATATAAGGCTTTTAAAGATAAAGATAAAAGTGAAAATTTCAAATAAAAAAAAACTTTAAAAGCCTTCTATCTAGGCTTTTAAAGGTTTTTTATACCCTCCACCATAGTATGGAGGGTATATTAAGTTTGTTTTTCCGTTTGTAACGCATTGAAATACTCATTTGCGACCCTATAAAGTATATATATTCTTGATCAGGGTAAAATTCTAAGTCGATCTGAGCACGTCCGTCCGTCCGTCCGTCCGTCCGTCCGTCCGTCTGTGGTAATCACTCTAGCATCCACAAAAATGGAGATAGGACGCTGAAATTTTGGGAAAATGCGTCTTTTGTTTGCAGGCAGGTCAAGTTCGATGATGGGCTATATCGGTCCACGTTTTGGTATAGCCCCCATATAACGGTACCCCCCGATTTACGGTATTTTGACGTTTTTAGCTACATTTTCAGACCGATTTGGCTATAATTTGACATTTGGGGTTCCTAAGTATCAATAAACATATAAAACAAAACTTGCGGACATAGGTCCACGTTTTGGGATAGCCCCCATATAACGGTACCCCCCGATTTGGGGTATTTTGACGTTTTTAGCTACATTTTTAGACCGATTTAGCTATAATTTAACATTTAGGGTTCTTAAGTATCAATAAACTTATATAACGAAAGTTGTGGACATAGGTCCACGTTTTGGTATAGCCCCCATATAACGGTACCCCCAGATATACAGTGTTTTGACGTTTTTAGCTACATTATCAGACCGATGTAGCTATAATTTGACATTTAGGGTTCTTAAGTGTTAATAAACTTATATAATAAAAGTTGTGGACATAGGTCCACGTTTTGGTATAGCCCCCATATAACGGTACCCCCCGATTTACGGTATTTTGACGTTTTCAGCTACATTTTCGAACCGATGTAGCTATAATTTGACATTTAGGGTTCTTAAGTGTCAATAAACTTATATAACAAAAGATGTGGACATAGGTCCACGTTTTGGTATAAACCCCATATAACGGTACCCCCCGATTTGCGGTATTTTGATGTTTTTAGTTACATTTTCAGACCGATGTAGCTATAATTTGACATTTATTGTTCTTAAGTGTCAATAAACTTATATGACAAAACTTGTGGACATAGGTCCACGTTTTGGTATAGCCCCCATATAACGGTACCCCCCGATTTACGGTATTTTGACGTTTTTAGCTACATTTTCGAACCGATGTAGCTATAATTTGACATTTAGGGTTCTTAAGTGTCAATAAACTTATATAACAAAAGTTGTGGACATATGTCCACGTTTTGGTATAGCCCCCATATAACGGTACCCCCTGATTTACGGTATTTTGACGGTATTAGCTACATTTTCAGACCGACTTAGCTATATTTTGACATTTAGGGTTCTTAAGTGTCATTAAACTTATTTAACAAAACTTGTGGACATAGTTCCACGTTTTGGTATAGCCCCCATATAACGGTACACCCCGATTTGCGGTATTTTGACGTTTGTAGCTACATTTTCAGACCGATTTAGCTATAATTTGACATTTAGGGTTCTTAAGTGTCAATTAACTTATATAACAAAAGTTGTGGACATAGGTCCATGTTTTGGTATAGCCCCCATATAACGGTACCCCCCGATTTACGGTATTTTGACGTTTTTAGCTACATTTTCAGACCGATGAAGCTATAATTTGACATTTGAAGTTCTTAAATGTCAATAAACTATAGCTATATTTTCAGACCGATATAGCTATAATTTGAAATTTAGGGGTCTTAAGTGTAACTAAACTTATATAACAAAATTGTGGACCTAGGTCCACGTTTTCGTATAGCCCCCATATAACGGTACCCCCGATTTACGGCATTTTGACGTTTTTATCTACATTTTCAGACCGATTTAGCTATCAATGGACATTTAGGGTTCTTAATATCAATAAACCTTTATAACTAGTGGACATAGGTCCATGTTTTGGAATAGCCCCCATATAACGTTACCGCCCGATTTCAGGTATTTTGAGAATTTTGCCTGCAAGTTTTAACCGAATTATCTGTAATTTGAACATTTGACATTTGAAATTCTTAGTAGTCACCACACCTCTCCACCAAAAATTGTCAAGAAAGCCCCCATATAACGGTACCTCCCGATTTTCGGTACTTTGAGGATTTTACATAAAATGTTTAACCGAACGTTTTGGTATAGCCCCAAAACAAACTTCCCGAATTTCCGTACCTTAGCTTTATTTTTTGGACTAACCTTCTGTAATTTGAAATTTAAAAGCCAACAAAAATTGTTCATTTAAGTTCATATTTTCGTATAACCCACATACCTCCGAACTAGCTGTTAATGACATTTGAAGTTCCCAGGTTATGTACCGATTTTAGGTATTTGGAGGATTCTAGCTACAATTTTTAACCTAAATAGGAGTTATTTGAAATTAAAGGCTCCCATTAAAAAACTGTCAACATAGGTCCATGTTTTATTATAACCCCTATATAACGGTACCTCTCAATGTCTAGCCCACCAAAAATTGTCAACATACATAGTTAGATATAGGCACCATAAAAAAGGGCCTACCGAATGAAACATTTTATGTACATTATCTGACATTTTAACGAACCCACTTTAAGTTGGGGACAGGAATGAAAACTAATTATTCCATTTTAGTTCAGAATATTTTATGGTGGAGGGTATGAAAAGTTCGGCCCGGCCGAACTTAATGCTTTTTTACTTGTTTAATTTGAAATTTTCACTTTTTATGAAAAAACAATATACAATGATCAGCCCACCCACTTTAAAAATTTCCCATTACTCTTCAGGCCTTCAGAGTAACTACTTATGCATCAACAGTTTTTCTGTACTGAAAATAGCAAATTTTGAGTTACTGCCCTTTTTTGAACAGGTCAAATTGAAAATGTTATACCTAAACAATAAATGAAAATTTTTATGTAAATAGCAATTAAATTCATTGCCAAATTCGTGCTTGACAAATTGAATAAAACATTAAAAAAAAAACCTTTAATCAGTCAATATTGTAATTTAGTTTTATATTTAAATGTGGAAATTACTGAATTAAAAATTTTCAAAAATCTTAAACAAAACCACATATAATAAAAGTATTAACCTTTAATAGTCTCAACCTTTAAACTGTCATGACCACACCAAATAATATTTCATAAATCGCCAATTATATGCTCAATTTCCTTTCTATCTTCTTAAATTTGGTTTGTGTATTCTAGTCATATTCCATCATATACCCTTCAAATCTTTATGATTTTTATAGGATATAAAAATTTTATAACATTTCTACACAACATTTGTGGAAATACTTAAGGAAAAGTGCAAAGCTAGTTGTCTGATGGGTTTTTATTATTCTAAGACTCAATAAGATTTTTAATGGTATCTATGGTCAGAAGCAAAAGAAAATCGATTATGTTTATTGGGTGTAGAACACAGACCGCACAGTTACATCTACATACATTCTTGTAGACATATCCTGTAATAAAGAGAGAATACAAATATACTATATAATGGCTTTACTCGTCCATGTTCTTACTGTCTTCTTTTTTACATATATTTACTATATACATATGAATAGGTTTTTTTCCAAGAATATGTCTGTATTTGTACCATCTATTGACCTCATAGGTAACATTTCGTATTTTCTTTATTTTATTATATTGTCATGTTTTATTGACATTATTGCCAATAGCTATTATTTTATAGACAAACAGTGGGGGTATTGTTGCAATAATTTAATGATAGGGAAATAACAATCCGCAATGTTTTCACACTTAACATATTTATAAGCTATTTGTATTTTTATAATATTTCCCCCATTGTGCATATATACGTTTCTTTATTATCCACATTGATAATAAATTCGTCATTGGTGTCAATGTCCTATCGATATGTGTTTTTTAATTATAATGTTTTATAATCCCTTAAGAGACAGACATGACATTTGAATAACAAATAACTATTTGAGTCATTAGTATTACCAGACATACATGTTAATCCAAACTTACATGCCAAATCTGACTTTCTAAATATTAAATAATATTTTTTGTTTGCTGTTTGCATTTCTATCATATTTCCCTATGATAATATTTATATATGAGTTAAGTTGTTACGGAAGGAAACTAACACACTTTTATTTATCAAGGATTAAATAATAAATTTGTTACAAAACAAAGGATATTGGTTAACAACGGGCATAAAACAAAGTTGCTAATCTTTTCGGGACGAAATAGTAATACCCTTTTAAAACCTCTGAGACCTTAAATGCAAACAGGACTTTACACAATAATCTTCGAAATTTTTCAAATTAGGGGCTTTTCCAAAACTTGTAAGGAAGTTTTTGATCACAGAGAACATCGAATGTCAAATTACAGCTAATTTGGTTGTTGTTGTTTTAACAGTGGTTATTATTATGTTTGTATGTTTGTTCTTCTGTTCAATCTGACTCTGGGCCAATCTCCAGTTCCTGGAAATTGACTGCTTTGGTGGGATTTAACCACAGATCCACTGGAGTTAGATGAATAGGCTTGGCGGCGCAGTTAACAAGGTGTTTTGTGTCGTGTGAACCCATGCCGCATACTGGGCAGATGTCTTGCACGTAGCGGTCGATTTCCGCCCAATAAGAATTTACAGAATTTGGTAAAAAAAATACCGAAAATTAAAAGAAAAGCTTGAAATCATTAGGTACAATTATATGGATGTGGCACCAAAACGTAGACATGTGTCCAGATTTGTTTGTGCGGAAATTATAAATAGTACTCTTAAATGTTCTTGAAATTTGTTAGTATTTAACTACGATTAATTACAAAAATGTAGTTCCTATTTGATAGCGGGATTCGGATAATTACTATTTTTTTTTTTTAATTTTTTTAAAATTTGTCAATAAAATTGTTCCTTTATTCACACTGAAATATTTGTTATTTTACCTAAAAATAAAAAAATATTTTTTAACATTTGTTTTGTTGTTTATTTATTTAGGAATTTATATTAAACGTCTTAAAAACCGTTTTATTGTTATACGCTCCACCATAATATGGAAAGTATAATTAAATTTGTCATTCCGTTTGTAGCACATCGAAATATTCATCGGAGACCCTTTATATATGTATATTCTTTATATATATTCTTGATCAGGGTAACATTCTAAGCCGACATAACCATGTCCGTCGATCCGTCTGTTGAAATCAAGATACAGCTCGCAATTTTTAAGATAGAGCTTTGTAATTTGCTATAGAAGTTTCTATTACTTCTAGGATGTTTGCTATTGAAAATAGTCCACATTTGATATAGCTCCCATAGAACGGTACCACCCGATTTTCGGTATTTTGACGTTTTTAGTCTTATTATCACCCTGAAATGACTGAAATTTGGTACTTATTCTTCTTTAGCGGTATAAAACTTTCTCCCAGAAATTTGTTGGTATAGGTCCACACTTTCAGATAACCCCCATAGAACGGTACCTCCAGATTTTCGGTATTTTGAAGTTTGTAGCCACAGCAACCCACCGACATGACTGAAATTTGGTATTTAGTCTTTGTTGGATATTGACTGATATTCGTCGGTATAGGTCCATGTTTCGATATAACCACAATAGATCAATACCTCCCGATTTTCGTAATCCTGAAGGTTGTGACGTCAATATCTGACCGAAAGACAGAATATTGTTATTTAGCCTACCATGGGGTTATAAAGTATTTCAGAATATGATTATCAGCGTGGGTCCGCGGGTTCCTTAATCCCCCATTGAAATGTACAGCTTGATTTTCGGTATTTTGAAGGTTTTGCCGAAATATAGGAAATTTTGAGTCTAAAAACTTGCCGTCAGAAATTTGTAGGTATACTCGTAGATCGGCGTTTCGATATATCCCCCATGGAACGATATCTTCCGAATTTCGGTATTTTGAAGGTTAGCCACATTGTTTTACCGAACTTGCTGAAATTTGGTATTTAGTCTTCTTCATAAACGAAAGGAAACAAATTGTTCCATTTTACTTCAATATTATTCGTGGTAGTGCCCGAACTTAACGTTGTTCCTACTTGCTACGATTTTGAAAATGGTTCAGCATATCTTTTATCAGCCGGACACTGGGCATCCGAGCCAAATAATTTATCAAATATTAAAGTGGTATGTTCTTCAGAACAGGAATTTTGAAATACGAAAGTGAATTTGAATTTAAGATATGCAATGGCTAAAACTATCGCGGGCACACAAAAATATTCAGTAGTACCAAATACTACTGGTACACTAATTGCTAAACCATTCGTAAAAACACAGAAAAAATAAGTTTTTAGGATGTTTAAGATAAATTCCTAAATAAAGCATCAAAACAAATTGTAAAAAATAGAAAAAAAATCGAATCGTACTACAAAATGAGACCTAAAAGTTTTGTAATTAATCATAGTTTAATACCAAAAAAAAAAAATCAAGATACTCGAAGAGTACAATCATGGCACAATGGCACAATTAACAATAAAAAAAAAAAAATATTTTTGTTGTAATTTCCCCAACAACATAAAGCAAATTTTGACATAACATATTCAAAATTTTACGATTAGCGCCCCATATTTGCTTTCAACGCCAACCACCTATTTAAGTAATTTATACGCTACATTTGCTTAATACTGGCAAACGTAGTGTAATGCTTAATGTATACGATTGCACAATATTACTGTTCCGATTACAAATAGAAGATAGAAAATAAGAGGAAATTGCCTTGCAATTTCGTGTCTCTGCTTCAATCAGTTTGTACCGAAGAAATGCCTAATACGATTTTATCCGCTTAAAGTACCTAATATCTTTGTACGAACACATTTCCTTTCCTGATTTCAAAAAAATACAATCTACACGAACAAGACATCAAAATAGAAGACGAATAGTTAAGTAAAGCAGAGATAATTCAAACTTCATTTCCTGTTCTTATTCGTGGATTTTTTCGTTTGCAAAACATTATAGTTTATGCTAGATTGGATTTATTTTGAAGCGTGAGTGAGGTACTTTTTATGCTCAAATGATAGTTCTGTTTAAGCAAAATAAAAATATAAAGTTTTCCACAACATTTGTTGTTGCTTTAACTAAAAAAAATGCAACTAAAAGTATGTTATGAAAATATATATGCTCGGTTATATGTGTGCTGCTTCAACTTGTGCTGCAACATTTAAGAACAGTTTTATTGTTGTTGTTTTTTAAGTGAACATTTTAAATATTAAACCACAAATAATTTCTTCGGTAATTGCTGTCAAATGCAGTTATTCAACAAGATCGAAATTAAATGAAATTTTCTTCGAAATCAAAACTCAAATAAGAAATTAATTATGTTAAAATTAATGACACATAGAATGACAGATTTATATTTGCAGAAACTCATATAAATCAAATGAATTATACAATATTGATGTAATATAAATTAAAATTGCTGTCATTATCAACGATCAATATATACAAATGGTAATATAATCCTATGGTGACTATTGATATTCATAATAAAGCCAAATATAGCCATGGAAATTGGTTTTCATATTGCAAACATTTGTTGGTTATTAATGCTGCATGAATACTTTTACGCTGAGAATTGTTGTTTATTATTGGTTGCTGCTAATTAAATTTCAAAAATAACTGGTACATACATAACATTTATTTAATATCCTCTTATTCCCATGAAATATAATAGAAATATGTTCATAGGTATAATATAAATATGCTCCTAAACTTTTATTATGATCTGATGCGCGGACTTGCCCAGATTGTTTTGTAGCCTATTGTTCTACAAAATATTATGTATGTATTTATTTCTATTGTTCTGTAAATTTTTTGGTAATGGTAATAGAACGAAAGAGGATTGGTTTTATATGCAACATCCCTGCCAACATTTTTTCAATTTTTGGAAGATTGTTCGCATAGATTAATCTTCTGTGATTCCCCACGGCGATCATTGGGTGATTGTTTACATTTTTTTCTTAAATTTTTCAAATGGTCGCCGTTGGGAATCACAGAAGACTCTTCTGGAAGAGTAACAGATGATTGTTACTAAAATTTTTGATTTTGTTGCATATAATTCTCATATACACTTTCTTCAGAACTTTGATATAAATGGCACGTATAATATTATGAGTATTGACAAACCACACATGTCCAGGTTTTGCAAAGTTTAACCAAAAGACAACATATTGACTGAGGAAACAGTACTGAGTACACAGTGCCTATAACAAATAACCACAACATAAAGGAATAATTAAAAACAATAACAAAGCAGAAAAGAAAAGCAGAAAACTAAACAACAAATAAAAGAAACAAAAAAACAATTGTTCTATTCTTTTTTTAATTTTTCTTAACATGTTGATCTTCTGAAGATCTTCCAGATGATTAATCTGCGATTCTTCCTCGCGATTCGCTTCCCGGACACAGTTACTTTATGTCGGCGATTCGCAGGTTATCATTAGGCGCGCTCTTCCGCGATTAAATTGATCTTCCCCGCGAATCGCAGATTATCTTTAAGCGATTAAAAATTTGAAAAAATGTTTGCAGGGATATTGTTTTCATATTTAATGGTATTTTTTCTGAGCACACTTTATTGGGCAAAGTGTCTGATGGCCTATATATTTTATATATTTATAAATTTTAATTATAAAAGTGAAATAAATGTTGAAAAATTAATTCGGACAAAAAAATCGCTGAAGCACCTTACCTTTAAACCTAACAGTTATACTTCCTTAAAAATAAATATTACTTTCTCACATCTTTTTGTCCGGCTAATTATAAAATGTTCATAGGTTCTATTTAATTTGCATTGTATAAACATAATAAAAAAACGTTTTTTTCTTGTAAAAGGATATGACTGAAATGGCGATTGATGGCGATGACACCCACGGCAACAGATTTTAATAACAATACATCGTTTAAAAACATAGAACCATGACGTCTTTCACAGCTTTTGTTTACGTTGCGTTTTTAACAAAAGATAAAGGCCAGTAAAATGTTCTCTTTGCACTTCCACGCGGAATGGTTGTAGCTATGGACGATAATATGTATGATTGTTTTCCATTTAATTGTATAATCATGGTACAATATACTACAAAATGGCAGATTTTGGTATATAAATAATAAAATCTACAATCAAAATTAAACAAAAATTTAAAAACTAAATAACTTAAAACAAGTAAGCAAAGGCTATAGTCGGACAGGGCCGACCATACGATACCCTACACCACTACCCTGCGACTCAGCTTTCAGCAAATCAAAGTTTCTTTTGGACAAAAAAGCTCATTGAAAGAAATAAATTTTTGGAGTCTGCAACCTTATCACATTAAGTTGAAATAACAATATAATAATTGTTTCACAAACATCACAGAAGGGACAGGGCGTTCACCACGATTCATATTACGGCAATAGTATGGGGCCTACTCTTTATCGCCGAGTCCGAAAGGCACGTCTTAAAACACCACCTGTAGAGAAGTTATACATGGTTGAAATACGCAGAAAATGTCGCCAACTTTACTGAGGGGTATTTTGCCATCGTTGGAAATTTGATGTTTCCTGGCCGGGAATCGAACGCTCGACCTTCAGCGTGCAAGGCGGGTGTGCATACAATTGTACCATGGTGGCACCAATAAGTAATTTTAGAACGGACATTTAGTCTGGACCTAATTTTTTGCATATTTTGACATATTTGCTAAACCATATGCAAGACTTTGTGTCCCAAATATCCCATCGAATTGGCTGAAAGTTTGTATTAAGTATTCGTTCATCACAATTTTCGACCTGAAATTTATCGGCATAGGTCCAGGTCTTCATATAGCTACCATAGAACCGTACCTCCCGATATCCGGTATTTCGAAGGTTGTGGCCTCAATATCAAACTGAAATGGCTGACATTTTGTATTTAGTCTTCGTTGGAGGTAAAAATATAACAGAACCTATACTAATATCAAGAGGCGTAAGACAAGGATGTATATTGTCTCCACTGTTATTCAATATCTACTCCGAAAAAATTTTTGAAGAATCCATCAACAAAACGTCCAAAGGTATATTCATTGGTGGTAGATACATTAATAACATACGATATGCTGATGATACTACAATATTAGCTGGCAGTATCTCACACCTACAAGAATTAATGGACAAAATCGGTAACATGCAGTAACAAATATGGACTAAATATAAACACAAAGAAAACAAAATATATGATTGTGAGCAGGAGAAATATCCACAACAATATTTCCCTAAAAATACAAAACTTTACAATTGAAAGAGCCCAAAACATTAAATATCTTGGAATAGACATAAATGACGAATGGGATTGCTCCAAAGAAATAAGAAGGCGTATTGAAATTGCACGAGACTCATTTTTTAAATACAAGAAAGTTCTGACCAGCCATGATATTAACCTGGAAACTAAATGTAGATTTGTAAAAGCATATATATGGTCAACATTATTATATGCTATGGAAACATGGACAATAAAAGCAGTAGATGTGAAGAAATTAGAATCCTTTGAAATGTGGGTATACCGCCGAATTTTAAAAATTCGGTGGACGGCCTTAATTACAAGCAATGAAGTGATGCGAAAAATGAATCGAAGTAGAGAGATCATGATAAACATCAAGAGACGAAAAACAGCCTACCTTGGTCATATCATGAGAAATTCAAAATACAAAATTCTGCAAGATATCTTAAAATCAAAAATAGAAAGTTAAATCCTTAAGGCTGAAAAGAATTATGTTGGATTGCGAATATTCAGGAATGGACTGGATTACGAGATGTTGGATACCTAATAAGTGCTGCTAGAAGTAGAGACATATTTGCCGATATTGTGAACAATTTATGACTTTATCTAAAATTTTTATTTAAAATCGAATTTTTATTGTAATTGTATTGATCGCTAAAATTCGTATGACGAATAGGCAAATAAAGAAGAAGAAGGAGGTAAAAAACTTTCCACCTGAAATTTGTCGTTATATGTCCACGTCTTCATATAGCTCCCATAACCAGAACCTACCGATTTTCTGTACTTTGAAGGTTATTATATCCCTCCGAATTGGCTAAAATTTGGTATTAAGTCTTCATTGGGGGTATTAAACTTTCCATCTGAAATTTGTCGATATAGGTCTAGGCGTTCATATAGCTCCCATACAACGAAATTTCAAACAGAAACATGTACACATAAACATTTTTCCCACTAATAAATTAAAGTTGTTTTAATAAAATATTAAAACAACGACTATGGGATTAAGCCTGACTATTTTGAAAAACAAAATAGAAGTCGTCATCCCAAACAAAAAACGCCAACCCTCCTAAACGCCAACCCTCCCATTTTAGAAGATATTATTGAAATATATGTAGCATACGAAAATATGTGAAATACAGAAATTTTCCATATGCAAAAATAATATTTGCATATGCATAATTTATACATTTCGCATATTTTTGCATATGTGATATATTTCGATTGGAATTTAATTAGAAGCCAAAAATATGAAAATTTTACAAAAATAAAAAAAAAAATCCGCTGTCTACATATCATTGAGCTGATATTAATCGGGGTGCTCTCATTAATATGAGAGAAGGCTTCCTTGTCCCTACTGGGATGTTTGTGGAACAATTATATACAGTACATTTTAAGAAATATTCTTAAATTTGACAATTGGCGTTGTTTAGCAATTTCTGCTACATCTTTAAATTTTTGACAATTGGACAGGTAATATGATAGGGTTCCACGCAATTTGTAAGATCTGTCACGATAGAGACAATTTGTAGCATGGGAGGAAGATGTGGTTCTCTTCACAAAACTCATTATATGTACCTTAGGTAGTAGGTCCGTTACCAAGCACACATATTAATGCAATTTTCATCAGAGGAAAGATCGGTACTTAATTTTTCATATATAGGCGACTTTGCCGGTATATGGCCTCCAGGGATTCAAATATGGACCAAAAATAAAATGTTTTTATTTAGGATACAAAAGTAATTGTCCATTGCACACGCTAAATAATATCAGATCATCATCAAAAATTGTAGGCATCTTCTTCGACCTAAACCCCTACCTCGTGCAAAATTTCGTGACTATTGATCTATAATTGCGACCTATAGTATGCTTTTAACCCATTTCGTACTTGGTGTTCAATTTTTCGAACAGTAAAATCACCTTTTTTCAAAAAAAATATTTATGGATGAAAAAGTTTAAATTTTAAACAAGTTTTGGTATATATATAAAGTTCAATCTGTCAGCAAATAAAAAAAAATGTTCCCTTGAAAATCCCACCTCCCCCTCGATGTTAAGGGTAGATTTTTAAAACCTATATTTTTGGATCTTTTTTAAATTAATTTTAAAAAATTATAAAAAAATTAAATTAAAAAAGTAATCATGGGGAATTATTGTCAATATATGTAGCCGTATCACAAAATATAGAGAACTTGATTTACATGCGCAAACGCGACTTTACAGATGTGCAAAGTTGACTGTTCGAAATTTCGAACGCTGGTACTTAACCTACATATCGATGGGTATATCAAAACGTGGAAATTTACTGACAAATTGCGGGGAAAATTTATTATAGTACCATATAAGACTAAATACTACATTTTATACCCTAGACAGACGGCAGAGTTAATTTGCATTAAAAATGTCCTAATTTGAATTAATTTTTCACCCTGACAGACGATAGTATCTGCATTTATGAAACAGCTGTTTGTGTTGTTTGTTTGTACCCAGCAGACCATTTCATAAAGCTTTACAAAAGTTCGCCAAAATATGCGAAACAAATACACCTTCTACCTTTGATCTTTTCACCACGATGAAGCAAAAATAAATTAAATATTATAAAAAAATTAATATTATAAAAATATTGCAAAACTTTAAAAAACATTTGAGGAAGATATAATTTTCGATAGAATTGGTATGGTGGGTAATGAAATTTTTGTGAAAATAAAAATTTGAAAAAGAGATTTTTTAGAAGGCGTGAAAAACGAATAGCTGCTATTCTACTCGCGAAAGACCACTACTTATTTTGAAGAAACGCGATCCAAAACGTGGACCAGTGCTGACACATTTCGGGGAAAAGTTTTGTAGGTCCAAAGAAGTCTCAATACCAATCTTCAACCATATTTTCATACAAAAATTTTAAAATAAATCAATAAAACGGCAAATAAATCAATTTTATTTTACTTCTAAACATATAGCTTAAGTGCCAGTGTTCGAAATTTCGAACACCACTTTCCGGGAAAACGAAAAATCGGAACATTTTTTTGAGTTGATTTTTGACATCATTGGATCCTAATACCCTAAAAAGTGCTTTGTTTTTTTAAAAAAATAAAAATTTTTTCTCGGTACGATAAGGGTTAATGACATTACAAGCAAAACACTGGATATATTAGGCTGTAACTCTGTTATCCGACCACATAAATCAACATAATTGGCATTAATTGAAAGGGCAAGAGTTGTCCTTCCAAATATTATTTATGTGTGCGGAATGCGTGGTCCAGGAATAAAGATATTACAGGTATATTAAAAATGTTTACAATTTTCACACAAAAGTTGTGGTCCATTTAACCCTCTAAACATCATCCAATCACCATCTGAAATTGCAAGCTTCTTCATTGTCATATAATCTTACATTATTTAAAATTTTGAGGCGATCGGACTATAATTGCGACATACAGAGCCGCTACAAAATCGGATAAAAATTTTGTTTTTGGTCCATTTCACCCGCTAAATATTTTTCGATGATCACCAATAAGAATAGGGATCTATTCTGACTTGAACCCGACCGCGATACAAAATTTCGTGACGACCGGTCCATAATTGCGGCATGGTGTTTACAATTTATAATGGACAGACGGACGGACGGACACACATCTCAAAATCGCTTTATCTCGTCGAGATATGAAGATCGGTATACCACATTGGGGGTCTCCGACGAATATTTCGCGGTGTTACATGAATTTTTACAAAAACAAACTTATAATACCCTTTCCACATTGTGGTGTAGGGTATAAAAAATAAAAATTTTCTGTACAGAGCCTAATATATCAATTCCCTAAATTGTTTGAGATCTTTATTGTGTAATGATAAATTAAAAACAAAATGTACAGAGTAAAATAAATACTTCATGAAGGTTGAACATAAGACTAATTCAAACTTCAAACACATACATGTTGCATGGGGGATATACTCTTCAATACTCCTCCTCAACATGGATGTATTTTTACACATAAATCAAATTATTTATTTTAAATTCATAAGTTGCACAAAATATGTATTTTCGGCTTTGACAAGTTCTTCGTCATAATATCTGCTACCATCTCGCTTGTTTGTGTACTTTGGTTCTCTTGATTTTTCTAAATGTTTATCCTTTTTCTTCTTCTTTTTCTTTGTAAATCCCAAGCCATTGCTGCTGTGGTTATTGAGGATTTTTTTCTTTTTTTCATCCAATTATGTACCTTCTTGGTGTTTGTTTTTAGGCTTTCGTGTGGAGGATTTTCCTGGGGCTTTACGGATTTCTCTTGTAACTTTGGTCTTTATTCACTTTTAAATTCATTTTCAAATTCTGCAGAATTCTCATGGCTAGCAGTATTCCCGTTCGCCACATCTTGCAGCTTCACCAACTTCATGTACCAATTCAACATTTTCCCTATTGTAAGCAAACTCTACATGTTTTTTTTTCTTTCAGCAACCTCTGTGGTATTTCCAAGTGCTACATTTTCCAAATTATTGTCTAAATTGTTCTAAAGCACAAACATTTCTTAAAAAATATTTAGACTCTTGGGACAACTTTCCAAGTTTGTTTGTGTTCATTCGGCTTTGAAGTGGCAATTAAAAAAGGTATTTAACATAGTTCTATGGCAACCCTATAAGCGAGAATAACAAAGAAAAGTGTGTTAACCCTGTTTGCAATGCGTATTCGGTTTTTGTAACTTTGGTAAAAATTTTGCCAAAAAAAACATAATTGCGAACAAAATATTTATATATGTTAGAAATATGTTTGGATCCAAACAAATATTTGTTTGGGACTGGTTGCAAACAAATATATGTTTGTGTCCAAACAGATATATGTTTGAAACATTTTGTAACATATCTCAATTTTATTTGTTTGGGTCCAACATATTTTTTATGTTAGAACATATTTTTTATGGGTGGAGATGATTTTTGCCAAAGAGAGTAACAACAGGGCTCTCGTGGCTGCGGAATGCTGTTATATAATAAAGAGCTGTGTGTATGGTGTAATAGAAGATGACGCGGCCAAACACGTGTGTTTTGGGCTTTGTTGTTGTTAACCAACGTAGCGAGCGAAGAGGAAAAGAAAAAATGGTATTAATTTTGTTGTTCTTTTTTCTTCAGTTTTCTAAATACAAGCGTTGAATAAATCAGTGTTTTGCGTTTTCTTAAAGATATGGTGATTTTTAGAAAATTAAGTGGCCAATACAAGTTGAATGAAAATATTTTATTTGACAAGGAAGAAATTTCACTTAAAATTGGTAATTACATCAATACATTTTTCATATGTAGAAAATTTGTAGTATCAGTTTAAGAGCTGCAGAGTCGATAGACTGTTCTTACCAAATTCCAACTACTGCCCATTTTGAAACTCTTAAGATCAACTCCTGAACATTTATTCATAATAAAGGATATGTTTTTTTATATTCATCAAACGGACTAACATATGGGATGCATTGGGCAAAAAGAATATACTCTAGAACCCAAGTCAAGTAATAAACGCGATGTACAAGGATGCAGAAATCTTAGTACTTTTTCCATATGTATCGAGGAAAATTTTTTACAAAGCAAAATGTTCGTAACATACATTCATTGCATTGTACTCTCATACTTATTTCCGCAGGACATTCACTTTTCATAACCGTTTCAACAGCAATGACAGCACGGAGTGATGGCCCAGCCGAAAGAGGAACAGTTCCATCTCCTTCCGTTTTGTGTGTAAATATATCCATATATTTGTGTTAGTGTGTGAGGGGTTCAGTTTCCACACCCAATTGTGCATATAGCTATGTAATATGCATCTGTGTAATTCTAACGAAAGCATATATAATGATGAAGGCCGAGTAATTTCATGTGGATTTCATTTGGCAACATCATAGGAGGCCCAATATTTTTGCCATTGAAATTGAACGCACATAGACTTCCGCAAAACATTCACTTACGGTCGGAAATTCATGGCAATGTGTAGTTATTTCCATACAACTGTATGAGTGTACGGTTTAAACGGCATTTTATCCAACACACACACATACATACATTCTTATATACATGTGTACCCATTATAGCCCAATTAAATTCTCAATTCTCATATCCTAGCTAAATTATTCTTTTTCCAGTTGAACACCAAAATTGTTACAATGTACCTTAAGCCACACTATAGCGACTGCGTACTATGTCTTTGGATGCAAAATTAGATTGTAATTATAGGGTATTTAAAGAGATTTAAAATGTTGCTCTTTGATTTAAAGAATATTTTTAAAGGCCAGTGTAATTCTTATCGTCTTTAAGTTAGATAGATTATTTTGTTTGTTTTTATTTTCTTAAAATATTTTTAGTTAAAGCTAAGTAACTTGGTTAAATAAGTTTTTTTAATATATTTTTGGTGATTAATTTAACTTTTTTATTACAAAAACATTGTGTAATCTTTAAAATCATCCACATTTATCCATAGCATCCTTCCAGCATGGAACAAGAAAATGCAAACTTATAGGCATGTAATTATTTCTATTTAAATGCACACTCACGAGGCGTAATGAAACAAATGATATTGATGATTCTCCCCATAATGAAATTGGCAATGAGTACAAAGAACACATTCTGCTTTGTTTTTGGGTCATTGAGCAGAAACTATAGAACAGAAAATAGTAATGCCGTAATGCTTGACATTATGTGACTTGCTTTTCATCGAAGCAACATTTAATTGCTTAAATTGTTACAAACAAATCATTATCAGTGATCAGCTATGATTTGTAATTTTGACTTAACAAAATTAGCATTGGCAATTGTTTTGTGAGGAATATTGTACACACGTACATATACATATGGGGAATTCCAAGTGAAATCGGACAGTTCGGAGAAAAGTAATTTTTGATTTCAATTGTTTTTGGTTCAATTTATGCTCCTAGCCAACAGAACATTTTAGAATATTTTAAAATTATTTTTTGACCAACGGTACAGAGATATCGCCTATTGAAATTATCGCATTTTTAAAGAACTATGTTCAAATAAATACGCATAACTTCTTTAATATTGGTCCAAATGGGACCATCTTTTTTTTTTTTTGATTTGTTTGTTTTTTTATCAGCTATCGAAAGAAATATTTAGAAGAAAAGTGCACAGTGGGCTTCAATGCAATTTTCGGGATTTAATATTTAAAATCAATTTTTAAAAGTGATTGCACCCTTCGATTTTTTCAAAAAAATTTTATGTTAAACTACGATCAATTACAAAAATTTTAAGCCCTATGTGGTAATGGGATTCGGACGATTACTATTTTTTCTGAATTTTTTAAAATTTGTCAATACAATTTTTCCTTAATACCTTTGTCCAAAATTTGTATTTCCTGTAGTTTTGAAGCTAAGAGTACATATTTATCATTATATATTATATATTTATCATAAAAAGTAAAAAAAAAAATCCACAGTGGACTTTAATGGAATTTTCGCTGATGCATTTTCAAAATCGAAAAATGACGCAGTTTTTAAGATGTTTGAGATAAAATCATAAATATAAAATCAAAACAAATATTTATAAATGAAATTTTTAATTGTTTTAATAAAATAATAAATTTTGGACAAAGGTATAAAAGAAAAATTGTATTGACAAATTTTAAAAAATTCAGAAAAAATAGTAATCGTCCGTATCCAATTACCACATAGGGCTTAAAATTTTATTGATTGATCGTAGTTTAACATAAAATTTTTTTGAAAAAATCGAAGGGTGCAATCACGTTTAAAAATTGATTTTAAATATTAAATCCCGAAAATTGCATTGAAGCCCACTGTGCATTTTTCTTTTAAATATTTCTTTCGATAGCTGATAAAAAAAACAAACAAATCAAAAAAAAAGATGGTCCCATTTGGACCAATATTAAAGAAGTTATGAGTATTTCTTTGCATGTAGTTTTTACAGAATTTGACTTTTTCAAGGCGCGATATCTCTGGAACCGTTAGTCAAAAATTTTGAAAATATACTAAAATGTTTTGTTAATCAACAGCATCGCCACAGCAAAAAATAAAGGAAATCAAAAACCTCATCTTGAAAAAGTGTCCGATTTCACTCAGAAATCCCCATATATACTTACCATAATTTTTGGGGTAATATAATCGACGTTTATTGTAGTCTGCGGTTGTTCCTGAAAATGTTTAAAATATCCATGTTTATTGTGTTCAATGGTTGCTCTTGAGAATGTTTAAAATATCCATGTTTATTGTGTTCAATTGTTGGTTTAGAAAATCTTTACAAAATCAACGTTTATTGTGTTCAATGGTTGCTTTAGAAAATCTTTAAAACATCCACAATTATTGTGGTTTATGGTTGCTGTAGAAAATCTTTAAAAAATCCACGTCTTTTGTGGTTTATGGTTGCTTGAAAAAAATCTTTAAATAAATCCACGTTTATTGTGATCCCTGATGTGATTGTGGCCTGTGGCTGCTCCTAAAAATCTACAAAAATCCACGTTTATTGTGTTATATGGCTGCTTCTAAATGTCCTTAAAAAACCCACGTTTATTGTAGTCTGTGGTTCCTCCGAAAAATCGTTAAAAAGTCCACGTTTAGTTTAGTCTATGGTTGCTCCTAAATTTTTTTAAAAATTTCGCATTTATTGTAGCTCTTAAAATTCTTTACAAAACGTTTATTATGGTCTATGTTTGCGCCTAAAAATCTTTTAAAAATCCACGTTTATTGTGGTCTATGGTTGGTCCTAGAAACTTAAAAAAATCCAGTTTCAATGGGGTCTATGGTTCCTCATAAAAATCTTTAAAAAATCCACGTTTATTGTGGTTTATGGTTGCTCCTAAAAATCCTTAAAAATCGATATTTATTGTGGTCTAAAAATACTGAAAAAAACACGTCTATTGCTCCTAAAAATTTAACTATTTTTCAAGTTTTCAATTTTATTTTACTAAAATGGAGAATGATGTACATCACTTTCGTTCTTGTTTTTTTTGTTTTTTATCTTGTGAAAACATACACAAACCCTTTGTGTTTCCCATTCTCTCCGTCTCTTGTGGCATACACATTGTCATTTGACCATTACAAAAATAAACGAACATTGTTTTCATTGGAATTTTTATAAATATTTCATGTATTTTGATTTCAAATTTGGTATACCACCGGTACCACCCAACACGGCTTTGGCATTAAGTTATAAATTTGGCCCTATTTTGTTGTCTAATATTGACCATAACAGAAAACAGGAAAAAGGCTAAATTGTATTTAAAATATGTAAGGTATTTTTATTTAAAATTGTGTAAATATTTTTGTTGCAGAATTTTCCAAACACAATGCTAATGAACTACGTATGGAATAAATTTGTTATAATGTTTTACAAAGATTTATTTATAACAATTTATGCTCTTACTAATAATTTTCAATTAAATTAAAAACTGAAATAATGCAGTTGTATAAAGGCTTAATTTTGGGTATAACTTACAAACGTAACTATATAAAAACAACAGATTCAGCCATTTAGTCACTTATCCATTAAAATATATGAAAAGCATCCAGCATTTCAATTTCGTTGTTAAATTTCCAATTCGGAGACCTTTAAAAAATTTTCAATTATAAAGCGTTTATATTTTGTTCTTTTTTAATTCTTATTGCAAACACGTTTTAAGTATGTTTCTAGACTGAATAGAAGTTCTTTCTTATATGTATTCACGTTTTAGCTTGTAAATTGTGTTTCAGTCATTGTTCTTCGTATTTTAAAACTGTCGATAAAAGGAAAGTCTCAACCATTTGTCAGATGTGCCTGAAATTCCAAATTAAATAAAATGTGTATTTTTGTATAGGGTCATATCACCAAATTGATACTGAGTGGAAAGGTTGTCAATTATTAAGGTTGTATTATAATATTTGATGCAATAAAGGGAACAAATGGTGCAAAATTTCAAAAAAAAAATCATTAAGTATATTCCTAGGTTATGGAGCGTGGTGATGCATTTTATCGATTAAAAAAAAAACTATTCTTCTTTCAAATGACGATTACAAGACATTGTGTAATAAATTCATTTGTAAATGATTTATTATTCATTTGTCTTTCCGTTTTTATACCCTACCCCGTTTTATACCCTGGAAAGTGTATTATAAGTTTGTTTTGGGAAAAATTCATGTAACACCGCGAAATATTCGTCGGAGACCCCCAATGTGGTATACCAATCTTTATATCTCGGCGAGATAAAGCGATTTTGAGATGTGTGTCCGTCCGTCCGTCTGTCCATTATAAATTGTAAACACGCTACAGCCCGCAATTATGGACCGATCGTCACGACATTTTGTATGGAGGTCGGGTTCAGGCCAGAATAGATCCCTATTCTTATTGTGAAAATTGTGAACATTCTAATATACAACTTATATCATTATTCCTGGAAGATACATTCCGGACAAGTAAGCTACCCTTGAAAATGGAACGCTTGACCTTTCAATTGATGCCAGTTGTGTTGGTGTGCATGATCAGATAACAGAGTTACATCCCAATATTTTCAGTTATTCGTATATAGTGTAATCATAATCATTAGAGGTCGCAATTTTACCCCAATAGTCACGAAATTTTTCACCGGGTAAGTGTTTAGGTCAAAGAAGATGCCTACAATTTTGAATGATAATCTGATATTATTAAGCGGGTGAAATGGACCATTACTTTGTATGAAAAATATACAAATTTTATTTTTGGTCCATATTTTAATTCCTGGAGGGCAAATACCGGCAAAGTAGCCTACATATGGAATAATAACTACTGACCTTTCCCCCTATGCAAATTGCAATAATTTGTCTGCTAGATAACCGGCCTACTGCCTAATATATAATGGGTTTTGTGTAGAGAACCACAATTTCCTCCCATGCTACAAATTGTCTCTATCATGACAGAGAAATATTCAGTTCAGTTGTCAAATTGGAGTTTTTATACAAATATTGCAACATGTGGTCGCCTCACCACCTATTTTATACCTCAGGATTTAGGATAAAGGGGATATAAACAAAATACGACCAAAGATGTGTCTCATCGAAATATTGGTTTTAGACCCCAAGTATGTTTGGAGTCTATTTAGCCCTGTCTGCTCATCTGTCTCTCTTAATGTCTAGCTGGCTGGTGCGCACGATAACTCTCGAACGGATCTACCGATTAGAACCAAATTTTTTACTTCGGGGTATTTTGCCACCGTTGACAATTTGATGGGAATCGAGCCAGGACATTCAGCGTGCAAGGCGGTTGCACAAAGCTAATTCCTACAGGTTGTGGTGTAGGGTATCACATGGTCGTCGTCCGACTATAGCCTTTGCTTACTTTGTTTTTTAAATAGTTTAATTAACAAATAGTATGGTATTCCTACTACATTAAATAATTAAGAAGAGCTATATATAAAGTTTGAAAAAATTCTATGATATTTCCATCATTGTATACTAGGGTTATAACTTTTTTTGCATTTTTTTTTTTTGCAAATATCAAAAATACCACCGCATAGCCGTGTAGAGCATGAACAACTTCTATAAAATACGGTGTCATTTTTTCTCTATCGCGAAAAAAGTTTCCGCACCAAATGTATTTAAGTTCAGTAATGCATTATTTAATTTTATTTGTTATAATGGCATATATGCTTTTCGTAATAACTTATTAATAGTTTTAATCTAATTTAAAATCATTATCAAACCTTTCCGGACCTTTTTTTTTATCAAATCGCGACATTTCAGAGCATTTAATGCACCATTGACAATATTGTAATTTTTTTTTCTTCGCTAACTCGCGAATTTTATGTTTGTATATATTATACCCATCGGACAAGAGAATATGTTGTCATTTGCAACGAATTCGCGGAAGTTACAGACTGTTTTAATGACTTTGCCTATGAGAATTGTGTCTGTTTTCTATAAATATTTATTCAAACAAAGCAAATTTAATTTTTTAAATAGAAAAAATATCAAAAAGGCTTTAGTAATCGCAGTTGGTGCGGAAACTTTTTTAAGAAAATCGAACTAAAACACGCGTTTTCGTTATCAGGACAATATTCCGCACATGGTACTGGCGTGGTATTTTTTTGGTTATAGCCCTATTGTATACATTCTGTGTACCAGATGACAACAAACCCCCACCAAAATGGTGTATACTTTAATCAAAACCATTGCCAGCGAAAAGACAACAAATCCCGTAGCAAATACTAAATTCTAAAATTCATATCCTATGAAATACTCGCAAAAGAGATACAAAAACAAAATTTGTATGATGTGATTTATGTTTGTGCATCAAAAAACCCACCTCGTGCATGTAGCATATTTTTAGGATCTGTTGGAGTGCTCTGATACTGGTCGACATTATTATGTTATGCAAAAAATTATGTCCATTTAATCGGATAAACTACACTTGGCTATAAATTATTTTAATAATATGTATATGATGTTTTGCAATGACAACAAAAATAACAACAAAATTCCAGGTAAGGTAAATTTAATGCAACGAATCTTAGTAAGTAGCTCTGTTTTATTTGTACACACTATTTCTACAATAATTTTAATGAATGAATTTAGTTTCGAATAATTTAAGTGAAACAGGCCGCTAACCTCAGAAGACCAATATCTCAAACAACTTTAATTTATTTAAATATTTTATACTCCCCAAAAAGATACATAATTCGAATTTGATTCAAAGACAAAGACGCTTTTAATCAAATACAACTTTTTTTTCAATACGATCAAATTTGTGTTAAATGTTTCCTTTCCCTGGTCTCATTAAATTCTTTCTATATCTAGAGCATATTTCTCTTATACATATGACCTTCTTGCTACACTACACTTTAAAACTATTCCACCATTGAATATGGCACAACTTTAGAGCATCGTCTCAAAGGCCATTCACAACTTTTTCAAGACGACCTTAAAGTTCTTCTTGCCAAGCCGCAATTACATTTTCTTCGTTGGCATTATTTATCTCACCAGTTTAATATATAATTTCTGTTCTAATGACACAATTCAACACTTGAATTGTAATTTTTTTTTTGCCACGAAAGAGCCACTGTTTTTTGATACTTGTCTCCAACAACAAGATTTGTGTAACAAGTATTTAATTTATGGGTCACACTTAGAAACTTTGCTACATTTGAGTATGTGTTGAAATGTATAGCTCTCAAATGCCATAGAAATACAGAACAAGAAGCAAAAGTACAGAAACAGGCTAAGTACATAAATTGTTCAAATAAAAGATCTGTGATTTGTTACATTTAATAGCAGCGGCTGCTGTTCGTCCTACTCATGTTTTGTCAGGACATGTTTAATGTTGTACTATTATTCTGCCAATAGCATCGTTTAAATGAAACATTTGTGAATGAAATTTATGTATGGAATGCAAATTATATTCCTTAATACAGATTATGAGCAACTTTACAATTGCCTTTCCTTATATTATCGCGTGAGTTTTGTTCTTGGGTTAGGAAAGCAAAGGCAAAGGAAATTAAAAAAATATATTTAATACTCGTATGCAAAGTTCAAAATAGAAAACAATAAGTGATAAATTTAAATGGGTAATATCTTATTTCTGAGAATATTACTTCAATATCACTGAAAGCGTGATTTAAACCTAGCTTTCTATAATAGAACTACCCAGATATTAAGCAATATTTTAATAGCATTATTCATTATTCAAAAAGAAATTCAATCCAATGGAATAGTGTTTTTTGTCTTATTTTAAATAAAATTGTTATACCCTTTTATACGGGCAAAATATGACTCATGAAAATAATGGTTTTAGACCCCAAGTATGTTTGGACGAAATCCGTTTCGGACAATTTGGAGTTGGTTTATCCATGTCCGCCCGTCTGTATGCCTGTCTGGCTGAGGCGCACGATAACCCTCGAATATCCAATATATTTTGTCCAAACATAGTTTAAGTTCGAAGATGGTTTATATATTTCAACTCCTTCCGGTACCTCTCCGACAAAGGTTCGAATATGTTCGGAACATTTTTGCGCACGACAACTTTTGAAGGAATTAACCGATTTGGTCCACACTTTGCACACCGCAAATGGACTCAAACACCTTACTTCTGCGGGTACCTGCCACACAAAATTTCGGAAATGTTTAGTTTAGGCCAGCGTCGCCCATAATAGCTTTGTTCCTTTACTTTTTAATGGTAAGAGTGGTAAAAGAGAAAAGTGTCAAAATTTCTCGAAGTTGATCTCTTATGAACATTTTTACCAGAAAAGTAAAGGAACGGACAAATGGTAGATCTGGCAGCAATGTCAAAAAGAAACATAAAAAAATCAATTTTCGTCTTTTTTTCACAGTTTTTAACTTAGTTTTGTCAGCGTTCGACTTTTTCTTCTGTTTTTCGTCCATTTTCTTCTTTATTGTGAAATAATCGTCAAACAAAATAATCGATGACCCACTGAAATTACTAGTGGGCGCGATATCCATCGAAAACATATGACTCCCAAAATAGGATACCCTTCCATAATGGACTGTGTCGGTCCATTCCTTTAAGTACCTCCTCCGGAACACTTTTGACCTTTAATCCTAATCCACATTTTCGTCGGCAAGTTCAAATGTCCAAAATGGGCCACAAAGTTCTGAAAAAACCCCTAAATACATTCAAACTGTCCACAGATGAAAGCTTTCATTCGCATAGACTGAGGGATATCTCTGTCGGCAAAGTAGACTAATACTTTTTTACTTGTTTTTTTCTTAAGGAAACTCAACTTTATATGAAGAAGCCTATTGAAAATTTACAACTTTATAATACAGGAAATTCAACAAACAAAATATCCATAAATATTTCAGTGATATTTAAATTGTTTACATTTATTTTCAAAAATTCTGCTCTTCTGTACATTCATGGTCCTCCAATAACTTGCGGCACAGTGATGTTGTCTGCAAAAAAAAAGCAGGTGTACATTGAAAATCACAGCTACTATGACATTATGGCAAACAGCACCATTAGAAGGTCGTTAAAAATCTATCCCCATTGCCAAAAGCCATTATAGAGTTGCACAGATCATCATAAAATATGTAAACAAAATATTCACAGTCGTTATAATCATTCGCATCGACGGAAACCAAAAGCAGGAAAATTATGAAGAGGAAAATAGGTAGAGTGAAATAAAAGCGATAAGGAATTTAGGACGTTTTTTAGAAAGCATTAGTTTAATGTCCAGGTTTTTTGTGTAAAGCTTTAAAACAAGCATGGTCACATTTGGCACGGCGCACACTGGTTGAAACCATTGATCTAGCGGCGCGAAAGTCAAAAAATCAAAGTATAAAATTGCGAAATGTTTTCCATTGTATAGTTTACAGACACTCAGCTGACTAAAATTGTGTTTTCACTTTTCTCTTGTTGCAAATATTCACTAAGTTATTAACTGTCAACTGCAAGAAATTTTGATGCATCAGATTTTAACAAAATTGTTGCAATAAACCTGATTTCATATTTGTTTAATTGTTGTTTAAATTGGTAATAAAACTAAACAAAGTTTATTTTTTTTTGATAGGGGAGGGTGTAAGTTAAATTAAAAAAATGTTTGGGGCCTGAAGTTACATAGTTATGTAGCAATAAATTTTCAAAAATTATTATTTTGTATGTTTTTAGTGCAATATAGATCGTAACTACCAAGGTCCACTGAGGTTCAGTCCAATTTTTTTTTTTTACTAATTATTTTGGACTTCCTAGGTTCCGAATAACCACATTTTAGCTGCAAATCTTGCTGATAAATGGTCTTGAAAAATAGCTTAAATCCTCAAAATACCCAAAATCTCTCGGTACAGTTATATGGGGGCTATATCAAAATGTAGACCTATGTTCACAATTTTTGGTGGAGAAGATGTATAACCAACGAGAACCTCTTATGCCAAAATGCAGCTTATTTGGTCTGAAAATGTAGACAAAATCCTTACAATACCGAATGTTGGGAGGTACCGTTATATGGGGACAATATCAAAATGTAGACCTATATCCAGTGGAGAATGTTTGTGTCCACTGGGAACCCCAAATACCAAATTACACCTATTTTGGCCGGAAAAATTTAGATTTAAACCCCAAAAATAATGAAAATCGGGAGGTACCTTAAAAGGGATTTATACCCAAAAGTGGACCTATGACCACAATTTTTGGTGGAAAGGTTTAGTAATCACTAGGAACCCTAAGTACCAAATTACAAGTAATTTGGAAGGAAAGGGTGGCTTAAATCCTCAAAATACCGAATATCAGGAGGTACCGTTATATGGGGGCTATACCAAAATATTAGCCGATGTTGTTCATATTTAGTCCATTATTACCCACGGACACAGACTCAGTTTGTGCAACATTTCAGAAAGATATCTCCATTCGTTTCCAAGTTATTAATTTCGCGCCGCTAGATCAGTGATTTCGACCACTGAGCGGCGGTGCCGATGATTTTCGGCGTACAAAAGAGAACACATGTTTTGATTTGTTATTGTTTTATAGCTTGCGTGAATACAAACTTACTAACACACTGTTATAAGTTGCCAATATTTTGAATACATTCACATTTTCTCCGTTCTCTTTTTGGTCATGCACACTCTAAATTTTTTGCAACAAGATGCGACACAAATGTGCGCAATTTTAAACATTTTTGTTGAAATATGATTTTTTCGCAAAAAGTATGCTGAAATTGTGAAGCTATGTGTCTAAAGCGAATGAATATGCAACAATAAATGCCTAAATTTGAAACATTTTATGCGTAAAAATCGAATTCCAACAAAAATGTTTAAAATTGCACATATGTGTGTCGCATCTTGTTGCAAAAAGTTTAGAGTGCATGCTTTAAAATGTCTTTATATTATAATTCTCAGGTTTTGTATCGAGGTGGGTCATATACATATACGTATTAACAACACTTATAAGCTACAATTTTTAAAAATCATTTAAGGGGTTACCCGCAGTTATGTAGCCCCAAAATCATATTTTCTATATCTTGTTTTTCTAAAAAAAAGAATAGTATACGTTTTTACAACACACATACGCTACCACGTTCACTTAGCATTTAATAGGGAAACCTATTGTAGACTTTGAAGTTTTTAAATACTTTGAGGAATGTAAGGAAGGGAGGATATGTGAACAAACAGACAATGAAGTTCAAACTTTTAAGTGACATTTCTACTCGATGTGCTTAGGGAAAAATTCATCGTGTTGAAAAATGCTAAAAAAATTATTACAATAGAAATAAAAATGGCAATTAAAAGAACAAGAAATATTATTGCTAGCACTATTGATAATATTTTTATTTTTAAAATTGTATATTTTTTAAACCTTCTGGCCTAGGCAACACGCAGTGTCGACAGGCATCGTTTGACACTTTTTTTGGAAAGTCTGAAGTCCATGTGTCGGGTTGTTTACAGTGACTTGAAAAAATTACTTTGCAAAAAAATGGAATTTAATTGTGAAAATTTTTAGAAATTTCGACGTGGATAATCTCGGCCCCAAAATCATATTTTTATGATCTTGTTTTTCTAAAAAATGGATCGCATACATTTTGACAACACTTATGCGCTACCGCGTTCACTTATCATTGCCAAAAAACGAAGGTCGGGAGGTGGCCCAAAATCGGCCGTTGTGTCAGAAAGAAATTAAGTCGTTCGTGAACGGGCGATCTTGCATTGATCGCCACGTTGTATACCGTTAGCTAGAGGCATTGCTGGGCATTTCTTCTACCAACTAACATTTGATATTACACGAAAACCTGGCCTCAAAAATTGATTTTTCTCGCTAGATCCAGCAAAATTAACCAATCGCTCAAAAAAAGGCTCTTGTGGATTGGTTTAAAGAAATTGTGAATAAAAACAATCGCGGTGCTTCAAACGACATTTATAAGATCGTCAGAGACGTCGAATCTCGGATACATGCTTAAGAGCTCGAAACAAGACAAGGATCGACAGCTTGGGTTTACGAAAGCGAGCCAAATCCAACGAAAGCTCTTCATGTAAGAAGATCTTCGAAGCAAATGGTCGCCTGAATTCGAAAAACGAACATCACGACAATGCGTGCTCTCACACAACGAATCAAACTAGCGCCTGTTTGACCGAACAAAACGTGGAATTGATGGGCCATCCGTCGTACAGCCCTGACTTCATCTCATTCCAGCACATCAAGAAAAAAGGATTTTCGTTGCCAGTAGATGCTGCAAAGCGTTCAATAACCATGTTTTGTAGGTGTCTTAATCAAACCACTGTAAATAATCCAACACATTGCCGTATGTCAAACTGTCCTGAGCACGCTCAGGCTAAAAACTGTCAAACTTTTCAAAAAAAATTTCAAATGGCTCCTGGCGACACTGTGTGTCGCCTAGGTCAGAAGGTTTTTTAGTATCCCAAGTAATTGTGAGAATTTTCTTATATTTATGGAAATCAGTTAGGAGTGGAAATTGTGAATTGAAACGTTCATCTATGTACAATATAGAATCGAATACCGGCTTCGCCACCAAATTCCTCTTCCCCAATACTTATGTATTAGGGAGTTTTCAGATTTTGTGGCTCTTTTTGAACGTATGATAACGCTCCCTCCACTAATTTCCGTACAACCTAGAATTTTGTACAAACATGTTAGGAAGAATGGACTTGCCCACGAAAAACATAATATCGTTATAAACGGGACGACAAATAGTAGCGTCGGTATGACTTTCCAAATGATCTTCGAACAGATCCAAAACTTCTGTTTAATATTGGACTTTGCGCGGGAGGTAATCTAAGGAGAAGACCGATATGGACCATTATCCATCTTCGAACTTAAACTAAGTTTGGACAACATATTACGAATCTGTTCATCCGTTCGAGAGTAATCGTGCGCTCCCGCCTCTACACATGGTTTTTACAGCTTTCGGGCCATTTTCTCAGGATGTATGGACTTGTCCCTGAAAAAACTTGTACAGTCATAAGGGGGGCATCAAAAAAAGTTGTTGCAAAAAAAGTAAGAGCGACTTGAGAGCAGAGCTTAAACTATACTTTCCCAAAACTTAAACTAAGTTTGGACAAAATATTACGAAGGCCAAATTTGGGATCCAACAGATTGATCCGTTCGAGAGTTACTGTGCTATCCAGCCAGGCAGACGGATGGACGATGAAAAGGAGTTTAGAGATCCAAATTAACCAATTAAACAAAATTTCTATTCTTCTAAACAATGCGATTATAAAAAATATCACAATGTTGACAAATGGTGTTTATGTTACCAGCAATTATCATTACCTGACAATTTGTATTTATTTCAAAAGCATTTGCTCCTTTAAAACATTTGATTTTCCACACCGGGGAATTGTGAGCATTTTGTTATATTGCTGGATGTGGGGCGTATACATTTTAGCAACACTCTTACGATACCACTTTCATTTGTCATTTTTCAATTGTAGGAATTTCACTTTAACGAAACAATGTGTTTATAAAAATGTAACGTTTACCGCCAAAATTACCAGGAACAAAAGCACAATAAAAAATATTTAAATTCCTTTCTATATATTATATAGAAAATAATAGTTGTTTTTCATTTAACTGAACATATTTACCGCCTGTTCATGTATGTCGCACGGAAACCTGTACGAAAGGAAAGCAGTCACTCACTTCCGTCCAAAAAGGCGTTCATGTATTTCGCAAACTATCGTGCGACTACCGTTACGTATCCTATGCGAAATACTACTAATTTGAATGTACATTTGTACAACTATGTTCCATAAATGAGAGCCAAATGAGAAATGAAAACAAAATCCACATATACATACAAACATTGGAATATGTGTGATTTGTTTTGATTGAAAAATAAAATGTGTCGGTATTTTGAATTATTTTATTGATTTATTTAAAATAATGAATGAAACAGCCTTAAAACGTGTCTATAAAATTTTTATTTTGTTTCAAGAATGTGTTGCATAAATTTGTTTTAAGATTTTCGGTGTTATCCGCGAGTTTACGTTCTACTCGGCAGCTACAAAGCAAGTGAGTGATTTTGACATCCTCTTTCTATAAGAGACAGTCCTTTCGAAATACATAAACCCAAATTTAATGGAAAAGTGTACGTTTACGTGTTATTTCGTATGGCTTGTCGGTCGCATAGATTTTCGTTTCGAAGGCCACTTTCGAAGCGCAAACAACCTTTCGGTCGACATACATGAACAGGCCGTTATTCTATAAATATAAATTTACAATAATTGCGGGGGGAATTGTGAAAATTTTGTTCTATTGTATTAGATAAATAATTAAAATTTACAATTTGTTCTTGTGAAGAAACTGTAGCTGTTGATCGAATTTATAGAATCCAAGACTGTTTGTGATTTTACTGTCTTGGATATTATTGCTTCGATTGCAGTTTTACTGTCCTTAAGGACAGTTAGGATAATATGGGTACCGGGACATGCGGGGAATAGAGTTAATGAGATAGCAAATTCTCTGGCAAAAAATGGAAGGGACTTAGCAACAGTAAACTTAGAGAACGCAAAGCCACTAAACGCGTCTCGAATAGAGTTAAAAACTTGGGCAAAAATGCCCACTTATCCCTATGGCAGAGTTGAGTAGACTTACAGGTGTCCATACAGGTCACGAGATTATTTGTGCAGACAACAGCATATGCGGAGAAGATGACGAAACACTGGAGCATTTTCTCTGCCAATGCCCCGCTTTCGCAAACATCAGATCCCAGTTTTTAGGGAACGACACAATACAAGATCTAAATCAGGTAATACTGTGCAACATTTTTTAAGTAATCTTGTGCAAACAATTTGAGCTGAGGATTTTTTGAAAGTACAGACCCAAACGACAAAAAAACCCTAGTTGGTTTTCTTTGTGTCAGATCCAGCTTGGATTTTATGGTCCCATCTAAACATGGTTAAATATTGCATTTTAAAGAAATTCTGGGCTATATCTTACTATGTGAATCTTCATCTAACATCTGAAGCAAATTTGTAGATAATGGCAAGAATAAAATATTTGTAGAAATACTGAACTCGAAAAACTACATTTATTGCCTCAAATTTTATAAAATATCGAAATTTTCCATAATTTGTATACATTTCGCACCATATCTCCAAAACCGTTAATATTTTTTTTAATGTTTTCTTTTGGAAAAATCTTAGCTGGAATGTAATACACAACTATTCAAAACATGCCATTGTTGTAAAATGCCTATGTAACGTTGTTTTTGATATATTTTTCAACGGCGGTGAGTAGTACATTTATTTTGAAAAGGTTCATATAGGCATTTTAATTCTTCTGCTCTTTTTATAACATTAAATTGAGCAATAATAAATAATAACTTCAAAATCTTTGTTCTTATTAACTCAAAGTAGAAAGTAATGGCATATGTGTCGTATAAGTAGTGACAACCCTTATATGCATCTATGTTTTCTTTACCAGTTCCATGGGTAATAAAAACAAAACAAATACCTAGTTAGAAAATGTCTATTATTAAATGTATATTACAAAAATTCTCCCTTGAGTAATTACGTTGGGCAACTAAATAACAAACACCGAAATGCAAAAATGTTCCGCAAATTAAGGTAAACTAACATTTGTAGAGACATACACATAGGTGCAATAATGCCCCAATTCATATGTTTGACTCAATTTGTCTTTTGGGTTCTGTTGCTATTATTGTGTTGCCTTGTTTTATTCTGCGTTTTTTTCGTTACAAACAGTTCACAATTTTCTCTTCACATGTGTTGAGCTGATAAAGAAAGACAAAATCGAGCAGTCTCCAAGAAAATAAATCCATATAAACATTATTATGTGAATATGAGACGGCATTATTCCATGCTGTTTTTTTTTTTTTTTTTTTTTTTTTTTTTTTGTAGTAACAATGCAGCAAAGGCATTACATTATATTTTTTCCTTTAGGATAAGCATTTACATTATTCTTGAGATATTTTTTACTTTTATTTTTGGTGTGGTAAAGATTTTGTAATCGCCCAATATATATTCTTAAGGTTTGTAAATTTCACTATTTTCTTGTAAAAAGTTTTCGTTATTAATAAAGTCATGCCATTTGTGTCGTATAAGTAGTGACAACACTTACACGTCGCAATATTCCCTTTACTATTGTCATAGACAATTAAAAACAAAACAAATGCTTTATTAGAAACAGTCCTATTACAACAATTTAATTCTAGCGTGAGTAATTATATTTGGGAACTAAATAATAAAAACCAAAACTCATAAAAGTTCCACAAATTAAGGTAAAGTAACATACGTAGAGACAAACGCACACAAAACTATGTACTCCCGCAATAATACCATACCCTATGGTGTACTTGATTTAATTTGTCTTTTGGGTTCTGTTAGTATGATGGATTGCCTTTCTTCATTGCTTGCTTCTAGCTTTTTTCTCATTTTACTCTTTCGTTACATTACGCCATATAAGTATTATGACAGTGATGAGAACATAAACATTGCTAAGAAAGGACAAACAGAAGCCAACAACGTATAAACATTATGCCTGTTCCAGAACCTGCAATTATCTACACATTTTTACTACTATAAAAAATTTCCTTTATGTTATCGAGAAAAATAGTAAAAAATGAGCTGTTTTTGGAGTTCTGGAACAGACCAATTATTATGTGATCATGAGACTGCCATCATTCTTTCATGCGTGCTATGCTATGACATTACATTACACTAAGACTTATTTGTTCCTCTTTTTATACCCTCCACCATAGGATGGGGGTATATTAAGTTTGTCACTACGTTTGTAACTACTCGAAATAATCATTGTAGACCCCACAAAGTATATATATATTCTTGATCAGCGTGCAATTCTACATCGATATAGCCATGTCCGTCCGTCTGTCTGTCTGTCCGTCTGTCCGTCTGTGGAAATCACTCTAGCGTCCGAACGGATTGACGTAGGTTGATGAAATTTTGGGAAAATATGTTATATTTACGTAGGACTTTTGGTATTGAAAGCGGGCTATGTCGGTCCACGCTTTCGTATAGCCCCCATACAAAATGACGCGTGACGCGTCGTCGTTTTAAGGAATTTTTAAGATATTTGGCCCATTTTACCACCGAATTGGTTGTAATTTGGTACTTTGTGTCTCCAGAGGCCAAACAATATTCCTACCAAAGTTGGGTTATATAGGTCCACGTTTTGATATAGCCCCCATATAAGGCCCCATATAAAGTACGCGTCGTTTTAAGGAATTTTTAAGATATTTGGCCCATTTTACCACCGAATTGGTTGTAATTTGGTACTTTGTGTCTCCAGAGGCCAAAAAATATTTCTACCAAAGTTGGGTTATATAGGTCCACGTTTTGGTATAGCCCCCATATAAGGCCCCATATAAAGTACGCGTCATTTTAACATATTTTGAATGTATTAGACCCATTTGACCACAGAATTGGTTGTAATTTGGTATTTTGTGTCTTCAGAGGCCAAAAAATATTCCTACCAAAGTTGGGTTATATAGGTCCACGTTTTGGTATAGCTCCCATATAAGGCCCCATATAAAGTACGCGTCATTTGAATATATTTTGAATGTATTAGACCCATTTGACCGAAGAATCGGTTGTAACTTTGTATTTTGTGTTTCCAGAGGCTAAGAAACATTTCTACCATAAAATGTTTATATAGGTCCACGTGTTGATATAGCCCCCCATAATACAATATCTCCCGATTTTCGATATTTTGAACGTTTTAGCCTCATTATCACATCGATATGGCTGAAATTTGGTATTTAGTCTTCTTTAGGCGTATAAAACTTTCCCCCAGAAATTTGTAGGTATAGGTCCACGCCATCATATAGCCCCCATAGAACGGTACCTTCCGAATTTCGGTATTTTGAAGGTTGTAGCCACATTAATCCACCGAAATGGCTGAAATTTGTGGTGGAGGGTATAAAAAGTTCGGCCCGACCGAACTTAACGCTTTTCTTACTTGTTTCTTCTCGAGAATCAACATGGGAAAGAAAAATAAAACTCAAAATGAAATTGTATACCAAAGGAGTCAAATGAATAAAAAAAAGAATATTTTAAATTGCTTTAAGAAAGGAAATAGTAATACTTTCACTGTATGTTGAAAAGACAATGGCGAATTTACGATTATATTAAAAAAGAAGTAGAAAAAACATTTTACACATTTGCCTTCGAAATTAATTACAAGTTTAGACAATTGGTTTATAAAGGTCAGCCAACTCAAATAATTTTAATTAACGCCAAAGAATTATTACGCAATTTCTCCTCTATTTGTAACGCAATTGAGTTTTTTGCAACTCACACACACTTATTTACCAGCATCCTTTGGGATAACTCATATTTAAAGCAAGCCCCCGTTAATTTTTTATTACGCATTCCCGGGTTGCTTGGTTTGTTTTAATTGTATATCTCTTTTCATGTACGACATGTGAAATGTATAAATCTCGCTATCATTATATTACACAATATTAGGTTGAGTGGGCTATCATTGACGTGAAAACGCAAGTAATCAGTTAATACTGTCCTTCTTGAAATATAATGAAAAGATAAACCTCCATCACTTAAATCGAAAAAGTCCATAAATTTAGTATACAGGGACCAGACATGTTTTTTATGTTATATACCGTGAGATAGAGGGATCTTTGTGCATTTCTTCTACCAACTAACATTTGATATTGCATGAACGCCTGGCCTCAAAAATGGATTTTTCTCGCTAGACCCAGCAAAATTGGTCAATCGCTCAAAAAAGGTTCTTGTGGAGTTGTGAACAAGACAATCGCAGGGAGTTTCTGATTGGTCCAAACTTTGCACATTCAGTCATGTACCAGGTTGGAATATGGACTATATCGGTCTCGTCCATCGGGTACCTCCCACACAAAATTTTTGAAAAGTGCAGATTGGGGAATTTTTTGGGTTTATTTGAAATTTTTTTGCAGAACGTTGTTTTCACGCACAATATTAGGAAGTTCCATACTTCCCGAGAAAATGGCCCAACAGTTCCTTCTTTCTAAAAAATTGGTATAGATCCGCCCACAATACGGTACCTACCATTTTCATGTATTTTGAGCAACGTCATGATACAAAATCATATATTTTATATACGGCATAATTATTGTGTTTGTTTCTTTTTTTGGTCAAAGGCAAAGGGTCTCTGTTGGCAAAACCGACTGGTACTTTTTTTGTTGTTGTATACAAATATTAATTTAAAATATGGAAATCGTTACAACCCAATATTTGTGGTATCTGCTTACATTTGCTATTTTGTTGTTTACAATTATAAGCAGCAGAGGATTTTGTTTGCATATGTATATGTATCTCATGGTAATAGAAACATAGAAGCATTTTAATAATTTAATTACTGAAGCGTCATGCAGAAGGATATTTGCTTGAAAATTGTTGATTACTTTAAAGATAAAAATTAAACGATTTAATGATTGACGAAAAAGTAATATTGAATTGGTTTAGAGCTCGCTTGGGAGCATTGGGTTTCCACAAAGCATAGCTAGCATAGTTGTTGGTGTTGTTTTTGCATCTTCTCATCTAAGGTTTCGTGATCCTTGGAGATTTGTATTCAAAGGTGATCCTGGTCATGCTATGATTATTTTTTCTTAAGCTTTGTCCAATCTATCTTCATTGCCTATGTTTAATCTGACTTTAAGATCTATAGCTCTATGCTACAAATGGTGCTGGTATAGAGGAATATGAGGCATTTTAATATTTTTATAACAAATTTTAAACAGTAAATAAACATGGCCAAATTGTTGTTTTCTGTTAAGTTCCTCATGTTTCAACAAACACAGTTCAGACTTTAGACACTTTCCTAAGCTATTCATACGGTTGACTTATTTATCTCTGCTCGACTTTCCTGCAATTAGTTCCTATTTAGAATGGCAAAAGCACCTGAAGCGGTTATTTTACGAGCTAAACAAATTTCCATTGTTAATTCTATGAACTTTGTTCATTATGCTTTGGCATTTTATTTACCTTTGAACGCTTTAAATACTTTTTGCCTGTCACCATGGTTTAGTGAGGTAACAATAATAGGAGATAGCTTTGGGGAGAAAAAATAAAAACCAAAAAAAAAAAAAAAAACGCATTATGTTTATGCAGCGTTCATTTCCTCTCTTCTTTCATTTCATTTTTATACCTTCCACCATAGTATGGAGGGTATATTAAGTTTGTCATTCCGTTTGTAACACATCGAACTAATCATTTGCGACCCTATAAAGTATATATATTCTTGATCAGGATAAAATTCTAAGACGATCTAGCCATGTCCGTCTGTCCGTCCGTCTGTCCGTCTGTTGTAATCACTCTAGCGTCTGTAATAATTGAGATAGAGTGCTGAAATTTTGCACCCGAGGGTCTTTTTACCATAGGCAGGTCAAGTTCGAAGATGGGCTATATCGGTCCACTCTTTGGTATAGCCCCCATATAACGGTACCTCCGGATTTGAGGTATTTTGACGTTCTTCGCCACATTTGCAGGCCGAATTAGCTATAATTTGGCACTTAGGGTTCCTAGTGATCAACAAACTTATATTTCAAAGGATATGGGCATAGGTCCATGTTTTGGTATAGTCCCCATATAACAGTACCTCCCGATTTTCGGTATTTTGAGTATTTTAGCCACAATTTTTAACCGAACTATCTGCAATTTTACATTTGAGGTTCTCAGTGGTCGTGAAACATCTCCACGAAACATCGTCAACATAGGTCCATGTTTTGGTATAGCCCCCATATATCGGTACCTCCCGATTTTCGGTATTTTGAGAATTTTAGCTACAATTTTTAACTTAACTAGCTGTAATTTGCCATTTGAGGTTCTCAGTGGTCATGAAATATCTCCACCAAACATCGTCAACATAGGTCCATGTTTTGGAATAGCCCCCATATAACGGTACCTCCCGATTTTCGGTATTTTGAGAATTTTAGCCATAATTTGTAACCGAACTATCTGCAGTTTGACATTTGAGGTTCTCAGTGGTCATGAAACATCTCCACCAAACATCGTCAATATAGTCCATGTTTTGGTATGGCCCCCTTATAACCGTACCTCCCGATTGAGGGTATTTTGAGCATTTTAGTTACAATTTTTAACCGAACTAGCTGCAATTTGACATTTGAGGTTCTCAGTGGTCATGAAACATCTCCACGAAACATCGTCAACATAGGTCCATGTTTTGGTATAGCCCCCATATATCGGTACCTCCCGATTTTCGGTATTTTGAGAATTTTAGCTACAATTTTTAACCGAACTAGCTGTAATTTACAATTTGAGGTTCTCAGTGGTCATGAAACATCTCCACCAAACATCGTCAACATAGGTCCATGTTTTGGTATAGCACCCATATAACGGTATCTCCCGGTTTTCGGTATTTTGAGAATTTTTGCTGCAATTTTGAACCGAACTAGATGTAAAGATCGGTATTTTGAGAATTTTAGCTACAATTTTGTCTATTCAAAAATAATCGTCAATATACATATGTCCATGTTTTGGTATATCCACCCATATAATTGTACCTCCCGATTTTCGGGAATTTTCAGTGATCACGAAATTTCTTCACTAAAATTCGTCAACATGGGCCCATATTTGAGGGTCTACATTGTTTTGATGAAACTACCCTTAATTTGACTCTTGAAGTTCCCTGCAGCTATAAAACTTTTCCGCCAAAAATTTAAAGATATGTTGACTCTTTGATATAGCCCCGTAGGTGGTACCTTTCACCTACCTGAACACATTTTTTTACACTGTGCAAAAAAATGGAGGTGAAAGTTTGGGGCACGGAAAATTCCTCTTGGGAAAGAAAGGCCTTGGTGAGTATATTATGAACCACGAAGGACAGATCCACCGTGAGTCGAACTTCCGCGTTATGGCGTGATGAAATTTTTGTTAGAGACCCTGTGGGCCATCAGCGTTATAGTTTTGTTCACTATTGCTTAAGTGCTCTACAAAAACAACAATCAAAGATATAATGCTAATTCATGATTGGTTACCAGGTCTCTTTCAAAAACTTCATCACGCCATAACGCGGAAGTTCGACTCACGGCGCATCTGTCTTTCGGGGTTTTTAATATAAACACACCAAAGGCTTTCATCTCCAAAAGGAATTATCTCTGCCCCAACATTTGTGTTACCAGTGTAATTTAAGCAATAGTGGGAGACAGTAGGAGTCTATCCATTGTAGAAAAGTTGTTACACCTAAAATTGTGAAAGGACCCTAATTATTCCATTTTAATTAAGACTATTTAATGGTGGAGGGTATAAAAAGTTCGGCCCGGTCGAACTTAACGACTTTTTACTTGTCTCTCTTCTTTTTGAACTTGTTTGCCGCTTAACAATGTGTTAGCCTTCTATAGCAGAGTTGTATAGCGTAACTGTGTTTTTTTGTTGTCTTCCTCACCATCATAACTATTCACCTCTCAACCTTGGCCTATTACCATTTTTTTTCCGTATATTCCATATTGTATTTTTCGTTTTATTTGGTTTGCTATTGTTTTCTTTGAAGGAATGTTTAGTTGGTTAGATTAATTGTCTAAATTGGGTTTTGACAATCAGTTTTTTTCTTGCTGTTATTTTGTTTACCTTGGATGAGTTTATTTACTTGGATGAGTTATGATTTTTGTAAAGTCGCATTTTATTCCCTGACTTTTTATTTGCGTGAAAACAGGAAAGATTAGGAAAAAATAATTTTTTGTTTTGTCATTATAGTAAATGTTTTGTGGTTAGGATGTTTTATTTTTGAAATGTATTTTTACAAAAGGCTTGGATTTACACTTTTTTTTACACTTTTGGCCTTATTTAACTCATTTTAATACAATCTCTATAAAGTGTATTGACAGCTTGTCAACAAAAGGCCTTTTCATATAAGAATATATCCATCAAAACTTTGTACTTTTAAAATTCCATTTAATTTTATAACTTCAATTAATGACGCTAGTATAACCACAATATTCCCTGCCTTCTTATTTTTTATGTTCATTTAAAATCCATAAGCGTAATATCACAATCATCACCAAAATCTAGTCAAATCATCAATCAAAGATTATGATGCTGACAGAGATTATTTTCCCTTACTTTCGTCTACTTGTGACATAAATAAAACGTTATTCTGCAATATTGTATATTATATGGTACGATAATAAAAAACACTGAATACAAGATTAACGATTTTATTATTATACTTCAACCACAAAAAAATGTGTACACAAAAAATACATTTGTTGATGTCCAATGTTACATTATGGGCTTCTTAAGCGGAACAAATTGTCTTTTAACCATTAAAAATATAAAACCCTATTTTATTAGCATTATTTGGATGGCATGATTTTTCATTGTTACAAGGAGAACTAGGGAAGTTTGCCGTCTAGGCAACATGATTTGTTGCCAAACGCCATTTGAAATTTTTTGGAAAGTTTGACAGTTTTTAGCATATACGTTCTCAGGACAGTTTGATATACCATCATGTATTGTTTTGACTACAGTGACTTGATTGAGACTCCTCCAAATTATGGTGTTTGAATGCTTCAACTGCATCTTCTGGCGACAAGAATCGTTAACCACGCCTTTTTTCTTGATGTTCGAGAATCAAATGAAGTCATTTGATGCCAAGGCAGGGCTGTACGACGGATGTACCATTAATTCTACGTTTTGTCCGGTCAAAAAGGCGCTGCTGTGAATCCTTGTTTGAGAGCTCGCATTGCAATGGTGCACAATTATTTGTCTTTTCATATTCGTTTTTCGAATTTCTCCAGGACGTTGCTCATGCAGCGTTGCTGACAGTTTTTATGTTTCAAACGGATATTGTTGGACGTTTAACCCTCCGTCATGCACATGTTCCGATAGTCACGTACGTAGCGCATGTATCTGGCCAGATACAGTATGTATTTCAGTACATTTATACGAAAAATATGCTATTTTAGTGATAATATTATATTCTTGTATTGTTATCACGCTAGGCATATATATATTTTCACTTTTTTTGTTCTTAGTACATGCTTAACCCGTGTAAAAAATATGAGAAATAAAACAAGAAAAATTGTATTTTTGTGTTTACTCGTAATGTCAAAAAAATAACAAGAATTGGTATAAAGTTCATTTCAATTAAATTTAGTAGTTATAAAGTAAGTTTTAATTAATTCTTAATTAAAAAAGTCTCACAAAGCTTCAGGTAAGCAACTAAAACATGTATAATCTGATTTCGAATGTTGTAGGCATACCGGATTGGAACAAAATGTGTGTGTATCTGGTCAGATACATGCGCTACGTATACGATGTATAGATGAAAAAATCTACATAAATTTAGATTGTTGTTGTTTTTTAAAGTGTTTTTTTCATAAAACGATACCTTACAATATTTGTAGAGGGTACCTAGAGACTCAAGCCCCTAGCTAAATCAGAAATATATTTAAATCGCAGTTGAATTCGTAAAATATCTGGCCAGATACATGTGCATGACGGAGGGTTAATATAAACTGTATAGCAATTTATTATGCCATTGATACTCTCCCGATCAGATATTCCGCCACACACGAGGTGAGAATATTTCCTGCTTGCAGTCAATTACCGGCATATCCCATCTTCTGATGAAGTCTTCTTATTACAACATTACTATTGTTTTCCGTTAAAAATTTGAAAACAATAACAAGTTTTAATTGATTTCCAACATAAATTTGTACAAAAAGTCCGAGAATGGCAATAACTCAAGCAGAATTGCAAAAATTAATCAGATGCCAGATAATATGCTGACGTTTCTACAAGGAAAATTTTTTGTAGCAGAAAATAGGAGACATTTCTTCCAGCAAACTTCCAAGAAGGGACACGGGAGACTTCTCTCATACCGATGAGTGCTTAACTTAACTTAGATGGCCCACTACAGAACATTTGTTAGATAATACCCTAGACAGACGACAGAGTTAATTTGCATTTAAAATGTCCTAATTTGAATTAATTTTTCACTCTGACAGACGATAGTATCTGCATTTATGAAACAGCAGTTTGTGTTGTTTGTTTGTACCCAGCAGACCATTTCATAAAGCTTTACAAAAGTTCGCCAAAATATGCGAAACAAATACACTTTCTACCTTTGATCTTTTCACCACGATGAAGCAAAGATATATGTAATTTATTCGCGATATTTTTGAGTCTTTTTAATATTATAAAAATATTGCAAAACTTTAAAAAACATTTCGGGAAGATATAATTTTCGATAGAATTGGTATGGTGGGTAATGAAATTTGTTGTGAAAATAAAAATTTGAAAAAGAGATTTGTTAGAAGGCGTGAAAAACGATTAGCTGCTATTCTACTCGCGAAAGACCACTACTTATTTTGAAGAAACGCGAAAATTGCTGATTTGCTTTCCATTTTTATTTTCTTAAACATGGAAATTTGACAAAAGACAATTGATTTTCAACAGCATTGCCATATTGAAATTGCTAAATTCAGTTTAAATTTCCTTTGATTTTGTGCATTAAGAATGTGGATAATGCACGAATTAATTTGAATTAAGGCAGTTAATGCAAATTAACGCTGCCGTCTGTCTAGGGTATAAGACCGGTGGTGCTCAAAATATGTTGTGAATTTGTCTCTCTGAGCCAGTATTTCCTTTGGTAAACCACGACAGAGGAGAATAAAGAGTAAATATGTTGTTGTTGTAGTCCATAGATGAACAAGAAGAGCACTCGCCTTTACGTTTTCGTACGATTCACCATACAGATGCTCTCTTCGTGTCCATCATTGTTATAGTCAGGTTAACGTATATAGGTGATCTTGACTGGATAAGACGAAGTATATTTTGCTATATTTTGCTATAGTGTTTTCTGATTTCTTCTTCCACTTATTGACTCCATCTTAGTCTTCCAGTTCAGCGGGTACCGCAAAAATCAATCAGATGCCAGATAATATGCTGACGTTTCTACAAGGAAAATTTTTTGTAGCAGAAAATAAGAGAAAATTCTTCCAGCAAACTTCCAAGAAAGGACAAGGGAGACTTCTCTAATACCGATGAGTGCTTAACTTAACTTAGATGGCCCACTACAGAACATTTGTTAGATAAGACCGGTGGTGCTCAAAATATGTTGTGAATTTGTCTCTCGGAGCCAGTCTTTCCTTTGGTAAACCACGACAGAGATGAATAAAGAGAAAATATGTTGTTGTTGTTGCTGTAGCAACGCATATATGTTCGTTCGTGTATTATTTCAGTTATCAAGTTCCTCTGTATCCAGACCCAAGAATTCTGCAACCTGGACTGGTTGCGTCCATAAAGAATGAGGAGACAGGTGAGTGGGGTTAGCTGGGCAGTTGAATAAATGCAGAGTATCGTGTGGTCCCAATCCACATGCTGGGCATATGTTGGGTATCGTGGCGTCAATTCTGGCCCAATACGAATTGAGGCGGCTGCATCGTCCGGATCTTAACTGAGCTTGCCTTGGCAGCTGTCGTTCTTCTGCTGCGATGGATGGGGGATGGTTTCCAAGTACGGCATTCACACTGTATCTTCGTACTGCTTGCGCAACCATGTTGGTGTGAATGCGATTCAAGCCTGCCTGATAGGCTCGTTGATCTAGCGGTTCTCTTTTATACCTTTGGACCTCTCTCTCTAGATCATGAAGGTCTCTCCTGACGTGCCTTGGAGGGGGGCGCCTGTCCATTAAATCGTGACAGGGATGCTCACTGCGGTAACGCCCAAGCAGGTACTGCATCGACAACATCTTATTGTGCTGACGCACCGGTAAAACCTTCGCCTCCTCATGAAGATGGTCCACTGGTGTCATGAGGAGGCACCCCTGCACCCTGCATGAAAATATGTTGTTGTTGTTGTTGTCCATAGATGAACAAGATGAGCACTCGCCTTTACGTTTTCCTACGATTCACCATACAAATGCTCTCTTTGTGTCCATCACTGTTGTAGTCACGTTAACGTAGTATATGGGTGAACTTGACTGGATAAGGCGAACTATATCTTTATTTGCTATATTTTGTTATCATGTTTTCTGATTTGGGTGCCACCGTAGTGCAATGGTATGCACGACCGCCTTGCACGCAGAAGGTCGGGGGTTCGATTCCCAGGCCAGGCAACATCAAACATTTTTCAACGGTGGCAAAATACCCCTCAGTAATGTTGGCGACATTTCCTGAGTATTTCAGCCTTGAAAAAACTTCACCACAAGTGGTGTCTTAAGACACGCCGTTCGGACTCGGCGATAAACAGTAGGTCCCATATCATTGGGCTAAATATGAATCGGGGTGCACTCATTGATATGAGAGAAGTCTCCCTTGTCCCGTATGGGATGTTGTGGAACAATGTTTTTGTGTTGTTTTCTGATTTCTTCTTCCACTTATTGACTCCATATTAGCCTTCCAGTTCTGCGTGTACCGCCATGGGACCCGTACTAATACGCCTTTTAGTGGGATCAAAATCGCTCATTATCAAGATATCAAGACATTCATAACGGGACTTACTTTTTATTGCCGAATCCTACAGGCGCGTCTTTTGCATGGCTAAAATACTCAGGAAGGGGATTGTCCACCGCCGAAAATTTGTATGTTCTGGTCAGGGATTGAACAGCGGACATTCAAGGCGGACGTACTTACTACTGCGTCATTTTTTACATTTTTAATTAACTTAGTCATTATGTAGCCTATTTAGAGATACATTAACAATTCTTGTTCTCCTCTGTCCCAAAGCATCTATGAAAAAGTGACCAAATCGTAATTTTTTTACTTTTTGGTCCTTAAAATCGTCAAAATAACGACAAATCGTCAAATTCGGCAACATTGTGCTCAAGCAGTATAGTCGGCGCAGGCGAAGAAACAGGCGACCATTTGTTTCGAAGTGCTTTTTTCATGAACAGCATTCGTTGGAATTGGCTCGCCTTCGAACACCCCCACGGTCGATTGGAGTTTTGTTTCGAGCTCATGCGCAAGATTCGTCTGTGGCGATCTTATAAACGTCGCTTGAAGCACCGAAATCGTATTTATTCACAATTTCTTTGCCTCAATCGACAAAAACCTTTTTTGAGCGATTGTCAAATTGTGCTGAATCTAACGCGAAAATCCCATTTTTCTGACCAGGTGTTCATGGAATATAAAATGTTAGTTGGTTAGAAATGTCAAAGGAAGGCTCTTTCTCACGGTATATAACATGACGGTCTTGCATTATCCGTTGGCTTAATTTTTTTCTGGCACAACACCCGTTTTTGCACGGCCCTCAAGACCTTCGTTTTTCAACAACTGTCGGCTACGAATTCATTAAACCAGTTTTTCATAATGCTATAGGATGCTCCTTTGTCGCCCTTACCGACGAAAATGTTCACAAGGAAATTACATTTATTTTGCAAAGTGATTCTTTCAAGTCACTGTCAACAACACAAGAACATATGTCAAATTGTCCTGAGTACATTTAGGCTAAAAAGTGTCAAATTTTTCACAAAAGAGGAAAAAATGGCAAATGGCAGACTTTTCTAATTTCTCTCGTACTCCTCTAGTGAGCATTGGACTTCCACAAAACATCGTCATCTTAGAGTATTAGATGCCGTTGCTTCTCTCATGTAAGATTGTTTTGTCTTAGTCGTTTCGTGTTCTTTGGTGATTCAATTTAAAGGCGATACTGGTTATTCTATGAACATTAATCTGCTTTTGTATGGGTCCCTAAGTTCCACAGCTCTATGTGTTGGGTGCGGCCAAAATATCTTGCATAGGATTTGAGGCATAATATGGAGGGTATAATTAAATTTGTCATTCCGTTTGTAACACATTTAAATATTCATCGAAGACCCTATAAAGTATATATATTCTTGATCAGTGTAAAATTCTAAGTCGATATAACCATGTCCGTCTGTCCGTCTTTCCGTCCGTCCGTCTGTTGAAGTCAACATACTGCTCGCAATTTTTAAGATAGATCTTTGTAATTTGGTTTAGAAGTTTCTATTACTCCTAAGATCTTTGGTATTGCAAATGGGCTATATCAGTCCACTTCTTGATATAGCTCCCATAGAACGGTACCACCCGATTTTCGGTACTTTGAAGGTTTTAGCTACATTATCAAACCTAAATGGCTGAAATTTGGCACTTAGTCTTCGTTGGGGTTACAAAACTTTCCCCCAGAAATTTGTCGGTATAGGTTCAAGCCTTCATATAGCCCCCATAGAACGGTACCTTCCGATTTCCGGTATTTTCAATGTTGTGGCCACAATAATCCACCGAAACGACTGTAATTTGGTATTTAGTCTTCGTTTGGGATATGGAACTTTCCCACTGAAACTTGTCGGTACAGGTCCACGCCTAACTATAGCCCCCATAGAACGGTACCTCCTAAAATGATAAATGGCCTTCAACAGGGCACAGTTAATGCTCCAATATTATTCAACATATATATACACGACTTATTAAATAAGACAGAGAATATTATTGGATTTGCAGATGATACAATTATTTATGAACATGACGACAAGATTGTAAATATTAATAACAAACTCCAAACTACCTTTAATATTGTTGAACAATATAGCCTAGACTGGAACATGAAAATAAATATAAACAAATGTGAAGCTATACTCTTTCGTCCCCCAGTTGATAAATGCAACTGGAATATAAGAAAACATTGGAAAGAATTTGAAATAAAATCTACTAGAAATAACATAGTTATTCCAACAAACAAGATAGTGAAATATTTAGGTATATATTTAGATACATTTTTATACTTTAACGATCATATAAATAAGCAAATAATAAAAGCTAGAAATGCATTCTTTGCTTATAATAATATATTCTTCTCTAAAAATATTAACAAAAGTGTCAAAATTCTATTGTATACAACAATTGTGCGTACAATTCTTTGTTATGGTGCTCCAATTTGGTTCAACATTTCTCCCTCTTACATGGAGAAATTGCGAAAATTCGAAAGAAAATGTTTGCGTTCCTGTACCTCCCTGTATAGATCTCAAAGTAGTAACTATCTGAAATTCGTATCTAATAAAATACTTTATAAAAATGTAAATATAAATAGAATAGATAATTTTATTATTAAACTCACTAGAAACCATATATTGAAATGTACGGAAAATGATTCAAACAATCTGATTATGGCCCCATACTATATCGACGATCGATATATACAAATGTGCTTAGAAACTGGATTTGTTCCTCCAGAATCATTCATGTACCTAGATAAAATAAATTGCATACAAAATAGTATTGGTATACCAAAATTTTATCATTTATATAGAAGAGCCAATGTTAAAGCCTTCAACGTAAATAATTCAAGTAATGATACAAGGTTCGATACAACTATAACTCAAAGAGACAAGAAAGACTTTCTAAACATTTGCAAATATTGGTGGCATACGTCATAATCAACTTATTTTATTCCCCGACAACCTTTTAACATAAATGAAAAAATTAATATAAAAGTAATGTTTTTTTTTTTTGTAATATTTTTCATTATAATATAACCTATCAAAATATGAAACACCTTATTATTGTGTATTATGTATATATGTATATAACCAAAGTTATTCATTATATTTGCTGTACTAGAGCGTCCCATTGGGAACAGTGTACATATACTAATATATTCAACTATTTGTTTATTAATAGTAGTATTTCTATTTAATGTATTACATCAATAAACGAAAAGAAAAAAAAAAAAAAAAAAAAAGAACGGTACCTCCTTTTTTCGGGTATTTTGAATGTTGTGGCCTCAATATTCCACCGAAATGACTGAAATTTGTTATTTGGTCTACATTTGGGATATAAAACTGTCCGTATGAAATTTGTCGGTATAGGTCCACTCCTTTATATAGCCCCCATAGAACGATACCTACCGAATTTCGGTATTTTGAAGGTTGTGTCGTCAATATCCCACCGAAATGACTGAAATTTGTTATTTAGTCTTACATTGGGTTATAAAATTTTTCAGAAAAGAGTTATTAGTATAGGTCCACGTCTTACTATATTCCCGTAGAAGCATACCTCTTGATTTTTGGTATTTTTTAAGTTTAAGCCACATTATCGTACAGAAATATTGGTATTTGTCTTCTTCATAAACGAAATTAAACTAGCTGTTCAATTTTACATCAATACAACTCGTGGTGGAGGGTATAACAAGTTCTGCCCGGCCGAACTTAACGCCGTTCTTATTTATTTTTAGCTTAATTTCCTGAATATATCGTGTAATGCGACGTATTTTTTATTGCGTTGATATTTATACATTTCACTGCTTTCAGTGGGGTTTCAGATGTTACTAAACTCATCATTGTTCGCTAGTAGTCTACCATTACTAACTTTGACTGCTGGTTCGTGAAACAGCTTATTTGCGAGTCTATCTATTGTCCTGTATAGCTTTCTCATACTGTTCTGACGTGCTGATTTCTCTGCTGTTTTTGCCAGACCTTCTAGGAATTTTCTTCTGTCTTTTAGTGCAGCTTATTTAGTCAGTTTTTGATACAATTCTCTCGTGAAATTGTGGTTAAAAATAAATATAAAAAAAATAAAAATATTTTTATTTTGCGTATAAATCAGAAAATGTCAGCTAGCAAAGTTGAGAACAACGCCAAATTTTTTTCTACATAAAGAGAAATATCTTAATATATTTGGACGAATCTCAACTCTATAGACTCTATGTCTATAGAGACGCTTTTAAGGCTGTCTATAGAAACGCCTTTAAGGCTGTCTATAGAGACGACTTTAAGGCTGTCTATAGAGAAGTCTTTAAGTCCCGTAATAGAGACGCCTTTAAAGCCGTCTGTTTTTTCCTATTCCTCATATTTCCACAATTCATTGTTTTAATTTAAATTGTCCTTATATTGAGAGGACATTAACCAGTCGTCAAGATTTCAAGACAGTTTTTGTATCTATGTACATACTTCATGATATTCGCATGACTAAAATACTTTCACACACATAAAATGAAAGCCATGGGAAGAAAGAATTTCAGTCACATACTTCGACAAAAATTTGATTCTTCTTTTTAAAACAAATGAAGAACACGCTTTAAAAACTCACATAATGAAGTTTTTGTTTTTCTTTCTATCCAATTTTAGGTGGCTTAGCCGATGATGGACACACCAGTAATGAAAGTAATGTTGGTGGCATCAGGATAAGCGGTGCCATGTCCACCAGGTATGTTTCGCTGCAATGATGGCAAATGCATAACATCACTCTGTGTGTGTAACTATCAGAAGCACTGTGAAGATGGCGAGGATGAACAGCAATCATGCCGTAAGATGGCATTCATTGATTTTTTTATAATGTTTGTTTTGTGAGATCTTAATTTATTATTTAATTGTCACTTTCATTTAATTTCCTTTCTTGCAGCACCCCCCGAATGTGAGGCTGGTCAAATAAATTGCGGTCAATATTAGAAAAACCACTGTATACCACCGCATTTCCGTTTTGATACTACTGAGGACTGTGAAGATAATTCTGATGAAGCACAGTTCAGTAAGTCAAATGATTTTATTATTTCAAAAAAAAAAAAATAAAAATTAAGCTACAGTGTTTTATTTATAAATGCACTAAAGCCTGTAATATAATTTTTCGCTTTCAAGCATCAAGTAGTATATTCCTCTTCATGATGGAATATCTCAAATAAAACGCTAGTCTTTTAAATTTGTCACCATTTCAAATTTAAATGCAAGCGTTTTATTTGAGAGTATCCATCATAAAGAAGAATATACTACTTGGTGCTAAGGAAAAATTATTCTCCTCAAAATACCTGAAATCGGGTGGTACCGTTACATGGGGGCTATATAAACAAATGGACCAATACTGGTTTTGGTTTCATATTCATCTATTGTCATCCAAATCTGATAAGTATACAAACTAAGCAGAGACCAAAGCAAGTTAAATAAAACACAGATTATCATCCAAATTTGTAAGCATCTTCTTCTACCTAAACTTTTAACTCGAGCAAAAATTTCGTGATTACTGAGCAATAATTGCAAACTCTAGCGTGTTTATAATAACACTACAAACAAATAACTGGCTATATTAGGCTGTAACTCTGTTATCTTATCATGTACACCAACACAATTGAAATCAATAGAAAGGTGAAGCGTTCCTCTTCCAAGTATTGCTTACTTGCCCGGGATGTCTTTTCCAGGAAAAAAAATATAAACTGTAAATTAAAATTTTCACAATTTTCACACAAAAGTTGTGGCTCATTTAACCCTCTAAATATTATCTGATTGTCATATCAAACATCTTCTCTGTCACATACTCTTACATTATTTAAAATTTCGCGTTGATTGGACAATTATTGCGACCTACAGAGCCGCTACAAAATTGGATAAATATTATGCTTTTGGTTCATTTCACCCGCTAAATATTTCCCGATCATCACCAATAAAAATAGGGATCTATTCTTGTCTGAACCCGTTCTCCGTACAAAATTTCGTGACGATCTGTCCATAATTGCGGCCTTGAGTTTGATCACAATGTATAATGGACAGACAGTCACCCGGACGGATGGACGGACGGACGGCCACACATCTCAAAATCGCTTTATCTCGCCGAGGTATGAAGATTGTTATACCACATTGGTAGTCTCCGACGAATATTTCGCGGTGTTAAATGAATTTTTACCAAAGCAAACTTATAATACCCCTTCCACATAGTGGTGTAGGGTATAATAATTTAAATTACATATAATTTCAAATTTAAAAGCCTGGGTACATATGCCGCCTCGCCTGATTGCCTGCTTCATTTCTGACATAAGGAAAAAAAAAGAATAAATAAGAAAAAATCAACTTAGGTTGAAATTGGCTCGGCCTTCTTTATACCTTTATTTTTATTATGTCAGAAATGAAACTGTCAAGCAAGGCAAACAGGCGCGGCTTAAAGTCCCCTTTTATAAGTTCATCTTGTATTCAAGAAAATCTTTCCATATAGTATTGTTTAATGTTCTTCAGTCCTGTGGAATACATATTAAGAATAAAATTTTGTTTTCACTTTCGAGAGCATAACAACTTAACTCCATATTTAAGCTATCCTTAATTTATTCGTATATAACTTCATAAATTACCCTTTACTACAATATTTAAATACCCGCTACCCCTCAAGAAGTTTTGTTTCCGTTTTCTGTTTTTTCAAGTTAATTTGTGAGGTTAGTTATAGGAGGAAAACAACACAACTATAACCGTTCACCAATACTTAAGAATTTCTTTGTTTTTTATTGTTTAAAACTTCCCCACTGAAATGCTCAACATTGTGGCAAATATTTTTTACCCAGAGCACAAAGTAAAGGGAAATACTCAGTCACCCAAATACCAGCACTTGCTAAATAAACCCAACGCGATAAGGCCATGCTAATATGCCACACTCGCACCACCCGCTCTGTGAAAGTATTTATGGTGACAATAATTAATGACATTAGGGTTAAAAATGTCACAAACAATTAGTGTTTCATTTGTAGAGAGGATATAGTGTAAAAATAGAGCTACATGCCATCACGTCAGAATGCCTTAAAAGCGCTTTGCAAAATATGTTCTCTCTTTCGGCCTTTCTGCCTCTTTCTGTGTCCTTATGTGGGTTAATGTGTTAGCCTTTTTGCAGGTTTTGTTGTTTGGTGGGGGAGGGGTAGAACAGAGGGGTTATTTCGAATGATTTTAAAATTGCATTTTAACAATGTAAACGGCACCAGATGGTGCCGAAATTTATAGGGCTCCCAACACCCCCATACTGTTAAAAAACACATGTCTGGATCTTAACAACATGTCGAATAAATTAGTTCGTTAATGAAAATTCCAGCGCTAAAGGCAAAATTTGAAGAAAAAAATGTTTCCAAGAAATTCGAAAAGTGGTTTATTTAGACGGCAAAGACAACAAAGACGGCTTTTCACGTATAGAGATGATTTTAGGATCGTCTATTGAAGACGTTTTCAACCATTTCGTCCCGAGACTCATTTTTTACTTAATTTCTAAGAAAAAGATTCTTCTTTAGGATAATTAGGTAATTAGGATTTTAGCTGTACTATCGTGCAGAAATTGCTGAAATGTAGTATTTTGTCTTCTATGTGGCTATAATAATTTTTCCCCTAATATGCCAGTACATTTCCACGTTTGATATAGCCACTGACATATAGGATAAGACGCAGCGTTCGAAATTTCGAGCAGTCAACTTCGCGCTTGCGTATGTAAATCATGTTCTTTATATTTTGTGAAACTTTTACATATATTGACAATAATTCCCCATGATTACTTATTCAATTTCATTTTTTATACTTTTTTAAAATTAATTAAAAAAGCACCCCAAAATATTGGTTTCAAAAATGTACCCCTTCCATCGAGGGGGAGGGGGCGTTTTCAAGGGAAGAATTTTTTTATTTGCCGACAGATGAGACTTAATATATAAACTAAAACTTGTTTAAAATTTTACCTTTTTCATCCATAAATATTTTTTTAAGTGATTTTACTGTTCGAAAAATCGAACACCAAATGCGAAATGGGTTATGGTCGTGTATTAAGACGACTTTAAGGCCGTATATTGAGACGACTTAAAGGTCGTATATTGAGACGACTTTAAGGTCGTCTATTGTGACGAATTTTAGGTAGTCACTGTAGACGACTTTGAGGTCGTCGCTTGAGACGTCTTAAGGTCGTCACTTGAGATGACTGTAAGGTCGCCTATTGGGACGACTCCATGGTCGGCCATTATAACAACTTTTAAGTTGGGCTTTTTGTGGCGACTTTACGTTCGTATATTGGAACTTTTCCTAGGTCGGCTATTGAAAAGATTTTACTGTCTTCTATTGAGACTACTTTATTATCATATTTAGATATGAGTTTTAGGTCGTCTGAGTCGACTTTAAGGTCTATTAGACAACTTATTTTAGACAACTTTGAGATCGTCTATTAAGACGATTATGACATCGTCTATTGAGGCAACTTTAAGGTCGACTATTGGGACGACTTTAAGATCGTCTAATGAGACGATTTTAAGGTCATCTATTGAGACGACTATAAGATCGTGAAATGACACGACTTTTAGGTCATCTACTCAAAGACTATAAGGTCATCTATTGAGGCGACTATAAGATCGTCTAATGAGACAACTTTGAGGTCATCTATTGAGACGACTATAATATCGCATAATGTGACGGGTTTAAGATAGCCCCTTAAAACGACTTTAGTATCACCTATTAAGACGACTTTAATTTCGTCACTTGAGACGATTTTAATGTCGTCACTTGAGATGACTTTAAAGTTGGCTATTGGGACAACTTTTAAGTTGGGCTATTTGAGGCGACTTTAAGGACAGTTAAGACTTATTTTGAAAAAAATTAGAATTTATCGGAGTTGTTGCTGGTGTGTTAATCTGCAGGTCATTTACTGCCCTAACCTTCGTCGCCCTCATAGAAATATTTTTTTCGCACCTTTCTTTATTGAAGGAAGAAGTCTGGCTATTATTTATGAGATCTTCCAGTTATTGAAGACCCCTGTAAGTGGTCTTTTATATCTCGAAGACCCCTTTAAGGAGGTCTTCTATCTATGGAATAAAACCTTAGGAGGACATCTATCTACGTGTTTAATCTTGTAGGGATTTAAAGTCCATAATGTACCATACCAAAAAAATGTGTATTTAGCCCTGCGCAAAGTGATTTTCTGATCATTTTTCCGAGAAAACACTTACGACGCATCAAGACCGTTGCTGGTGTGTAGAAAATAAAATAAGTGTCCATCGTATTTTGCACACTTTTTGAGTTGCTAGCCCCACTTATAGTTATTTTGAGGTTGCTTGCCACCACTTCTGCATATTTTTAGAGTAATAAGCCACAATTACACTTGCGCATTTCTCTGCTTCTGATATTATAGCTGTAGCTTTCACCGGCTTAAACATGCTATCGAACGTTACACCTAATATTTTGGGGTAATTAGTGGTCGGAAACAAGACATCATCGACCTATATATACAACGGTAGCTGCATTTTATCAGCGCAGGTGGTAAACAAAGTGGCAGTAGGTTTAGCGGCGGGACCAAATTAAGTCCTGGACTTTGCAATGTCCATGTATGTCCTGTGATGAACTACGTACTGTCATCAACTACGCATTGTTAGTCTCAGATGTATGAGGGACCCAGATATGTTCTAAACTTCTTGTTTGGCATCTACAATCCGCTATACCAGCCTTAATTTCTCTTTATCCCAATACGGTGTATAAACAATGATAATAATTTCTATCGATACAATCATACGCATTGTGTGCAACCACTAAGGAATGTGTCAATATACATTCATTCCCACACACACTGGCACTATGTCATTTTTTTTCTTTTTTCATTTTATATGATTACGGAAGGAAGGAAGAATATCGTAATTTATATACATACGTATGAGTGTATTGATTGCTTGAACTTCCTTTTTTTCATCCCCTGGTGAGAAAGTATTAAATAAAATGAAACTACTTCCGTTGAAATCAAGTGTTGGTAAAATCATTCATTTATTGATATTTGGGGTTGTGTGTGACTTTACCTCTTCGGTGGCCATTGAATATCCTATGAGATGTATATTTTATTAAATATAATTAATAAACAGTATTAAACGATGAAATGTACGTGAATTTGAAGATTATTTAAATAGTAACATGATACAATTATACCATTACATTGTCATAATTACTTAATTATGAGTACAAAAATCAAACATCTGATGTGCCCAATGAAACGCTTCATTAAATAATAGTTAAAATTTCTTCTTGAATTCACAAAACATTCAATACAATAGATTTTTTTAAGATCTTGCATATAGTTAATCACTCGTTCAGTTTTAATTTTCCGGTAAATAATTTATTTAAAAAAGCTGTATATATCGAGAGTTATATCATCAACTGCAATATTATCATCCATTATTTCCAAACTAGCAACAGCAGCTATAGTGTTCCTCTCACCACCACCATCATATGTATCTAACGGCACCCCATTGGATTAGAAGAAATTTAAATTAATCAAATACATATTATGTCAACATTACGGACCACAGATAGGCTACGATAGAAAAGGATGCAAGAATAAACAATTCCATCTTGAATATTTGATATTTAAACAGAGAGTCTTCGCAATATTTGTTGCCCTTTTTATAAACGTTTACATATGTACATTAGGGTGGGGCGATTTCTCACAATTTTCAAAATAAATATTGAACAAAACAAAAAAACATTATATTTTTGAAAATTATGAGAAATTCAGTTATAGTTTTTTTGTGGGGGTTTTCAGACTTAAACCACTATAACTTAGCCATTTGTTAACCGATTTAAAAAAATAGTAACTTGTTCGAAAGATATTATTCACCCCTTTATAAGGAAGAAGGATCAATAGAAATCCGTTGTGAGAAAAAGAAGATATGTCTGTTTAAATTTGAAAATGTAAGAAACCCAGATGTTCAGTACTTAAATACGCTTAAATATTTTTCTGGTTAAATTTTGTAGCACAATGTCATTTATCGGCACTTTCCGAAAATTTTGAACATTCTTAAGGCCAAAACTGCCTGAAGGAGCGTTCCTATGCTTTTGCGATGTATTAGAGAGTTTTCAATTACTGTCTTGGCTACAATTTTTGTCTTTGTGTTGGATCGAAAATCTCAATGGCTTGGCTGTTATATGCCAAAATATCTAAAAAACGTCAATAAAAAACTTAAAGTCAAAATCGGGAAGCTCGATTTTCACGGTAGATATATGGTCCAGTGGACTTTTTTGCTCAGTTCAATCCCAGGAATCAGAAACGCGAAGGGCCCATTAAGGTTTTCAAATCGCCCCGGCCTAATGTACATATATGTATGTATGTATGTATGTGATTGTCTCCAATAAACCATAAGTTTAAAACAAAATCCCCACGCAAGATGTTGTAGTAATAAAATTTATATGTACCATCCCTGCAAACATTTTCTATCGCCTGGTTGACGGAAAGATCACTTAAAAGCAATCGTGGTGTCTGCTGCGGCAGTCGCATTTTTATCCGAAAAGATAAAAATTACTAAAGGAACTGTTCCACTTAGGGTGTCCAAAAAACCGGTTTTCCAAACAAAACGGTTTTCGGTTAACCGAAATTTTCAGTTTTTTCAAAAACCGGTTTTCGGTTTTAAAAAATTTTCAAAACCGGTTAACCGGTTTAAACCGGTTTTGTAAAATAAGTACGAAATTGCTCATAATTGATAAATATTTGATTAAAAATGTGCGGCAATGGGTAAATTAAGTATAACTAATTCGTTATAATATAATTATCTGATAATATCCTTGTTATTTAACATTCAACCTTAAAGTGGAGACAGCAAACATAAGTCAGAAATTGTGCTCCAAGAATAGTAAAATCCCTTACAAATATACGATTGTGTACCAAAGGAATTAAATTTACATTTTATTAAGTCTGGATCTCCTTCTTGCGTTGAGAACCTCAAATTATCGTGCCGGAATCAAAATGTGCTTTGTTATTGTTATCCTTTACATCCTTAAATTCGACAAGTTCTTAGTTTACTGTACTAATTCAAAAAAGTATGAATAACGTCATTCAAACAACCGTGTGATATTACGCATACACAGTTTTTTCATAGATCGTTCAATTGAACTATATTGGAGTTGTGCCATTTTACACAAAATATTTTTCAAGTTTAAAGGTATCTGACATTTATAATTTAGCCGTACCTTTTGTTAGTTAGGTTTAGTTTACTTTCAAGAATACAATTGTAATGAAATTTTAAAAATATTACTACTTTTTTAAAACCGGTTAACCGACACAAATAACCGGTTTTTTCGGTTAACCGAAAATGACGTTTTTGGCGAAAACCGGTTTCGGTTTTATAACTCAAAACCGGTTTCGGGTTTGGACACCCTTGTTCCACTTATGCTGCCCAAGCTGTTGTGTCGCTTTCGTCTCTGCTGTAAGTTTCTTATGCGATTCTGTTGGAGTGTCAGAAGCGGGGCACTTTAATAGTCTATAAGACGTTAAAAATTTGGAATAAATTGATAGTTTCTTATTAGATTTATAATGAACTAATAAAAAACGAATGATAATTCTATCATTATAGAGATGGTACAAAATAAACTTAAATTTCTACGAAAATTTGGGTACAGTTCTTCGTGAAACTTCAAATTTCTATGACTCCTATTCCATAACGAGGTCCAATGTTGGGATTAAGATAAGTTGATCGTTAAAATATCAGGTGCTTTTTATTGGTTTTGGTCTGATCCAACATACTATAAAGAAAAAACCAAATCCTTCCTATACACAGTTTTACACTGTCAATTTTATTGACTACAAAACTAGTGTGACTAAGTCCCAGTGTTGTTGCTGCAGAATAAATAAAACAAGTCATATTTTTCAACACTAATTTAATGATTTTTATTAATTACACTATGCAACACTGAAAATGCAAACAACTTCTAATGGGCATTTTTCGAAAGTAGGCTACAAAATTTCTAATTGGATTTCGTGTTGTTAGATCGGGTTTGGATTTTATAGCCTAATCTAAATCTGGCTAAAATGACACTTTTTTCCACTTATCTGGGCTTTATCTCAGAAACTAAAAAGAATTTTACTTCGCGGTCATCAGCAACATTATAGCCCGAAAGTAGAAGTACTTACGTGTCAAACGGAAGAACTAGGAAAAACTGCATCTAGCGTATCAAAATCGATAAAATATATCAAAGTTTACATATTTTCTGGAATTATGGTCAGCAGCAGCTAAACTAATGGGAGTTGAACCAAGTAACCTTTCGCAAAAATTTTCAAACAATGTGCTCAGCAATTCGTCAGAACATTCTGAAACTCTAAAATACTTATTTCACGTTGTTTAGGCTATAGTTCAAATCATACCTTCTACAAGACATATTACAAGCAATGTTCACACAGGCTGTTTATTTTCATATTCGAATTGGTTTCAGAGATATTGCATCGATTTGTTCTAAAAAGTCAATATTTAGTCATGTTTAGATGGGGCCATAAAATCGAAACCCGATCTATGAACACAAAACCAAAATGCGATTTTTGTCAATTAGGTCTGTACTTTCATAAAGTCCACCGTTGAAGTTGTTTGCACAAAATTACCTTGAATATGTTGCACAGTGGCAGGGACGTAGCCAGGATTTCATTTCGGGGGGGGCCCACCTGACCGAAATTTTGAAAGTTCATGTTAGCGAAAATTTCTTATTTAGCAAAGACGTAAACCTTATTTTAGACTTATATTACTGATGAAATAATGTTCATTACTATATTTTATATAAAATGACGTAAGACTTCTTGACCAATGTCCATTGTCTTTTTGACAATATATCAGAGTTAATATATGTTCAAAACAATGGATATATTAATCATCGCATATATTTTTGGGTGTATCATTTATCAAATAACTCACAACTACAGTAAATGTTATGTAGTTCAGTGATATCACTTCGGTAAGACCAAAATAAGGAGTATACAATCGGAAACCCTTAGAAATACCTTAAGATTTAACTTTTTTGTTTACATGGAACATTGAGGACCATTCCTTTGTTTCCTACTTCACAAAAGTTCAAAATCACGGCTTTAATTTTCCACTCCAATTTTATTGAGTAATTTATGGAAGGAAAATGAGATTAGTAGAGAATTGATTTGGGCAGATGGAACGTTCGGATATCATGACGTTATCCAGTAGTATTTTTTATATTTACAGGTATATTTAGCAGTTATCTAAATTAAGGAAAAAACTCCGAGACACGTGTCTTCTTTTTGTCTTTTATCACGCTGCCGTTTCAAAATATGGTCAATTTCGGAAATTCAATCGTTGCTATTGTCATAAAGAAACCAATTGTAGTTATTTCCCTGAGTATATTTTGGTGTCAATCGTAGATCTTATCGCAAAGAATTTCTGAAGGCTGGTAGTGGTTTTCTTGATAGAGAACTAATGCTGAACAATAGTGAGCCTATCCATAATGAAATTCTAGCACCCAATCGCGGGACAATCGTCGAGCTTCTCTTATAGAAATTCTGGTTTCCTATCGTGGATCTTCTCATAAGTTGATTAAGAACTAGGAAAACTCTGGCAACCAGTCTTAAATTCTTTTAAAATGAAATTCTGGCCCCAATCCAAGGTCTATACATGTATACAAATCCATAAACACAATTTTCCCCAATATAAATTTTTTATACTCTTAGCATTGAGTCAAAATGTTTTTAAGGGCAAAGAGTGTTTGGAAGAAATGTGTTTCAGAAAATTTGGAGTCCACTTATATATGTTTGTCCATGTGGGTGGCTGCGTGGAGAACGCGATAATTCTCGAACAGATCAACCGATTCTGTCCAAAATTTGGCCTTCGTGATATTTTGTCAAAATTTCGATCAACTTCGAATATGGACTATATCGATCAACTCTTTCGATATCCTTCCACAGAGTATTTCTATTATTTTCAGAGAAGTGCAGTTTAAGACCTCTCTGGGTAATTAATAAATATGGTTTCACTTCCTTTATGCTAACAATTTAGTTATAAGTAAAAATATGAAATAAATAAACGTTTTGCTTTTTTGCAACAAGCGTTCTCGGGTCCGCTATTACTACAGTCCAAGTTTTTTCAGGGGCAAGTCCTTACTTCCAGAGAAAATGGCCCGAAAGCTGTAAAGAACACCTACGGCACCTACCATGTGCGCACAACAACTTTCGAACCGGATACTACGTTGGTCCAAACTTTGTTTTTCGCCATATTTCTGCGAGCCATACATACGAGTAAAGTTCGAAGATGGATGGTCGGTCTACTCCTTCTGGTATTTCCCCTCAAATTTAACGAATTTTAGCTAAAGCGGTATGTGCGATTTTTCTTGAATGGATCAACAGATTTGGACCAAACTTTGGATTTAGTAATATTTTGTCCAAACTTAGTTTTATCTCGAAAATGAACCTCATTGGTGAAGAACTGAAATGACTGGTGGGCGTAATATCTTTTAAAAAGAATGACCCCCAAAATAATATCTACTTCCAAAATAAACTATGTTGGTCCGGTCCATTTCTTCAGGTACTTTCTTCGCAACACTTGTGATCAATGATAAAATCTATATTTTGTTGGCAAGTTCATACGTCCGCAAATGGCTACACAATTCTGAAAAGCTCCTAATACATAGCTTCGGGTTAAAGGATTTTGGTTATGAAGCCGCTATTCAATCTCTCCATAGATGAAAGTTTCAGTTCACACATGTTCAGGGTATATTCCTGTCCGCAAAGCCGACTGATACTTGTTGAGATTTTGACGAATAAGAATCTGTATCCGTCCAGTTTTTTTTATACCATACACCACTATGTGGGGAGGGTATTATAAGTTGGGTTTGGCCAACAAGTTTGTAACGCATCGAAATAATGGTCGTAGCCCCGTACTTATATATACCAAAATGAATGTCTCGACGAGCTGAGTCGATCTGGCTATGTGTGTCCGTCCGTCCGTCTGTCTGTCCATCTAAACCTTTTAATCACGCTACAGGTCGTAATTTTGATCGGATAGTCACGAAGTTTTGGTTGCTTATGGGGGTCCCAGAGAGAAAGAGGTATATTATGTTTGGTGGTAGTCGGATTATATTCCCTAAAAGAAATGTTTACCAGTGAAAAACTTATGCACAGGGGTAGTGATGTAGGGTATTACATGGTCGGCCCCGTCCCGACTATAGCCTTTGCTCACTGGTTTGATTTAGTTTGTCGTCACAAAATCCTTTGCCGAAGAAGGAAGAAGCAACATTTCTAGAAATGTGTATCCATTGAAAGTACGTCCCAAAATACAATTCAATGTATATTATATTATATATAATATGCAATAAATAAAATATAAACTTTAACCTCAATAATCTTGATTTTATTATCATTCGAAAGGTCGAACCAAACATAAATAGCCCAATTATGAATATCAAGTTTTCTCACGGGGAGTTTACATTCATAATCACACTGAAAAATACGACAGAAAATCCTTTTTTGTACAATAGGCATTTACTAATTTGTAGCAGGAGACCAGTTTCAAATAATCTCAACGGGCGACACTGCGGTGGAACAGAATTATATCATAAAAAATGGTTGATATAGTTTTTTTTGTGCAAATTTCAAGCATAATAAAGAATTTGTAATTGTTATGATGTTCAAAATAGTTCATTACAAAAACGTGTTAGAAACTACAGTCGAAATCGCTTATAAAGTCGACGTTTATAACATCATATCGATTATAACGACCATATCCAAAAGTCCCAAATCTCTGGGGCTCTTTATAGCCCTATCGCTTATAACGACATATCGGTTATAGCGACGAATTCCGTCGGTTCCTTAATCGACGTTATAAGCGATTTCGACTGTATATACAAAAATTTTAAGCCACAAAATTAAGCAACGGTTTTATCGTTTATTGTTGAATTGCTCTTATCAAAAATTTCAAAAATAAAAGATCGCAAGAATGTTTTTTTAGATGTTGTTTATAAGCCAAAGTATTGGACGTAATATGCAACAAACGTTCAACAAATACAAATAAACATCTTGTTCTGAACTCAGTAACACTTGCAGTCAGCCTAAAATTACGAATATACGCTTAAACAACACCTTAAAACTTAACAACAACTATGCGGAAAATTGCTCAAAAAGCCTAACGTGTTCATTAGTCCTTATACTTTCAAATATGTTGGACAATAAGTATACCAATGTATTTAAATAATTCTCTGTAATACTTCCTCCAAATACTTTACATTTAAAACATTTCAAAATTTTATTTAAAAAAAATGTGTAGCATAAGCTAATATCCTATGGGATTGAAAATCATTTCGGGGGGGGGGCCCGGGCCCCCGGGCCCCCCCCCCTGGCTACGTCGGTGCACAGTGGTATTATAACACCATAACTGGGAGTAAGCCAAACAACTTATCACATTTTTATTGCTTGCACTTTCCTTTTTATTATACACTGCTATTAATTAATACTTTTAAATAACACTTTAACTTTAGCAAGGTAATAGCGATGGGTAACATAACATCACAAGAACTGAAGAAATAATTAGAAGAAATTACGTTAGTGAACGCATGTTTTCTTCCATTTATTTGCTTACATTACAATTCGTATAACTTTTTGCAATGTAAATTGGTTTTGTGATGCTGCTACTATTGTTTTACAAACACTAGTCTCTATAATACAGAGTAATATGAAGTTTGGGCAATACCACAGACTTTAAGAATTGGTTTTTGTCCAACATGAAGTGTCGCTTTTTATCTTCCTATAAGCAACGTAATTGTGATAACATACGGATAAAAAACGATAACAACATTTTTGTTCTTGTAAATAGATAACAGTCGCATTTTAAATAGAATGTAGGCACTTTGAAGAGACGCATTTGCTGAGAGAAGATATATATGTAATATCCAAATGTTTGAAGGGATATGTTATTTTCTTTCTCCCTTTCTAAATATATCTCTCTGTATCTTTGTGAATGCAATGTGTTAAAGATAATAAACATTAAAGTGTATACCGTACAAGTGATCCAGACTGTTAATGTAAGATGTTCTTTAGTTATGCTAGTCAGTTGGAGAATTTAAGTGTGTGTGTCTTCTGCTGGTCCATGCATGCATGTGCATGCATATGGTAAAAACCAAAATTCTTTTGCAATTCAATTTGAAAAAATTAAAAAAAAAAAATTGCGAGCACATCTTGGCATCACATTTTGGCCTCTAGACTCCAATAACGAGGATGCTGTAAGGAGCAGAGTATTCTTTGAGTCTCTTTTGGGCATATGTCTATAATATGTAAGGTTAAGCCAGAAATCGGAAAGGAACATAAAAAAACTTGTTGGCTTTAAACCATTTTTCTAGTTCGTGAATTCTGAAAGAGTGAAACTCGGATTCATAGATTGTAAAACATTTTTGGCTTTCAGCATATATATATGGCAACAACCAACAATCCTTAGCAATTCCATTTGAAAAAAATTAAAAAAAAAAAAAATTGCGAGCACATCTACAATTTGTGACATAGAGGTTAAGAAAAAAATTATATTTTCAAATCGGTTCGCGTTCACAAAATTGGACGATGCGCGCAAAAGTTATAGCGGTTTTTATTCTCATATAAAGAAAAAATATTTAAAAATATCTTATTTGCTGTTATGAGAAAATGTATGCATAAATCGTTAACAGCATTCCATATCTATTCGTAGATGTTTAAATATTTACTAAATTTATTATTATTTTCGGGGAAAATCAACAAACAATTATCCTGTCCCAGAGTCCGTACAAACCAGGGCTTCGGAGTCGAGCCATTTTTGGTCAGACTCCGACTCCAGTCCAATTTTTTTCTCGACTCCGACTCCAACTCCGGAATCGACTCCGAAAAGAGATAACATAAAATTCACAACATAAATTACAGTCATCTCAGTTTGAATTTTCAAGATACATTACATTGGGAGGATACCAAAACATAGACCTATATTGTTCGTTTTTTTTCTCGTTGACAATACGGAATACAAAGTAACAAGAACTTCAGCATACTTCACACTTCAGAATATGTAGCAAGAAACTGCAATCGGACGGTATCGTTACAAGGTTTTTCTACCGAATTTGTCTTTCCGAATTTGTCTTATGTACCCAATGAGACTCGAAATACCAAATTACCATAATTACTGACCGGTAACACTCTTTGTAATTTTTTGAGTTAGGTAAAATTAACGATATTTTAACACCGCAACGTGATAGAAGACCAAAATAGCGTATTGCCCCTTAACATACACTTTCGCCGTTAAGGTTACTTGAAACCTTTATGTCAAAAGGGATCATTTTCTTCAAACCGTTAAGAATTTTGATTTACACTTGTAGGCCTTTGTCTACATAACTCTTCATCTGCAAGGACAATATCTCGGATTCTTGTCCGTCCATAGTTATGTTTTAGGCATTGCACCACGTAATGTGACAAAAGAAAACCTTCGAAATATATAAATTCGGGCCGTGCCGTTATGTTCAATCGTAAGCCTATTCCTGCAATTTTATATATTTATACTTTATAAAGTTCCCGACGAATATTTCGATGTGTTTCAAACGGAGTGACAAGTTAGTATCTTATGGTGGAAAGTGTCTTTTGTCTACCACCTCAAAAAGAATACAAGTACGGCTAAGCCGAACTGACAATCGGAAATGATTAAATAGTTCTAGAAATTTTATATCCACCATCCTAGAGGTAATACTCATAATGTGACAAAAGAAATTTGTTAAATATTTTTCATTCCTCACCAGAAATATATTGACAAATTTATCCCAGATGCATGACTTAATTGAATAATCATTTGATCTCTTCTCATCGAAGGACAACAGGATAGCATAGGAATATCCCCTTAAATAGAGAGAGAGAAATGGTTAAGTAGGTTTACTTATAGATAACCACACACTATTCTATTATAAAAAGGAGACTTCTTTATAAAAGACGCATGGTTCTTCAAAAGACCGAATATGTCGTTTAAAAATTGCAGGAACATCGTCTTTAAGAAGATTCTAACTTTTCTCAAACAAATTCAGCAAAAAGTCTAGTAGGTCTTTCGTATGATTTCCCTTAAAGTACTACAAGGTCTTTCATAGAAGTCCAACAGGTTCTTTCACAGCAGACATAAATGACTTCTAATAAAAAACAACAAGAGAAGACCAGTGAGTCTTCTATAAAATGGCCTGTAAATCTTCTAAAAGATCTTCCTTAAGTATATTTGGAACATGCAAACATTATTCCAATCAATTGACCCAAAAATGTTTCCGATATGCATTTTGTAGTCAAAACAGAGGTTAAGAGATCATTTAAATAATTTTAATTGATTTGACAAATTTTGATAAATGTAGAACAGAGTGTTGCCCGGAGTCGGAGTCGAGCTTTTTTTCACGACTCCGGCTCCGACTCCAGCAAAATTTGCTAGACTCCGACTACAGACTCCGACTCCAACTCCAACTCCGAAGCCTTGGTACAAACCCTCAAAAAATAAATTATAAAATATATAAGGAATCTAGACAATGCGTAGAAAAATATGATACCAAATTTATAGAGATTGGGTACATAGATTGCATATTATAGCAACAACAAAAGAGAAAAGCTTATTGTTGGAAAATACTGTTGCAAATATATTTTTTGGTTTGATTCGAAAAATTAGAAAAAATATTTGGGAGTTCTCCCACTATTTCGCTAAAATGCCATACAACAATTAGTGTGTACTGCTAAAACTTCATCAAGAAATTTGGGAAATTAAGAGTAATATTGAAATTGCAATCATTCAAAAAAATGTGGAAATTATTATTCGCGAATTAGTTAAAATCAGTTGATGTGCATCCGTTTTTGGATACAGCGAATCAATGTCTTTCAATATCTATGCATATTTCGATGTTTCACTCATCGGTCAAAGTGTGCCGCCAGTAGCATCACACAATGCAAAGAACCTAAAATTGGGTAAAAATCGCGCAATTTGCATACGATTTTGATACGCATCAGGTTTCAGTAGCACCCATCAAAAATACGTCTATATACACATATTTCAAACAGATTCTTCAAGAACCGCGGATGTGCCTCCACATCCTATTTTTTGGTAAAAACCCCATATTACTCGTGAATCTCTGTAATTTATCACACGCGTTTCGCACATATTATAATCGCGTATAAAGGATTCCATTTATGTAAAAAATGTTAAAGAAAATCGCGGATTAATACGCCGATTTGTCAAAATACATTTTTGCCGATTTTCGTATTTCGAAGGTATCTACATCCGCGGTTTTAGTGGATGGATTCGATCGCGGAAGGTCTCATTAGACCCGTCGCGTAAAAAAATTAATTCACGCGGGGTACAAAGGAAATTGAATGGCACTTGTAAATTTTAAACGCAAAAAATAGGTTTTTTATAAAACTTCACGCATCAAATATTGACTCGGATGCTGTAAGGAGCACACTCATGAGATATGCATTAAACGGCGTAAAATCACGAGTTCTATAATCATATTATGAGTTTTAAATATTAAATAAACTTGTTGGCTTCAACCCATTTTTACCTATTTTACTACATTGATGCCAACACAGCTTCCACGTAAATTAATTTTAATGGTCGACCTTATGGGATTCCTCCTAAAACATTTCATTTTAAGAATTTCAATCATACTATATAGAATATATTAACAGTTCGCGAATTCTGAATGGGTGAAACTCGGATTCATCGATTGTAAAACATTTTTGGTTTTCGCCACATATTGTTTAAGGCTATTCGAATATTAATCTTGGCAAGTGTAAGTAAGTAATAGTGTGTTGCAATGAGTGGTGTGCGTAAACGTGCATGTGTTTGATGTGTCTGAGTGTTTAACCATGTGTTCTACATTCCCAGCAAACCAAATGTCTGATGTCCGACACGTCTGAACAATTTCGGAAGCAACGTCGTTCAGTTTTCGTTCCGATTTCTAAACGATTTTTCGGAGCGGAAATAGTTTAGATTTCGTACCGATTCCGTTCCGATTTCGGAACGAATGTCGGAAAGAAATTTCCTTTCCGAATTTCCCTCGGATTTTCTTCAGATTTCGTTACGAAATCGGATCGATATCGATACGATGTCGCTCCGACATTTCGTTCCGAAATTATGTCAACCACTTCATACAACTTTCGTTAAGATATCGTTACGATATCGGATCAGACATCGGACGTATCGTCCGAATTTTGTTCCGATTTCGTTAAGATGTCGGTACGATTGGTTTGCTGGGTTGACACATGTTGTTAGTTTTAGGCAATTGGCCAATATCTATCTAATATGACAAGAAAGCAACCATATGTCTAGATGATAGTAAATTGTCTACGCATTAAAGTCAATGGGATAGGCAGAGGAATGTTTAAGACATTAATAAGTTTTTTTAATTAATTCTCTTTCGAGTTGACCTGTTTAGACCTAAGAGGTACATTGAAAAATTAGGAATCCACCGAAGTCCCACACATTCAACCGTTATGCTACGTTTCACGGGTGGTTAAATCCTATTATCAGGCATATTATAATGTCAATTTCGCATTTTTAGCAAAGCAAAGACGACATAAAGCCAGTGCTATGATCTTCTTTAGTTCGACATAGTTTGTAGGGTAATCAGCATTGGAAACATACGGAAAATATCTCATTTTGTTCAATTTGCTGCATTGGCTTATTGACCTGTTTATCGATACAAAGTCGGCAGCAACGTCCGCCCTCAAGTAATCAATTTCATATTGACTGTAAAACATTTTGTTGTTATTCAAATGTTTATCAAATAAACGAATAAACATATTCAAAAAAATTTTGAAATTTTTTATAAAACAAATTGTAATTTTTTTTTTCAAAAAATTTTAAAACGTTTCCAAAAATATTTTCCCCGCTCTATAAAATTTTCAAACAACCACAAAATTAACTGTCCTTTTTTTCAAAAAACAAATTTTGAAAATTTTGTAATATTTTCATTTGTTTATAATAAACGAATTAATCTAAAACTTTTAAATAAAAATGGTTTGAATTTTTTTGTAGAAATTTTCAACAAATGACTTGTCTACATTTTCGAAAAGATAAGAAATAATAAATAATTTAAAAATTAAAAATATTTTGAATTTTTGAGTTTTCTTATAAAAAATGTTCGACAAATAATATAAATGGCAATTACAAAAATAAAAAATAATTAAAAAAATAAATTACAGTGTTTTATTTATAAATACTCAAATAAAACGCTTGCCGTTTATTGCCATCTAAATTTGTCACAATTTTTTTATTTATATGCCAGCGTTTTATTTGAGAGATTCCATCATGAAGAAGAATATGCTTATAGAGGCTAAGAGAAAAATTCTAGTGTTTAGTGTATTTATAAATAAAACAATGTAACATAATTTTGGCCGAACATGTAGGTAAAAACGTTAAAAAGGCTGAAATCGGTGGTACCATTATATGGGGCTATACAAAAACCCTGAGCCATGTCCACAATTTTTGGTGGAGAAGTTTCTATACTATTGTTAATTGAAACGCCAAGTTACAACCAATTTGGACTGAAAATTAAGATAAAATTCTTAAAATTCCTGAAACCGGTTGGTTCTGCTATATGGAGGCTATACCAAAACGTTGACTTATGTCTAACATTTCTGGTGTGGAAGTTTCTGTACAATTGGGAACCCCAAATTATAGACTATTAGGCTTAAACATGAAGATGAAATTCTTAAAATACTTTAAAAAAAAAATGGACCCACATTGGTTTTGGTTTCATATGCATATATTGCCATCCAAATCTGAAAAGTGTGCAAAGTTTTAGATCGATTGGTCAACTGCAAATGTGTGGAAAATCAGTAACTAACAACAAAGGAAGTTAAAAAAAAACACTGTAAAAATGGACCCATATTGGTTTTGGTTTCATATTCATGTATTGTCATTCAAATCTTAAAAGTGTGCAGTTTTAGTTCGTTTGGTCAACTGCAACTGCGTTGATAGTGATTTACTAGATTTGAACTAAACATTTTTCAACGGTGGCAAAATACCCCTCAGTAATGTTGGCGACATTTCCTGAGTATTTCAGCCTTGAAAAACTTCTCCACAAGTGGTGTCTTATGACACGCCGTTCGGACTCGGCGATAAACAGTAGGCCCCATGTCATTGAGCTAAATATGAATCGGGGTGCACTCATTGATATGAGAGAAGTCTCCCTTGTCCCGTATGGGATGTTGTGGAACAATGTTTTTTGTTTGTTGTTTTTATTTAATATATTTATCTGGTTGTCTTCTCCAAGTTTATGCCAGTCATCCTCTTCTGCGACTTCCATGGGGGTTCTGAGTAATAGATTTCCTTGCATTGTCGTAATAAGACATCCTCCGGGTATGACCTATATACCTCCAGTGTGGTTCCTTGATATTGAAATATATTCGTGTTTAATATGTCTATGCCGATAGCCTGGTATTTGATATATGAAAAAACTTTATTTATATATCATACTATTTTTTAAACGTTCCAAAATCACATTATCTGATAAGGATAGATTTTTTCAATGTTTGTAATTAATTTTTGCAAATAACGTCTCATAATATTCTCTTAAAATACTTTGATTTTCTGTATATTCCAGCATAACTATAAATGTATCGCTTTAGTGAATTGAAATGCAATAGTTGAAGAAAAAACAGACATCTCTAGAAAAATTATTTGTGAAGCGAAATCAAAGTTATGCGGTAGAATTTACAATTTTCATTTAATAAAGTTGAGCTGTTTCCAGTTTCCTCCTTCTCTATCTATCTTACAAAATAAACAATAAACATTAAGAAATCACACAAAACTAGGAATGTAAACCAACTTCGATAGAAGTAAAGAAAAAGTAGAAAATAAAAAACAACTAAGTGAAATAAACAACAATAGTTTGTGATGAATGTGCTTTTGATTTGTACCATTTTTCTTCTACAACAAAATATAACAACAAATACTAAATGTTAAAAACTACACAACACTCCAGTAAACAGAAAACTCATTGAAAAAAAATGAAATAAACGGTCATCATAGAAAAATCGGAATAGACGGCGAGTCCAGGAAGGAAATAACTAAGAAACGACTGAATGAATCCGACAACAGACCAAGAATAAAATTCGCAAAGAAAAAAACTTCATCAAAACTATGAAGTGGGGCAAAAAACTCTGACAAGGAAGAAAAAATAACACTACTTTCTTAGAGTTAAGACGGCAGCAATAGCATGACCATCATAATGAGGATGCCAAGAAATTCTCATTGACCGTTAAAATACGTATGGTAGAAAAAATGTACGTCATTTCTACAACTAATGTGCAATCTACTTTTTATATGATGATGCTGACAACGACAATAACTTTTACCAAAAGATAAATATACGTTATAAGGCAATAAATAAAAAAAATATTTATTTCCTTTGCATTGACAGTAACAGTAATGGAAATAACAACAATAATATTAACATGAACGTTACTAAAAGTTTATAGTCTGCATTGATACTTACATTTGTTCTATAGGCCGAACTAAGAAAAGATCTCCATTTCTCTCTGTCTATTGCTTCTCTTTCTGGAATACCGCACCTTGTCATCTCTTCATCCACTTTTTTGCGCCATCTATTCTTTGGCCTGCCAATTCTGCCTGCATTCATCATCGCTCATTCCTATGATATGGACTAGCCAACGTAATCGCTGCATCTCGATACGTTTAACTATACTGATGTCGTTGTATACCTGATACAGCTCGTGGTTCATGCGACGTCGATATTCACCGTCAACGCAGATTGGTCCGTAGATCTTTCGAAGAATTTTTCTCTCAAACACACCAAGCACTGCCTTATCAGCTTGCCCAAGTAACCAGGCTTCGAAACCATACATCAGTACGGGTAGTATCAGTGTTTTGTAAAGCGTTATTTTTGTTTGACGAGATGTGGCTTTGTTTTAAATTTGTAAATTGCTTAGTTCAGCCAAAGTAGCATCTGTTAGCCAATACAATTCGTCTGTTTATTTCACAACTGCTTGTGTTTACGGCGGTGCCGAGGTAGACGAAGTCTTTTACTACCTCAAAAATTATAGGAACCAACGTCAACAGTTGGCCCGATCTCTATGGACGCATTGCGTGTCGACTTTATCAACTTGGTCTTCCCGCCGTTTACCGCCAGACCCACCTTAGCAGATACTGCTTTGATCTTAAAAAAGGCATCTGTTACTTCTGTTACTGATCGTCCCATGATGTCTATATCATCAGCATAAGCAAGTAACATGTGGATATTGTTGCAGATTGTGCCACTTCTTTTGACGTTTGCCTCTCGAATAACCTTTTCCAGCAGGATGTTGAAGATATCACACGAGAGTCTGCCTCCTTACCTGAAACCTCTTTTGGTACAAAATTCTTCAGAGAGGTTCTTTCCTATTATAACTAAGGATCTCGTGTCAGTTAAAGTCATTTTACAAAGCTGAAAGAGCTTTGCGGGGATACCAAATTCAGACATGGCACAGTGGTCCCATTGTATGGAAAGGAGTGCCAAAAATAGTTATAATCGAGCTACCGCCTCGAAATTTTAAACATAGTTTTATAACGAGCCCAAATGAGAGAAAAACTATTTTAATGAATGTAGGTCCACATTTGGGTGTAGCCCCCGTATAAAGGTACCACCCGATTTTTTGTATTTTGACGATTTTAGCCAAATTTTCCAATCGATTTGTCTGTAATTTAGCATTTTGTGTTCTGAGGGAACAACATACCTCCTTGCAACAAACGTTTATTATAAGTCCAAGTTTAGATATAGGTCCCATATAAACGTACTTCCCGATATTCGGTATTTTGACGATTTTAGCCAAATTTTGTAATTTTATTTTGTATTTTGACCTCCGAAAAAAGTTTAAAAAAAATGTTCAATATAGGTCCACCTTATGGTATAGCTACTTATAAACGTACCTTCCGATTTTCAGAATTTTGGCGATTTTGCAGACGTGGTATAAGGGGGGAATAACTTGCAGGGTGGCAGCTGGATATTGTTTTATCGTAAACTAGAGACTTTCCCTTGTATATAAAAAAAATATGGACTTGACTTACGGGGCCAACATTAGTAAAACTCAACATAAATTTATAGTAATGATATTAAAAATAGCACAAAACATCATTTACAAAAAATTTATTTTTAAGGAAGTTAGAAAACGAATTTTCAATATGTCTTTTCGTAAAAACATAGTCAATACCATCGGCTATAAGTTTCATTCTGGAAATTTTACATTTATCTCTTCAATTTGTTTAATTTCACTCATAAGCTACGAAAGCTTTGCGGATCCATTTTTCGTTTTTAAGTCACCGCATACAAATCTCAACTTCTTCGACTTAACTTGACATATTACCGCTGTAAATTGGCAAACATAATATTGGATATTACAAATTTAATGTGTTTCGAGAATATTTCTTTCAATCGCAATCAAATTTGTCGCCATTAATTTTTCGATTTTTGTCCACGGGCGGAACCACAGTGCATGGCCTGGAATACCTTTGAACGTAGTGGGCTGTCGAAGGCTGCTTTATAATCGACAAAAAGGTGGTAGGTGCCGATCTGCATCTCTTGGATCTTCTCCAGGATTTGCCGCAGGGTAAATGTCTGGTCAATGGTGGATTTGCCAGGTCTAAAGCCGCATTGGTATGGCCCAATTATCTCGTTGACCATAGGCTTTAGTCGTTCGCACAATATCCCTAACACGATCTTAGAGCATACAGTCTTATCTCCTTTCTTATGGACGGCACACAGGATACTCAGGTTCCAATCGTCGGGTACTTGTTATTCCTGCCAGATGGTGCTAACTAGCTGATGAATACACCTTATCACCGTGTCGCCTCCGGTTTTGAAAAATGCTCTTTCCATATCCTGAGCACACTATCTGTATCAGTTACCAAATTACCTTGCTGATCTCTACAGGGGGATGTGCCTGTACTAAAGCCATCAGTTTGATGCTTCACTCTTTGGTAGAATTTTCGGACTTCATTCTGGCTCCTGTACATCTCGATTTTTTCACACTCCCGATTTCAATCTCTCTCTTTTTCATGCGAAAAAGACTTTTCTCCTCTCTCCTTTTCTCCCAATACCTTTCTCGAGCGCTCCTGATCATACCACGGATTCCTTGATTGAGGTCTTTGGTATCCAAGTATGGATTTTGCGGCTGTTTACATGGAGTGGGCATTGCTTTGCCATTGCGCTGGTATGTTATCGGGATGAGGAGTGCCTTGCTAGTATGTTATCGGGCTAGTTGAATGGAATATGCTGTGTCTATCTGTTGTGATTGCAGCTTACCGATATCTAACGTTCGTGTTGTGTCTGTTCGTACTTTGTTTGCTAAGTTTAACCGGGTGCGTACCTTTGCTGCAATTCGTAGCGGTCCGAGTCTATGTTTGCTCCTCGGAATGAGCGCACATCCAACACGCTCGATGAGTGTCTTCCATCTATCACAACGTGATCAATTTGATTTCTTGTTTTCTGATCTGGAGACAGCCTGGTGCCCTTATGAATGTCGAGATGTTTAAATCTGGTGCTGCTAGCTACCATGTTTTTTGCCGCTGCGAAGTCTATCAGCCTCATGCCATTGTCAGATGTTTCATTGTGGAGACTGAATTTTCCGACTGTTGGGCCAAAGATATTTTCCTTCCCAATTTTGGCATTAAAATCGCCTAGAATAATTTTAATGTCATGGGCAGGACAACGGTCATATGTTTCTTCTAAGCGCTCATAAAATATATCTTTGGTCTGTTGGTCCTTGTCTTCAGTGGGAGCATGAGCGTAGATAAAGCTGATGTTGAAGAATTTTGGTTTTATTCGAATTGTAGCAAGTCTTTCATTCACTGGGGTGAAGCTGGAGACCAGCTGTTTTAACCTCGGACCAACTACAAATCCGCAACCAAACTCATGCTTTATGTCATGGCAGCTATAATGCAGGGCGTCACCTTTAGGTGTTGTTGTGACGCTTTTCCCATTCCATCATATTTCCTGCATGGTAGTAATGTCGGCCAGAATCCACATTTTAAGGTTTATTTTAGATTTTCGCGATTTTGTTTGGAAACCGCAAGTCCTATCGAAGAGGGGCTAAACAAAATGTTGTAGCTGTGAAAAATGTGTTCCTACGTTTTACAATTTTCGATGTATAGAAGCAACCCTTAAGTCCAAATGGCTGGGCATAAAAAAATAATCAAATAAATAAATTAATTAATAAATAAGTAAATTAATTAATTAATAAATAATAATAAGGACCAAGGACATTTAAGTAGGTAAATAACTAGCTACTAAAAATCGTGACTACTCATGTAACTGCTTATTTAAGTGGCCAAAAAACTACGCATTTCGCGCGACATGACCTTTTAAAAATAATGGGTTAGTAGGGGGTTTTGAAATTGGCATTTTTACTGGGAAGAAGCAGAGGCAAGTCCGTATTTCTTAGGAAAACAGCCCGAAAGTTGTAAAAAATCCCTATGTCACCATATGTGGCTGTCGGAGAGCACGATAACTCTCGAACTGTTCAAATGATTTGGTCCAACATTTGGTCTTCCTCATATTATATCCAAACTTAGTTTCATAGGGCAATACTTCTCCCCAATCTCCAAAAAATGTCACTAAAAAGCTAGGATGATATAACTTGAATGTGGCAACCAATTTGGTCCAAACTTTGGATCTCCAAATATTTTGTTAAAATTTAGTTTAACTTCTAAAGTGGCCCATATCGGTCCTCCCTACGGATACCTCCCCCACAAAGGTTCAACATTTGTGTCTTAGTGCAGTTAATTCCTAATTTTTGTCGGCAAGTTCAAATGTCCAAAAAGGGCCACAAAATTCTAAAGAGACCTTAAATACATTCGATCTGTACGTAGGTGAAAGTTTCATTTCACATGGCTGAGGGTATATATCTGTCGGCAAAGCCGACTGACACTTTTTTACTTGTTTTATGTAGTTTAACTTGTTTCTTTATGTTTGTTTTTTATGTTATTGTTGGAACATACGGATGAGTCCAGTTTTTACTTTCTGTTTTTATTCAAAAGTGTTCGCGGAACGGGCGGGTTATATAACGTCCCCCACCACACTTTATGTAAGCATGAATAGTTCTCTCTCATGACTTTATACATTTTAACTTTAGGAACTTGTTGAAAATGTTTTTAAATTATTCACGAAAAGAAAACAAGCCATTTCACCACCTCATTTAAACCTAACTATTTTTTTTTTATTTTTTGGTCCTTTTAGGGTCCTTTCCTCTTCTCATCACATTCATTTAATTTTAAATATAAAAACTTAATGTGGCAAAGAGAGTAGCTCTTGACAAGAAACTAGATGAAAAGATATAAAAAGGGTAACAAGTTGGCAACAGTCTTCTTTCTTTCTCTGTGTGCAGTCAACAACTCCCTGGAGAAGTAAGTTTGTCTTTTGTAACACTTGCACACTGCTGTCGCAACTTTTGGTGTTGCTGTTGTTAGAAAAGAACACACATTTTGCAAGGTATTTGACGGAGTATTTGGGAGTACCAGTTTGATGAATGAAAAATTATGTGTTAGGTTCATCACGGAAGCTTTTGTCAAGACTACTTTGTATCATGAAGTAGAAGATGATGAAGAACTGTGGCGAGATCCGAAACTATAGTCTTCCCTGCCTTACCCTTTGGTAAACATCTCCAATTTTTCCCACTAATAACTTAATTTTTAAGAAAATATTAAAACTATGACTACGGATTTAGCCTGACTATTTTGAAAGGCAAACTAAAATTCGTCATCCCAAATAAAAAAGACACCTACCCTCGTAGTTAGAAGTAGATTATCACGATAATATTATTAAGAGACAAATTAAAACAAAATCAAATTTTGAACAATTCCACTTAATTAAAAAAAAATAAATAAATTGATCTTCCACATCAATTTAATAAAATAAAAACCGATGAGATAGTTGAAAAAGGAATTAAATAATTTCAAATGTTTTAGAAACAAACTTATAGTACTTAAAGGCTTAGTGTGAGAAATGTTATTAGAGGATGTCTAACGAAATGTAAGGCAGGAATTATTGTCTGATTCTGGTACCCATACCTTTCGTCTGCTGAACAGTATTTGGGAAATGTATAACATCCATAATATGAGACTCCGTTAAAAAAAAAAACTGGTGGTGATATCGAGTGTCTTCAGCCATGTTGCATTTAATTTCTGTTTAATTTTTTATTCTATAATTATTCATATACGTACATGTATGCATACATATTATTTTTCAACCACAAATCTAACTAATTAAAAAACTTATAAAATGCATAAAATTGCACGGGAAAAATAAACAAATTTTATTTTTGCAAATTAAATAAAGTTTGACTAAATCAACATTAGAATACCCAACTTAAACATTTGCTGAGTGTGGAAAACTCGCAAAAAGTCACAATCATTAATATTGTTAATGAAAACGTATTCATTCATTATAGACGTTAGAGACATACACAACATATTCGGATACAAATTCTTACAAAATGTCTTGATCTAAATGATTGGCACATTAATAATGACTTCTAAAATCATAATGATTCTTAAAGTCGTAATGATTTCAATTGCCATAATGCCTCTCAAAGACATAATGACACTGAATGTAATAATGATTCTCAAAGTCATAACGACTCTTAAAGTCATAATAACTCTCAAAGTCGTAATGACAGTCAAAGTAAATTCAAAATCATAATGACTTAAAGAGTTATTTTGACTTTCATTATGACTTTCAGGGTCATTATAACATTGAAATCCATTATGACTTCGAGAATAATTTAATTTTTGATAACTATGAAAATGAAAGGACTCTTAAATTCATAATGACTTCTAAAGTCATAATGAATCTTAAAGTCATACTGAATGTCAATATTTTAATGATTCTGAAAGTCGTAACGACTCTCAATGTAATAATGCCTATAAAAGCCATAATGACTCCCAAAATCAAAATGACTCTTAAAGTCAAAATACCTTTCATTACAGAAGACAGCAACAGTCTGCTGTAGGTAGAAGATCTTTCAAAAGTCTAATTTATTTATAGAAAACCAACTGTCCTTTGTATATAGAAGATCATCTTCTATAGATATAAGGCCTTTCAACGGTATTATATAGATAGAACCAGTCTTCTTCATATATAGAAGATCATTCAGCAGTCTCATTCTTTTATAGATAAATGACCTTCCGTTGGTCGTCTATGTGTTGAAGATATTTCAACTGTTTCGTATCGTAAAAGCACCTTTTAAGGGTCCTCTAGAGGAATGTCCACTTTCATTAATATTTCCAAGAGACGTTTTGCTCTTCTCGTTCTACATTATCCACCAGCCAGTGTTATCGCTGAAAATGTCCATAACCAATATTATTATTCAAATATTTCCATAACGTATAAGATCTGACACAACGTATATCTCACCCATCATCAAGATGATTTCAAACTTTTGAATCACCTATAGAATTTAACAACATATACAACAGTACCAACGTATATGTCGTTAAGTTCTAACCCAACGTTTGAAATCACCTTGATGATGGGTGGTGTATACGTTATGACCGAACTTACGTATACGTTATGGAAAATTTTAACGATAATACTGGTCAACAAATAAATAAAAAGTTGGATTTTCTATCTGAAATTTTTGGTGTTTCGAACTCAAATTTTCGAAATATTTTCAAATCCTGCAACAGTATTCCTTGAGTAAATGTTGTTTTTAAGATATGTATTAGGCAGGGGCGATTTGAAAACCTTAATGGGCCCTTCGCGTTTCTGATTCCTGGGATTGAACTGAGCAAAAAAGTCCACTGGACCATATATCTACCGTGAAAATCGAGCCTCCCGATTTTGACTTTAAGTTTTTTATTGACGTTTTTTGGATATTTTGGCATATAACAGCCAAACCATTGAGATTTTCGATCCAACACAAAGACAAACATTGTAGCCAATACAGTAGTTGAAAACTCTCTAATACATCGCAAAAGCATTGGAACGCTCCTTCAAGCAGTTTTGGCCTTAAGAATGTGCAAACTATTCGGAAAATGTCGATAAATGACATTGTGCTACAAAATTTGACCCGAAAAATATTCAAGTGTTCTGATGCAAAATTATATCGTGTTGGGATCCATGGACAACGACAATGCCCTTATTTCGTTTGGGTCACTTCGTTTTATTTTTTTAAACCGGTAAAAGTAGTGAAAATCTGGGTTTCTTACATTTTAAAATTTAAACGGGGATATCATATCTTTTCCACAACGGATTTCTTTTGATCCTTCTTCCTTTTAAAGGGGTGAATAATGTCTTTTGAATAAGCTATTATTGTTTTAAATCGGTTAACAAATGGCTAAGTTATAGTGGTTTATGTCTGAAAAACCCCACAAAAAAACTATATAGGAATTTCTCATAATTTTCAAAAATATAATGTTTTTTTGTTTTGTTCAATATTTATTTTCAAAATTATGAGAAATTCAGTTATAGTTTTTTTGAGAGGGTTTTCAGACTTAAACCACTATAACTAAGCCATTTGTTAACCGATTTAAAACAATAATAGCTTATTCAAAAGACATTATTCACCCCTTTAAAAGGAAGAAGGATCAAAAGAAATCCGTTGTGGAAAAATAAGATATCCCCGTTTAAATTTGAAAATGTAAGAAACCCAGATTTTCACTACTTTTACCGGTATAAAAAAATAAAACGAAGTGACCCAAACGAAATAAGGGCATTGTCGTTGTCCATGGATCCCAACACGATATAATTTTGCATCAGAACACTTGAATATTTTTCGGGTCAAATTTTGTAGCACAATGTCATTTATCGACATTTTTCGAATAGTTTGCACATTCTTAAGGCCAAAACTGCTTGAAGGAGCGTTCCAATGCTTTTGCGATGTATTAGAGAGTTTTCAATTACTGTCTTGGCTACAATGTTTGTCTTTGTGTTGGATCGAAAATCTCAATGGTTTGGCTGTTATATGCCAAAATATCCAAAAAACGTCAATAAAAAACTTAAAGTCAAAATCGGGAGGCTCGATTTTCACGGTAGATATATGGTCCAGTGGACTTTTTTGCTCAGTTCAATCCCAGGAATCAGAAACGCGAAGGGCTCATTAAGGTTTTTTTGCTTCCACACAAATCGCCCCACCCTAATATGTATATTTTAGGGCCTTATTTTACGAAAATTCTCCACCAGGTTAGCGTTTACGATATTTTCGTAGGTTTTACCGTTTTTGAGATATAGAAGTTCAAACTGGGACAATGAACTGACTGTATCGCTTCCATATAAAATAATGTCATGTACGGTGCGCCTTAACTAACTTTAAATGAAAACCGCTTACAACAGAGAAGTTTTTGCGGCTTCTGAAACAGTAATGAGAAAAATCCAAAAGCAAGAACAAATCGCTGGAGGAATTTAAATTTTTTGGTTGTTAGGAACTTTTTTGGAAACCGCAAGTCTTATCGAAATCGGTCTAAAGAAAATATTGTAGAGAATTTTCACTGCTACAAAAATTTTTTTAGTCCCATTTCCATAGGATTTGCTTATTCCAAGCAAAATGTGAAAACCTACAAAAAAAAGAAAAACACAAAAATGTGAAGTTTATTCAAAAGCTCTTCGGCGATTTTTTAGTTTTTTTCCATTCCAGGTGTAAGCATCTTTCATTTAAGGTTAGTACAGGCTCGAAGTTTCTCGATGTTTCAAAACCTCATACTACATCATTGTAATTTACACAATTTAAAAAAATGAGCTTTCCTCTATCTGAAATCAGGTCGTACCAACACCTGGACCAATGTCCACAATTTCTGTTGGGAAAGTTTCTGAACCATTGGGAACTCCAAATGTCATGCTACAGCCAATTCCCCCTACAAGTTAAGATAGTATCCTCAGAATACCTTCAACAGGGTGGTACCGCCATATGGGGGCTATACTAAAACCTGGACCTATCTCCACAATTTTTTGTGGGGAAGTATATGAACCATTGCGAACTTCAAATGCCAAGCCAATTCCGTCTAAAAACGAAGATAAAATCCTCAAATCGAAATACTTGAAGTAGGGTGGTACCTTTAGGAAAAATGGTCCCTTATTGGTTTTAGTTTCATATTTGGGCATTGTCATCCAAATCTGAAAAGTGTAAAACTTTTTGTTCGATTGGTCACTGCAACTGTATGGAAAATAAGTTACTAAATTTGAACTAAACAGACACCAAAGCACGTTAAATAAAACACTGTAAAAACATTTTTAAAAATTAAAAAAAAAACTTTCACAATATGTAAAATTTGTTTAAAAATTAAAAAAAAAACTACTCCTCTATTTTTCATACAAATTAAAAAAAGAAAACTCATTTATTTCAAAAAATTTTTAAAGCATATATAGGTGACTCTCAGGCATTTTTTGTGAAAACGAAACATTGTTCCATTTTTCCTAAAAGTTCTAGTCCGCTAAAATTGGAATGCCACCAAAATTTAGTATCTATGGAAAAATAAAATAGCTCGTAAAGGCTAAGGTAATTTAATAAAACGTTTCTTGAAGGAAACAATCATACCTACATAACAAAAAAATTAACACAATATTTGTTATAGTTTCCGAAGAATGGCTACATATTTCTTTTTGCAGAAATTTGCAAAAATTACATATTTTCTAAAGTGGAAGAACATTTTTTGTACCTAGAGCACGCCGCGCCTTCAGCGTACAATATTTTGATCTTAATTTTTTGATTTCCTTAGTTTCAATATGTTTACTATCGAGTCCCATATAAAATTAACAATCGGTGACGACAAAAATCCCTCGGCAGCGAGTTCTCTGTACCGGATTGACCCGGGACCACACAACATCAGCGTTCCGGCCAGCGGCTGCCACCTCAGTGTACATGTGTTTGTATTTGTTTCGTTTTTCTGTGCTGGGAGCGGCATATCCCGGAATGTCTGCTCCGGATTCTTTTGGTCAGTGCCGGGACGGAGGAAAACCCAGGACCAATATATTTGTGCTCAGTTTGTCACATCCGCATCTTCATTCATATCCAATCTTCGGTGAGATGCAATAGATGTCAGGAGTGGGTGCATTTAAGGGGTTGCTCTGGACTTGCCCACGCGAGGGACTATGTTTCTGCATTATGCGCAAACACAGCCCCCAGTGAGTCGTCGTCGTCTGATTACGAAACTCCTTCGTCGTCGGATTACGAAACTCCACCGCAGTCTCCCCAACAGCAGCCGCACGCGCAGCATTTAACACCAGCCGTTGTTGTTCCAATCCCAGAAAATGCATCCTTTCTGCAATTTAATTGCAATGGGCTCCGATGTAAGATCGATGAAATAGTGGACTTTATGAATCGGAAGAAGATCAAGGTCGCGGCGGTGCAGGAAACCATGCTGAACGACCACAGCTCAGTACGTTGTGATGGTTACAACGTAATAAGGAAGGATCGCGCCAGATGTGGAGGTGGGGGATTAGCTTTCCTCTTGCACCAGTCTGTTCAATACAGACTTATCTCGCTTGAGCCTGTCTCTAATGACCCGTATGTATGTATGGGGGTAGCAGTCAGGTGTGGAACTGCCGAGATAGAGTTGATGAACGTATACATCCCGCCGAGAAATAGCTGTATCTCAGATTATAAGCCGCTTTTGGAAGGTCATAATCGTCTGGTCCTGCGGGACTTTAATGTGCATCATGAGATGTGTCATTCGGCCCTCGGAAACGACCAGATAGGTATAGCGCTGGCTGAACAGATTGATAGCTCTACTTTTTGCTCGGTCAATGAGGACGCCCCTACCAGAATTAGAGGAGCGTGTCACAGTTCGCCAGACATAACCATCGTGTCACCTGGTCTGACAAATGACGTCACCTGGCAAACCGTCATTTCCCTTGGATCAGACCATCTCCCCATAATTGTCTCCATCAGCAGACCACCCGATTTCATCACCTCTGAACGCCACACATTCGTCAATCATGGGAAAGCTGATTGGCCGAGTTTCAGAGAGTTCACCAATCACCGCTTCAGAGAATTGCCCAATCCTTCTGATGTTCGGGTAGCGGAAAGGACGTTCCGAGACATCATCACTGCTGCAGCCGCTCGCCATATACCTGCTAGTCGAATACCCGAAGTAAGACCAAATTTCCCAGCAGAGGCGACGGGATTAGCAAATGAGCGTGATGAGCTTCGTCGAACCGACCCCAGAGTCAGGGAGCTGACACTGGAAGTTAACAGGCTGGTCGGCGAACATAAGCGGAACAAGTGGTTAAATCATCTGAAGAGTTGCAACATTGGATCCGGTATAAGTAAATTGTGGACAACGGTTAAGTCACTCTCGAACCCCGGAAGGAGGGATGACAGGACCTAAGTCACGTTTGGCGACGTTACGTTGACTGACCCGAAGAGGTACTTATACACCACACTTCAATCGACTGTTTGTCGAGCACCCCGTGAGTGACAGGGCGTAGAGAAAAGTGTTACGTCGCATTAGATCTCTTCCTGCCGAGGATGAACCACCACAGTTTACAATGGATGATGTTGCGAATGCCATCAGGAACGCTAAATCATCCAAAGCGTTGGGCCCTGACGGAATGTCCATGGTAATGTTGAAACAGCTGGATGAGCCGGGAGTGGAGTATCTCACTAAAGTTCTCAACCTGTCGCTAGCCACCCTTATTGTTCACGACGTCTGGAAAATGGGCAGGGTGGTCCCGCCACTGAAGGCAAGGATGCCAGCAAAGGTGAAGCCGATTTCGGTTTTGTCACCTGTAGCGAAGACCGTTGAGGTCTTAGTCCTTCCCAACATTAGAAATAGCTATCAAGTTGCCGATCATCAGCATGGATTCCGTAAGCAGCACAGCACGACAACAGCGCTGCAGGCCATCTCCACACATATTTGTCGAGGACTCAACCAGGAGCGGCCGTGTGATAGAACAGTGATGGTGGCGCTTGACTTATCAAAAGCACTCCACGCTGTTCGAGGACATCGAGCAGACAACCCTCCGGCCAAGTCTGAAACGTTGGATAATCAACTATATGTGTGGTCGCCAGTCGTATGTGGAGTTCAGGAACAATAAATCCAAGCCCCGTAGAGTGCAACAGGGAGTTCCCCAAGGAGGGGTGATATCTCCGGAACTGTTTAACCTCTACCTTTCCTGTATTCCACCCCCTCCAGAAGGCATTGAGATCGTGACGTATGCGGATGATTGTACGATCCTGGCGTCAGGTACCTACCCTGATGACATCTGTGAGAGACTGAACTCCTATTTAACCGATCTTACCACCTTTTTCCACGCGTGGAATATGCAGATATCCGCCACTAAATCGACGACCACTCTGTTCACAACATGGTCGGCGCAGTATAGAAGAGAGTTGAATATCAGGGTCGATGGTAGCAGAATTCTGACCGCAAACTACACCAAAAATCTAGGGGTCACATTCGACACCACTTCCACATCGTCCGCGCATGACAGAGCTATCTGCGATAAACTGAAATGTAGAAATAAGGTCCTCAAGTCCCTAGCCGGCAGCACTTGGGGTGCAGATAAAGAAACCTTGTTGACCACGTATAAAGCGATAGGTCGGTCTGTGGTAAGCTATGCGCCAGTTTGGTCCCCGAATTTATGTGGCACGCAGTGGGATAAGGTTCAATTTTGTCAGAACGCCGCCCTGAGAACAGCAACAGGGTTCCTCCTCAAATCTACAGTGGACCATCTACATGAGGAGGCAAAGATTCTTCCAGTACGACAACATAATGAGATGCTATCGTTGCAGTACTTGCTCGGGTGTTACCGTGAGAGCCATCCCAATCACCATATGCTGGCCACCGATTCACACAGGCATATCAAGAAGGATATTCATGCTCTAGAGACGACGGTCCAACAATATAGGAGAGAACCTCTAGATCAACAGGCATACCAGGCAGGTTTGAACAGCATTCACACGGACACAGTTGCTAAGACCATAAGCAATTATTTTGTGAATGCAGTCATCGGAGCACATCCCCCATCTATCGCAGCTGACAGGCGTCAGCTGCCACGACAAACCAGAGTAGTTTTGGCTCAATTACGCTCGGGATATTGCAAGCGCCTAAATTCCTATTGGGCGGGAATCGATCGCACCGTGCAAGACTTCTGCCCAGTATGCGGCATGGGCACGCACGATATTAAGCACCTATTCAACTGCCCCGCCAAGCCTACTCATCTGACTCCAGTGGATCTGTGGTTACATCCCATCGAAGTAGCCAACTTCCTGGAACTGGAGATTGAACAGGAGAACGAACATACAAACATAATAATAAAACACTGTTGCAACAACAACAAAAATTTGATTTTTGCCAGGAAAGTCGATTTCTGAACCATTACAACGTTCTGACAGCCCTTATACGCCCATTAAAATCGTAATACTAAAGTTTTAAACGTACATACAGTCTAAGCAATATCGAAAGAAATGTAACAGAAACAAACATTTTTAGAAACAATTCAACAGTAGTTCTGCAGATGTTATTAAAGGAAACGATTAGGGTTCGTCGATTAATGCCAAAAAAAGAATTCCATTTTCTGTCGGGGAATGTCCTTTTGCGTTCGATTTTATTTATTTAGCATGAGAAACAAAGCGTCGTAGATGAAACGAAATAAATAGACGGGAAGGGTGTCTGATCCATAGAAATATGAAAATTTTAGGTAAAGTCTATCCCTAATGACGGGATTTGAACTCACGCTTTAGTGTGGGCAGATAGTCATAATAAACACATTTGATGCATGGTGGTTAAGCGGTGGTATGATCGTCAAGCATTAAACATGAGATAAATATTCTCATAAATATTACCGATAGAAAAAAATTATTCCGGGACTTATCTTAAACAATTAAATAAGAATCAATCTTGCCGACAGCTATAAACCTTCACAGAAATGAAACTAATTGAACCATGACCATTTATTTAATACAGTATTTTCGGTGGTGACGTTAGGAGTTTTCAGAATGAATATTATCAATAAATTATATCTACGTCAAAAATCGTCTACCTGGACAAAATCCCTATCTTATTAACATTACAAAAGCACCTCTTGGTTGCCTTTCTGCCTCACATTCGGGTAATTACCATGAGTGGTACGGACTTCCCGAGAATACACAAGCTATGAAGCCGCTTTTTCATCAGATGTGTCTTCTCCTTACTAAACCAATATATTTTTAAATTGTTTACCACAAAGTCGGATGCTAAAAGTCAATATTTTTTCTTTTTATACCCTACACCACTATGTGGGGAGGGTATTATAAGTTGGTTTTGGCCAAAAAGTTTGTAGCGCATCGAAATAATGGTCCTAGACCCATACTTATATATACCAAAATTAATGTCTCGACGAGCTGAGTCGATCTGGCTATATGTGTCCGTCCGTCTGTCCATCTAAACCTTGTAATCACGCTACAGGTCGCAATTTCGATCGGGTCGTCACGAAATTTTGAGGGTTTATGGGGTCCCGGAGGGGAAGAAGCCTACTGATTTTGGTGATGGTCGGATAATATTTAGGGGTCGGAATGGGCAAAAAACGTAAGTGGATAAAAAGACAACTTTTTTTTCCAAAGCGAATATCTCAGCTTCTATATGGGGTATACCAAAAGCAAAACCTGACAATGAAAGTAGAAAACATCTTCTTTCTAATGATGTAAAGTAGGTTCTCGTAGGTGATCAAACAACGAATATATCACAATAGTCGCAAATAACACCCAGATTTTCATTTTTGCGATTTTAATTATAATGACGAATATCACAGCTTTGGTTGGGGACTTTCCAAAAGCAAAGCCTAACTATGAAAGTAGAAGATCCCATCTTTACATTGATGCAAACTAGGTCGGCGTAAGTGACCAAAGAACGGAGATATCGCAAAAGTCGGTAATACATCCAATTTTTCAATTTTTTTGGAAATCACCCTACAGGTCGCAATTTTGACCGAATCGTCACGAAATTTTGAGGGTTTATAGGGGTCTCACAGATGAAGAAGCCTGTTGATTTTGGTGATGATCGGATATTGTTTAGGGGTCGTAATGGGCAAAGAACTTATTTCTATAAAAAGACAACGTTTTTTCCAAAGCAAATATCTCAGCGTCTATAAGGGTATATAAAAAGCAAAGCCTGGCAAGGAAAGTAGAAAATATCACCTTTACAACGATGTAACGTTGGTTGTCGTAGGTGGTCAAACAACGAAGATATCGCAATAGTCGCTAATAGAACCCAATTTTGTCATTTTTGCAATTTTTATAATAATGACGAATATCACACCTTTGGTTGGGGACCATCTAAAAGCAAAGCCTGACTAAGAAAGTAGAAAATCCCATCTTTAAAATTGTGCAAAGTAGGTTGGCTTAGGTGGTCAAGTAATAGAGATATCGCAATAGTCGGTAATACATCCCATTTTCCACTTTTTCTGCAATCACACTACAGGTCGGAATTTTGATCGGACCATCACGAAATTTTCTCACAGAGATGGAAGCATATTGATGTTGGTGATGTCAATAGTAGCCAAATATAAAATTAAATATTAATTATTTTGGTTCAGTTCGAATTAAGTCATTTGGTATAAAAGCCAGTTAGGCGAAAACTTTCGTACCTCCCTAAAAGAAATGTTTTCGAGTGAAAAGATTATGCACAGAGGTAGTGGTGTAGGGTATCACATAGTCGGCCCCGTACCGACTATAGCCTTTTCTCACTTGTTTTGGTCTTAATTAAATATCAATTATTATCGCGCAGAGAAAAATAAACCTTATTGACACAATTCCCCGCCGTTTTTCTTTTCCTTCAATGTCAGTCAAGTCATAAGTAAACATTTTTCCCATCATCGGCAACATCAGCAATGTAGTCATTGAGATGCAATTACTTTGTGATTATGCAAGGAACACAAATGTGAAAATTCAAATTTAATATTTAATTTTTCTTTTATATTTTGTTGGAATTTTCTTCTCCTGTCACACCTGAATCCTCGATATACAGGTGTACAAGGGCGTTGCGTATTTATGCGTAATGAAAATCATGGCATTAACATATTTTACAGCACAGCTTCATTATCAGCATCCATCGTGGCAGCCAGTCAGCCTCTTTCTTGGGGTTCCAAATTCACAAACGCAAACACATACATTTAGCAACAAAGAAACGAATGTGGGGACGTCATGTCCTTTGTGCAAGAATCCATCCAATCTAGCGAGGCAGACAGGCTAAAGACAGCCAAGCAATCCACTTATATGTCTATACCTTTTAATGAAATAGCAACAATGTCGTTATCAGCGCCCTTATTATTATTATTGTTATTCTCAACTTTTTACCCCTACTTATCTTACATGTTTTATGCTTGTAGGTTTGTTATCGTGGTCGGGTCCGCTGCACAAATGCACTGTACATACGCACGAATTTCTATTGTGATGTATACTATGATTTTCCTGATAAGAATGATGAACCCAATTGTACGACAATTGCATGTTCGGTATTAATTCAATTTCCTTGATGCGGTGTTATTGGTAACATCAAATACATATTGAAAATCTTGTTGCACGATTGCAAAAGAGATTGTGAGGATGGCACTGATGACGGGAAGTTTTGTTGTAAGTATGAACATCGTACTTAGAACATAGCATTTTTACGATGATTTTTGACGTCTTTTTAGTAGCTATCTATCTATTCGTAGTTTAAATATGTATGTAATTGTAACAAATATTTGTGTCTCTTTTCAGGTTTGCTTGAATGTAGCAATATGAACTAATGGAGATATGTGGTAAACATCGCCAATTTTTCCCAATAATAAATTAAACTTGTTCTACTAAAATATTAAAACAAAGAGTGTGGAATTAAGCCTGACTATTTTGAAAAGCGAAAACGCCATCACTCCGAAATTCTAAGAAAATATAAAGATCATACGGCTTCAAGAATTTATACATCTAAGAAGAATTATTTAGATTAAATTATGTTTAAATCTAGCTGTCTGATGTTGAATCATACAAGCTTTTGCACCAAACAATACCGATATGATTTCTGTAAACATAAGCCAAAAATAAATAATATTGTTAATATTTAATATTGATTTTAAATCATTAATATATATATATTTTTAAAACTTTACAATTTTGATATTAATTTATATTTAAATAAATTATACAGGATTTTATAATACAAAAATTAAAATAGTTAGTGTTTTCTTTGCTTTTGTTGTGGTAGGCATCACAAACGAACGGGTAAGCTTCGCGGTAGTAGTAGCGCCTAAAGAAGAATATACTTACTGAGGCTAAGCGACAAATTATTTTCTAGTTTTAAGTGCATTTATAAATAAAACACTGAAACTTAATTTTTTTAATTATCTTTTATTTTTAACTTTTTAGTAAATAAATTTTTTGACCCCTGAGAATTCCATAACCAAATTACAGTTAATTTAGGTCGAAAAGGTAGATAAAAATTTTAAATTGGCTGAAATCGGGTTGTTTCGTTATATGGGGACTACACCAAAATCTGACCAATGTCCACAATTTTTTGTGGGGAAGTTTCTGTACAATTGGGAAATCCAAATGCCAAGTTACAGCCAATGGCGACAAAATCCTCGAAACACCTTAAATCGTGTGGGTCCGCTATATGGGGGCTATAGGAAACAAATGGACACATATTGGTCTCTGTTTCATATTCATGTATTGTCATCCAAATCTGATAAGTGTGCAAAGTTTCAGTTCGATTGGTCAACTGCAATTGTGTTAAAAATGAGTTACTATATTTGAATTAAATCGGATGGTACTGCTATATGGGGACTATACTAAACCTTGACCTATGTCCAAAATTTTTAGTTGGGAAATTCCAGGACCATTGGGAACTCCAAATGCGAAGTTGGAGCCAATTCGGGCTAAAAATGAAGACAAAATTCTCAAGTTATCTGAAATCGGGTGGTACCGTTATATGGGACGGAAGAAAAAATGGATATATATTGGTTTTGCTTTCATAGCCATGTATTGTCATCCAAATCTGAAAAGTTCGCAAAGGTTTAGTTCGATTGGTAAACTGCAACTGTGTTAAAAATGAGTTACCAGATTTGAAAAGCAAGATAAATGAAACAATGTAACAAGTAAAATAAAACACTGTAAAAATGGACCAATATAAGTTTTGATTTCATACTTATGTATTGTCATTCAAATCTGAAAAGTGTGCAAAGTTTTAGTTCGATTTGTCAACTGCAACTGTGTCAAAAATTAGTTACCAGATTTGAACTAAACGGACACCAAAGCAAGTTAAATAAAACACTGTAATAACTATGTTATGAATAAATGCTGAATTAAATAATGAAAAAATTTAGCTAAAATAGGCTTTACGCTCGTAATCACACATCGTAATTTTAAAGTTGATATGTACATAAACTTATCGTCGCACAGTGGTTCAGAATCGATGTTTACTGATCAAAACTCTGGAACTTTTGAACGGATAGAGATATTTTCATAATTCATAAAAATTTGAGTTTTTTTATATTTTGCATAAAAATATGAGGGTTTTTGAGTTTTTCATATGTTCTAACTACTTAATAAAGGTCAAACCCCTATAAAGAAACCATAAAAATACAAAAAAGTAAAAATTACGTATATTCCAATATTTTTAAATTTTTTTTCAAAAAATTTTAATTTTTTCCAAAATTGAAAAAAAATACTCCTTGGGTTTACATAAAACTCTTATGACTCTTATTAAAACTCATATATTAAAAGTTGTCCATTTGTGTGAAAAAGCTATAATTTATATCGGAAACGGTATGAAAACAAGTAAAAAAGCGTCAGTCGGCTTTGCCGACTGATATATGAGGGAAAGTAAAAAAAAATTAACATTGATGAAGCCAAGGTTTGCACTATTATAATACGCGCATTATTCAAGCGTATCACAAAATTTGACCATAGTTGGACCAAATTAAGTGTTTTTGATCGAAGCTCAAAAATTTGGCTAAAAAAGTTAATTTCCGCGGAACCTCTGACTGCGTAAATCAATAAAAATAGTTAAAAACACGTTGAAGCAAACGAGTTTTTTACGTTGTTGTTCGATTGCCGGTCAAACCGTTTAAAATACGGATATCTGCCTAAAGTAAAAGTAGAAGAATACAAAATGAAGATTACACTTCTAATGTATCACTTTTCAAAATTTTCACTGCATCCACCTTTTATGGATGCTGACATTTTGAAGCCAGATTTTAGGTGTTTTTTGTATTTTTTATTTAACAAAGACGCGCATTCGGCTATTTCTAAGAGCCATTAATAGGACTAAAGAACTCGCGATTACGCATAATTTGATATGTATATTGACTATGTAGCCTACACAGCATCACAGTAATCCACCGCCAAAGGCCAAAATTTAGTGCGATATTTTTTCGAAAAACCCTATTTTTTGGATACAGTATTTTTAATATCCTTTTGATTATGCTGGGACCCGGTCCGGATCATATAAATCATAGATAGTGAAAATCCATCCACTAGAACGGCGCACAGTGGTTCAGAATCGTTTTTTCCTGGTTAAAATTCTGTAAATTTTGAACGGATAGAGATATATTCATAATTCTTTTTTTGTTAGACAGATAACACAATCAGCTTTCAGACGAATTATAAGCGGTCACGTTCGGTCTGGTAGTTGCAGAGAAATTCAAGGTCAAAGTTAAACTTTTGAGTTTTTTAACTATTTTTCATCAAAATATGAGTGTTTTTGTGGTTTTTATATCTTCCTATGTATTAAAGACTGTCAAACACCAGCAAATAAACAAAATAATTACCAAAAAAAAAACTAAAAACAAAATTCGAAAAAATTTCGAAAAATTTTTTTTTTCAAAAATTTGTAAAAGAAATTTTACAAAAAAAAATTAAATTTTTTCAAAAATTAAAAAAAATTCTCCTTGGGTTTTAATAAAACTTATATAACTCGTATAAAAACTCATATACTCAAAAAAGTTGTAATTTGTGCCAAAAAACTGTAATTCATATGGAAACAGTATAGAAAAACACACATTTTTATACCCTCCACCATAGGATGGGGCACCGACGTAGCCAGGGGGGGGCCGGGCCCCACCCGAAATGATTTTAATTCCCATAGGATATTAGCTTATGTTACACATTTTTTAATTTTTGAGTAAAACTTTAAACTGTTTTAAATTGTTCAAGAAATATGTAAAGTAGTTGGAAGCATTACAGAGAATTGGTATACTTATTATCCAACATATTGTTTAAGCGTTTAATCGCAATTTTAGGCTGACTGTGTTACTGAGTTCAGAACAATACGTTTATTTGTATTTATTGAACGTTTGTAACATATTAGGTCCAATACTTTGGCTTATAAACAACATCCAGACAAAACATTTTTGCGATATTTTGCTTTTGAAATTTGTTATAAAAGCAGTTCAACAATAAATTGTAAAACCGTTGCTTAATCTTTATGGTTTTATGTGTTTGTATATTTTCTCTAACACGTTTTTATAATGAACTATTTTGAAATTCATAACAATTACAAATTCTTTATTATGTTTGAAATTTGTAATAAAAAAACTATGTATATCAACAATTTTTTATGATATAATTTCTGTTCCACTGCAGCGTAGTAAATGTCTATTGACAAAAGGATTTTTCTGTCGAATTTTTATGTTTTGTTCGACCTTTCGAATGTTAATAAAATCAATATAATTGAGCTTGAGGTCAATGTTTATATTTTACTAGCTGAATCCGGTGCGTTTCGCTACCCCGAATAGGCCAATTTTCGTCACTCATTGCAACTTTCATTAAAATCGGGCATATAAAGCGTGTTTAATGCATAAAATACATGAAATCGGCCGAAAATATATATAGGCGCTGTATCCAAACCTGAACCGATTTCAATTCTAGACCATTTTAGACCGATTTATTTCTAGACCAAATTCCTGCACACATCCAAAATTTGGAGACATTATCTGTTACCATTCTATAGATACTTGCATAAAAATCTAAATTTTTTGGAGGTACCTCCGATTCTGATGCTATATCTCCGGATCAACGCGGAATTTCAGAAATTTCTATAGCCTATGTTACCTTCAGGCCATGTAGTGATATACTCTGAAAATTTCAGGAAGATCGGTTCAGCGGTTTTTGAGTCCATAAAATTCAAACAAACAAACGTACAAAAATTTTTCTACTTTATATATATTGATTTATTACATATTATTTCCAATATTTTAAAATTACAATGAATTTCATCTTCAGAGATTTTTCTGTCGATTACTCTTTGAATAAAATCAGAAGAAAACGTCATAAAACCAACAGCAATTGTATTTTGGGAAGTACTTTCAATGGATGCATATTTCTAGAAATGTTAATTTTTCCTGATTCGGTAAATTACTTTGTGACGACAAACGAAACCTAAAAACTGATCGGAAACAGGTTCTTCTTCGTCAAAATCTCAACAAGTACCACTCGACTTTGCGGACAGGAATATACCCTGAGCCTGTGTGAATGGAAACTTTCATCTATAGACAGATCGAATAGCGGCTACATAGCCAAAATCCTTAAACCCCAAAACTATCCATTAGGAGATTTTCAGAAATGTTTAGCCATTTTCGGACGTATGAACTTGCAAACAAAATATGGATTTGTATCATTGATCACAAATGTTGCGGATGAGTATGGAGAAATGGACCGGACCGACATAGTTCATTTTTGGAGTAGATCTTATTTTGGGAGTCATTATTTTTAAAAGATATTGCGCCCACCAGTCATTTCAGTTCGCCACAGTATAATTTTCACCTTTTGACTTTTATGTCAGGAAATATGGACTTGCCCACGAAAAACTTAATACCGCTCTTAACTGCACTTATCCAACTATTTTGAAGGTTTGTGAGGTACCCCGGTATGGCCCATTTGCGAGCAAAAACTAAGTTTGGAAAAAATATTACTAAATCCAAAGTTTGGACCAAATCTGGTGCTCCGTTCAAGAAAACTCGCGCATACCACTTTAGCTAAAATTCTTCAAATTTGGGGGGGAAATACCAGAAGAAGTAGACCGAAAAGCACCATCTTCGAATTTTGTATATATAAGGCTTGCTGAAATATTGCGATAAACAAAGTTTGGACCAACGCAGTATCCGGTTCGAAAGTTGTCGTGTGAACTAGCCACTACACATGGTTGCCTTAGGTGTTCTTTACAGCTTTCGGGCCATTTTCTCTGGAAGTATAGACTTGCCTCTAAAAAACTTGTACGGTAGTAATAGGAGCCCCGAGAACACTTGTTGCAAAAAAGCAAAGCGTTTCCAGAGAGTTTTTAATTATTCATTTGTTTATTTCATATTTTTACTTATATCTAACTTTTAGCATAAAGGAAGTGAAGCCATGACCATTGAGGTCTTAAGCTTATACAGCTTATCCTAAGAGGTCTTAAACTGCACTTCGCTCAAAATTTTTTAAATACTCTGCGGAAGTTTGCCGAAATAGAAGATAGATCAAAATATCACGAAGGCCAAATTTTAGACTGAATCGGTTGATCTGTTTGAGAATTATCGTGCTCCCCAGGCGGCTACCCAGACGAACGGACATAGCTGAGTCGACTCCAAGTCTTCTGAAACAGATTTCATCCAAACACACTTTGGCCCTAAAGCCATTATTCCGATGAGGCACATTTTGGCTAAAGGCTGAGAGTATAAAAAATGTAGATTGGGAAAAATTGTGTTTATGGATTTTTGCTAAAAGAATGTATACATGTATATTTTAAACGAAGTTAAGACTGGATTCCACACATTCCCTTGTTCCTGATAAATTTATGAGAAGATCCAGAATTTCTATAAGTGAAGTCCGACGATTGGACGCCAAAATTAGTCTATTGACAGATGCACGATTTGGCGACAGAATTTGTCATTTACATAACCACGATTAGGTGCTAGAATTTCTTGATGGATAGACTAACTATTGCTCAGCATTAGTTATCGGCCTTCAAAAATTCTTTGCGATATGTAGACATCGCATTTATGCATATTTTTGAAAATTATAATGTTAAGATATTTGAAAATTAAATGTTATAATATTTCTAAGGTTTTCCATTGTATTCGCTTTCTTTTGGCCTTACCGAAATGATATCACTGAATTTCATAACATTTACTGTAGTTGTGAATTACATAATTGATACGCCCAAAAATATATGGCATTATTAATATATTCATTGTTTTGACCATATATTAACTGTGACATATTGTCAAAAAAGTTCTAAAAACAATATAAAATTGGCCAAGAAGTCTTGCACCATATGAACTAAAAAATAGTATTGAAAATTATTTCATCAGTAGAATAAGTCTAAAATAAGGTTTACATCTTTGCTAAATAAGACATTTTCGCTAACACGAACTTTCAAAATGTTTGGTCAGGTGGGCCCCCCCCCGAAATGAAATCCTGGCTACGTCCCTGGGATGGGGGTATATTAAGTTTGTTACTACGTTTGTAACTACTCGAAATAATCATTGTAGACCCCACAAAGTATATATATTCTTGATCAGCGTGCAATTCTACATCGATATAGCCATGTCCGTCCGTCTGTCCGTCTGTCTGTCTGTCCGTCTGTGGAAATCACTCTAGCGTCCGAACGGATTGGCGTAGGTTGATGAAATATTGGGAAATATGTTATATTTACGTGGGACTTTTGGTATTGAAAGCGGGCTATGTAGGTCCACGCTTTCGTATAGCCCCCATACAAAATGACGCGTCGTCGCTTTAAGGAATTTTTAAGATATTTGGCCCATTTTACCACCGAATTGGTTGTAATTTGGTACTTTGTGTCTCCAGAGGCCAAAAAATATTCCTACCAAAGTTGGGTTATATAGGTCCACGTTTTGGTATAGCCCCCATATAAGGCCCCATATAAAGTACGCGTCATTTTAATATATTTTGAATGTATCAGACCCATTTGACCACAGAATTGGTTGTAATTTGGTATTTTGTGTTTTCAGAGGCCAGAAAACATTCCTAGCAAAGTTGGGTTATATAGGTCCACGTTTTGGTATAGTCCCCACATAAGACCCCTTATAAAGTACGCGTCATTTTAATATATTTGGAATGTATTAGACCCATTTGACCAAAGAATCGGTTGTAACTTTGTATTTTGTGTTTCCAGAGGCTAAGAAACATTTCTACCATAAAATGTTTATATAGGTCCACGTGTTGATATAGCCCCCATAATACAATATCTCCCGATTTTCGATATTTTGAACGTTTTAGCCTCATTATCACACCGATATGGCTGAAATTTGGTATTTAGGCGTATAAAACTTTCCCCCAGAAATTTGTAGGTATAGGTCCACGCCATCATATAGACCCCATAGAACGGTACCTTCCGAATTTCGGTATTTTGAAGGTTGTGGCTGAAATTTGTGGTGGAGGGTATAAAAAGTTCGGTCCGACCGAACTTAACGCTTTTCTTACTTGTTACCCATGTTGAAAAAAGTGTTAAACGGACGGAAAGGCACGGATACAAAATTATATATGGGCTGGAAGAGGAGACTTTCGGGCATCTTTCTGTGAAAGCAGAACTTTGTTCCATGTTGTTCCACAAAAGTTCTAGTCCACTAAATTTGGAATTTCATAAAATTTAGTACCTGAGGAAAACTAAAATAGATCATGTGGAGTAAACGCTACGGTAATTTACTAAAACGATTTTTAAAGGCCACAATCCTACCTACCTTACAAAAAACAGTGAACACAATAACTGTTATAGTTTCAGAGAAATAGCTTCGTCTTTCTCCAGAAATTTACAAAAATGACGTATTTCCCAAAAATGGGGAAAATGCTCGTCTTTAGGGGCACGCCACGGCCACACCTTCCAATATTTGGACTTACTTTTGGGGTTTCCTTAGTTTCAATATGTTTACTATCGAATCCCATATATAAATTAAATATCTTTGACAAAACAAAATTTTCATTTTTGGCCAGGAAAATCGATTCCTGAAGCATTGTGCGGCGATAACAGCAACTGCAAGAACTGAAAAATGTGAGAAAAATGTTTCTGAAAATATCGCGGATTTAATCGCGTTTTCTGTGGATCGTTTCCTTGTCAATAAAGAAAGTGGCACATCAGTCGTGGTTTTCCAAAAACAGCGATTTAAAAAATTTAGTGGCATGGGAGCTGAATCCGATTTATCCCAAAAATAGTGTGTGTTGCTACATCCACGGTTCTTGATGGATTTGATTGAAATAGGATTAGATCGATGTATTTTTCCACGGTTGATAGTGAAATCGGATGCGCATAAAAAGTGTATGCACTTTGTGCAAATTATAAGAGTTATACCGTTTTTTGCACACTACGTTGCAGGCGATGCTACATCTTAGCCGCCAAAGTAAATCCTGGCAAATTTGTACAAATTAAAAGAGAAGAATTCGCAATATTGATAAACCGCATACGCATAGAGTGATTTTGAGGATTTCGCGATTTACACGCATTTCAAAATGAACAGTTTTATTTGAAGATTATTCCCCATTTAAAGCAACCCAACATTTATTTGAACATTACCCATATCTTCCGCTAGATGTTAGCGTGTACTCGAGAAGTGATTATAATAAAAAATGTGATTTTTTGCGTGAAATTTAACTTAAATAGAAGAATAACTCCGACATAAATTTTCTTCAAAATAAATTTGAAAAAAAAATCTCTTACAAAAATTTTATAACTTCCCCCCAATAAACAGATTTGTATATTTTTGGTTTCATTTGAATCGCCGCGATGTATAGATTACGTACATATTTTTAAAGTATTTTTCCGATGCATAAACAGCTTAAATTGTATTAAAAAAAGTTTCAAGCAAGCAACTTTTTTGAATTATTTCTTAATTTCCGCGAAAAATTACAACTTTTTCACTAAAGTTATGGGACCTCAGTAATCATATAGTATGTAGGAAGCCATTAACACTGTTTCTCGATATAATGAATATAAGAGAATATAAGATTTTTTCTTATAATCAGAATTGAAACCGCCATAACTTTTGTGCGCAATAACCAAAATTAGTATCTCGAACAGATTTGAGAATGAGAATTTTTTCTGAATCCATGTAACAAAAATCGTTCATGTAGCTTTAAAAAATTTTTTTTAAATGGAATATTAGAAAATTTTGACTTTTCCTTATATACCCTCAGCCAATGTGAAGCAAAACTTTCACCTCCGGACAGATCGAATATATTTAAGGCCTCGTCAGAATTTTGTGGACCTTTTTGGGCATTTAAACTTGCCGACAAAATGTGTATTAGGAATTAACAGCACTAAGACACAAATGTTGAACTTCTGTAGGGCAGGTACCCTTAGGGGAACCGATATGGGCCATTTTAGAAGTTAAACTAAATGTTGATAAAATATTAGAAGATCCAAAGTTTGGACCAAATTGGTTGCCCCATTCAAGCGATATCGTCCTAGCATTTTAGCGACATTTTTTAAATATTGGGGAGAAGTAACGAAAGTTGTGGACCGGTATTGCCCATGAAACTTAGTTTGGATATTATATGACGAAGACCAAATGTTGGACCAAATCGGTTTAACAGTTCGAGAGTTATCGTGCTCTCCGACCGCCACATACGAGTATGGTGACATAGGGGTTCTTTACACCTTTCGGGCTGTTTTCCCAAGAAATATGGACTTGCCCCTGAAAAAACTTTTACCGTCGTAATGGAAGTAGCGAATGAAAATCGCTTCAACAAAAATCAAAGTGATTCGAGAGCAGGTCTTAAAGTGAACTTATCCGAAATTTTGTGTGAGAGGTACCAGAAAGAGTAGACAAATATAGTCCATATTCGAACGTGATCTATATCTGGTAGATATATTAGGATGTGCAAAGTATAGATTACATCGGTCACTCCATTCAAGAGTTATCGTGCGCAAAATTTTTCCGAACATTTTTAAGTTTTGTGGGGGAGGTACCTGAAAGAGTGGACCGATATAGCCCATCTTCGAATTTAAACTATGTTTTGATAAAATATTAGGAAGGCCAAATTTTGGACCGAATCGACAGATCCGTTCGAGAGTTATCTTGCGCTCCAACCACTACACAAGGTGTAATTTTCCGAACATTTTGAAACTTTTGTGGGGGAGGTGCCGGAAGGAGTGGACCGATATAGCTCATCTTCGAACTTAAACTAAGTTTAGACAAAATATTACGAAAGCCAAAATTTGAACCGAATCGGTTCATCCGTTCGAGAGTTATCGTGCGCTCCACCCAAACAGACAGACAGGCGGACATGGCTAAATCAACTCCAAATTGTCTGATACACATTTCGTCCAAACATACACATTTTGCCCGTATGAAAGTGTATATGCCCTCGTTAGCATAAATGCTGAGGGTATGAAAAACATAGAGACGTTATAGGTATTGAGTTTACATATTTTCTTTGCGTCCGAGTCTAAGGGATATCTCCGTCGGCACAGCTGACTGATACTTTCTAACTTGTTTTTAATAATATTTAGCGAAAAAGTCCCGATTGGTCATTATAAAATACGGAAAATAATACCTTACGTTTCCAGTAATGACGACGTATATATGTATGTATGTTCTAAGTCTGGTTACAATGTCTGGTCGCAGTCATATAAAACAAATCCCTTTGTGAAAATAGTGCCTAGGTGTAGTGGATTGCGGTATCACATGGTCGGCCTGTCCGACTATAACCCTCTCTTACTTGTAATTTATATAGATATACAATATTTAGGGCGAAACAAACTTACAATAACCTCCCCAGAAAGTGGTGTGTGGTATAAAAATTAAAATAAACTTGGTACTTAGATTTGGGTTTTATCAGAACATTCGCAACTGGTAATTATTTTCCAGAATTTGGAGAATTAGTACATCTTTTGGCAATAAATTGATTTTGTAGTGTTCTATTTATGAGCTCGACCAATTGATTTATGACTTGCAATGTGAAACTTTTTCTATGAAACCTTCTTGGGATGGTGACTTTACATTACATTGTTAACAAATATTTAGTAAACAATCTCTTTTAATCTCTTTTTTTAAAATATCATTATATAAAGTCATTTTCCTGAATACAAACGAAATTCAGCTTCACAGTATCTTACTCAACATAACAAGTAACGAGATTATACTATGTATAATCAACTTATTAACGTGTTTTATATTATCTTCGCTAACATTAAATGGATATTTTAATAAATTCTTGTACCAGTAAGAATTCCTGTGCTTTAGCTATAGCCAGTATCAGTGTTGAATATTGAATACTCATACATGCTCATATTCTTTTTCTAGAATTTTTCTAACATTATTACGCCAATATTGTAAACATTTTGAATTCATACAAGATACATGTATATTCATGCAGACGCACATCATCCTGAATGCATGAACATTGTAAAGCAGCAACCTATTTATTTATAGAATTGCTAAGATGATGATTTTTCATGTCTTAAAATTGGAAAACGAACCTATACGTTAACATTGGGTAATGTAATACATACAGTTTATATTAACGTGGGACAACGCCGATTCTCGTTTTTCTATGAACTTCAGATTCACATGAGGATGAGTATATATTCTCGCATTCGGTAAGCTACATTTTATATAATTATGGCAAAATATTGAACGGTGTGGGCGTGCTCCTAAAAAAGGGATTTTTTTTCAATTTTTTTAAAATACGTCGTTTTTGCAAATATCTGGAGAAAGAAATATTTATTTCTCGGAAACTATAACATATATTGTGTTCACTGTTAGGTAGGTAGGATTATTTATTGTCTTTAAGAACCGTTTCAATAAATAATAGCGTTTAGGGAACAGCTTGGAACAATGTTTCGTTTTCACAGAATGATACCCGAGAGTGTCGTCTTTTAGCCCATATATACTTTTGTACCAGCCCGGTCCGTCCGTTTAACACTTTTTTAAAATTTCTTGAAATTACATGGATAAAAATGTGGGTTTTGCTCCATACCGTTTCCTATATAAATTATAGCTTTTTCCACAAGTGGGATTTTTTAAGAGTTTTATGAGTTTTATGAAAACCCAAGGAGTATTTTTTTAATTTTAGAAAAAAATTTAAATTTAAAAAAAAAAAAAAAACAAAAAATCATTTTTTTTAATTTTTTTTTTATTTTTATGGTTTGTTTATTGGTGTTACACTTGCATACGTGCAATATGTGTCTCATCGAAATAATGGTTTTAGACCCCAAGTATGTTTGGACGAAATCCGTTTCAGACAATTTGGAGTCGATTTAGCATTGCCCGTCCGTCCGTTTGTCTGTCTGGCTGGCTGACGATTCGGTCCAAAATTTGGCTTACATAATATTTTGTACAAACTTAGTTTAAGTTCGAAGATGGGTTATATCGGTCCACCCCTTCCGGTACCTCCCCCACAAAAGTTCGAAAATGTTAAAGTTCAAATTTGTGCGCACGATAACCCTTGAAGGGAGTAACCGATTTAGTCGATACTTTTCATATGGTGAAATTTCTACCATACTAAGATAAGGTTCCAATATGACCTTAATCGGTCCACTCCTTTTGGAATAGTTCAGCTTGGGACGAGCTCTCGAATTACTCTGATTTTTGTTGTATCAACTTGTATTCACCGCCCCCATATGTCGGTAAAAGTTTCATCAGGGGCAAGTTCATACTTCCTGAGAAAAAAGCCTGAAAGTTGCAAAAAACCCCTATGACACCGTGTGTAGTGGTTGAAGCGCAAGAAAACTCTCGAACGGATCTGTCGATTCGGTTCAAAATTTGGCCTTCGTAATATTTTGCTTAAACTTAGATTAAGTTCGAAGATAAGCCATATCGGCCCACTCCTTCAGGTACCTCACCCACAAAAGTTCAAAAATGTTCGAAAAAATTGTGCGCACGAAAACTCTTGAAGGAAGTGGCTGATTTGGTCGATACTTTACACATCCTAATATATCTAATGTGGACTATATTTGTCGACTCTTTTTTTGGTACCTCCCACACAAAATTTCGGATAAGTTCACTTTAAGACCTGCTCTCGAATCAATTTGATTTTTTTGAAGCTACTTGCATTCGCTGCCTCAATTACGATGGTAAATTTTTTTTCGTGGGTGTAAAAAACCCTCTATGGCTCCATGTGTAGGTGGCTGGAGAGCACGATAACTCTCGAACTAAACAACCGATGTGGTCCAAATTTTGGCCTCCGTCATATTAGTTGGAAGATGTGCAATTCCGATCTACAACTTCCGGTTCTTCCCCCCAATATTTTAAAAATGTCACTAAAATGGTATGCACGACATCTTTTGAACAGGGCAACTAATCTGGTCCAAACTTTGGATCTTCTAATATTTTGTGCAAATTTAGTTTAACTTCTAATATGGTCCATAATGGTCCAAAAGTTATACGATGACTCACTGAAATAACTAGTGGAAATAACTTGTCATCGAAATAATGGTCGTTGACCCTTACTTATATATACCAAAATGAATGTCTCGATGAGCTGAGTCGATCTGGCTGTGTGTGTACGTCCGTCCGTCTGTCCATCTAAACCTTATAATCACGCTACAGGTCGCAATTTTGATCAGATCGTCATCAAATTTTGGATGTTGATGAGGGTCCCGGAATGGAAGAAGCCTATTGATTTTGGTGATGGTCGGATAATATTCAGGGGTCGGAGTGGGCAAAAAACTTATTTGAAGAAAAAGTCAACGTTTTATTTCAAAGCGCATATCTCCGCATCTATAAGGGTATAATGAGAGTAGAAAATATCACCTTTACAACGATGCAAAGTAGGTTGGTGTAGGTGGCCAATTAACGGAGATATACATCCCATTTTTCATTTTTTTCGAAATCGCGCTACCGGTGGCTATTTTGATCGGATCGTCACGAAGTTTTGGGGGTTAATGGATGTCCCACAGAGGAAGAAGCCTATTGATTTTGATGATGGTCGGATAATATTCAGTAGGTTGTCGTAGGTGGTCAAACAACAGAGATATCGCAATAGTCGGTAATGCATCCCATTTTCCGATTTTGATCGGTTCGTCACGATTTTTTTGGGAGTTGATGCGGGTCCCACAGAGGGAAAAGCCTATTAAGTTTGGTGATGGTCGGATAATATTCAGGATTCGTAATAAGCAAAAAGCTTATGTGGAGAAAAATCAACGTTTTTTTCTTATGCGAATATCTCCGCTTCTGGTAGGAGTATTCCAAAAGGAAAGCCCGTCAATGAAGGAAGAAAAGATCTCCTTTATATTGATGCAAAGTATGTTGGCGTGTGTGGGCAAACAACCGAGATATCGCAAATGTCAGTATATATCCAATTTTTACATTTTTTGTAATCACGCTAAGGTTGGAATTTTGATCGGATAGTCACGAAATTTTGGAGTTTGAGGGGGGCCCCACAGAGGAAGAAGCCTATTGATTTTGGTGATAGTCGGGTAATATTTAGGGGTCGGAATGGGGAAAAACTCATGTGGAGATAAATTCAAAGTTTTATCTTTGTGCATATATCGGCTTCTAGTAGGGTATTCCAACGACAAAGCCTGTCAATGGAAGAAGAAAATGTTACCGTTGCATTGGTGTAAAGTAGGTTGGCGTAGGTGGTCAGACAAGGGAGATACCACAATAGTCGGTAATGCATCCAATTCTTCCATTTTTTTTTTTTTTGCAATCACGCTACAGGTCGCAATTTCGATCGGATGGTCACGAAATTTTGGTTGCTTATGGGGGTCCCAGAGAGAAAGAGGCATATTATGTTTTGTGGTATTCGGATTATATTCCCTAAACGAAATGTTAACTGGTGAAAAGCTTATGCACAGGGGTAGTGGTGTAGGGTATCACATGGTCAGCCCCGTCCAGACTATAGCCTTTGCTCACTTGTTTTTCTATTAACTACATTTTACAATCTTATTGGCTGTCATTTGGCACAGTGAATACTCCTCAATGTGTATAACATATTCTTGCAAAAATTCGTCAACGTAGGTCCACGTTTGCTTGTAGCCCCCATATAAGGTAACCCGATTTCAAGTATTTACCCAAGTATTGGATAAAAATTATTTATCTGCCGAACCAATTGACGTATTGTGTCAAAATTTGGCTCAAATCCTTTCTAATATCAACAGAACTTTTGGTACTGAAACTGGGGTATCTGCACACAGAAAAAATGGCCTCTCTAACATATGTCCCAAACATATTTTGCAGTAAACACATATTTGTTTTCAAGCAGTTCCAAACATTCAACTTTTTGATTCAATTATGAAATGTATTGGATATTTAATTTACTAAAAAGCACAATTTCTTTAAGAAAAGACAAAACACTGATTTATTCACTCAGTTTACCGTCTTTACTCAACGATGTTCTCTAGAACACTGATGAAAAAAGACCAACATAATTCCATTTCTTCTTTTCCTCTTCGCTTGCTACATTGGTTAACAACAGCAAAGCACGAAACACACGTGTTTTACGCAAAGACATCACAAAACGTCTGCGTCACCATGCACACAGCTCTTTATTATAAACCAGCATTCCGCAGCGTCGATAGCCCTGTTGTTACTCTCTTTGACAAAAATCCTCTCTATCCATAAAAATATGTTGGTACCCAAACATATAAAATTGAGATATGTTACAAAATGTTGCAAACATATATTTTTTGGACATAAACAAATTATGTTTGGATCTAAACATATATTTGTTTGCAATCAGTCTCAAACAAATTTTTGTTTGGATCCAAACATATTTCTAACATATATTTTTCTGCGTGTGGGTCCATGCTTTGATATAGCCCCAATATAACCGTACTTCCCGATTTAAGGTGTTTTTTATCTACTCGTATTAGCCACATTTTACAATCTTATTGGCGTTTTCTTGTAGCCTCCATAAAACAGTTCCTAACGATTTCATGTGTTTTTTACGGTTCATAAGGAACACAAAATGTCCTTGCCAAAAATTATCAATATTGTTCCCTGCTATTCTGAAGGTCGAAGCAGTATTTTCAAAAGACAAATGTCAATGTTGGTACGGTTTTTTGGTTTTTGGTTTGCCTTTTTGGCTAAATGGGGCTAGCACCCATTAAGAGATGTCATTATATGAGGGCAACCCCAAAACCTTGACAAACATTGACAGATTTTGCCAATATGATTATTAAATGTGGCTAATTGGAGAAAAATACCTTTTATCGGGAGGTACGGTTATATGGGGGCTATATATATATATCAAAACATGGGCCCAAAGGCCCAATTTTCAATTCAAAAATTCTGGTGATATAAAAAACCAATGAGTCAAATTTTGGCAGCCTAAGTAAATTGGTTCGGCAGTTAAAAAGTTTTTACCAACCATTTGGACAAATACTCGAAATCGGGGGTTATATGGGTGCTACCCTCAAACGTGGACCTACGTTGAACATTTTTGGCAAGGGTATTTTGTAAACATTGGAAACTGACTGTGCCAAATTACGGCCAATAAGATTGTAAAATGTAGCTAATAGATAAAAAAAAAACACCTTAAATCGGGGGGTACGGTTATATGGGGGCTATATCAAAACATGAACCCAGAGACCCCATTTTCAGTACTAGAAGCTCTGTTGATATATAAAGGATTTGAGTCTAATTTTGCTTTCACATCAATTGGTTCGCAGATTAATTGTTTTTACCCAATACTTAGGTAAATATCACTGTGTGTCATTTTTTGAGTCATGACTTATTAACCATATTCTGACACCGCAGTGTGATAGAAGACCAAAAATAAGAAGACACGAGTCCCGGCGATTTTTCCTATCACTTCAACTTTCGCGGTTATGGGCCCACAAAGGCCTGAGGCATTGACATCAAAAGGGATCATTTTGTGGGGCTCATATCTTCTAAATCGCTGAGAATTTGGGTTAACTCGTGGAAGCATAGTTGTAGCTCTCGTCTTAGAGAATAATAATTGTGAACACATAAAATCTATTCAACATCATCTTCAAGGTCAAAATCGGCAAGGTCCAATTTCCCTTATAATTTATTCTCGGATTTTAGGCTACAAATATCAAACCGATCAGAATTGTAGCAAACAACCATCTACAAAAATGTACCTTAGGTATCAATAAACAACATTCTAGAACATACGAATTTTGTGGAAACGGTTCTTTTGTGTTCCATAGATACTAAACCGTATAAAATTCAAGAAAAGATTTAACCAAATTAATGTAGCAAAAATAGCAGTAAACAACTTTCTGAAACATACGAACTGTCTATGAACGCACCTTATAGGCGAAAATAGCGAAAAACTTTTGGAAATATTCGATTTTTATATTTTTTCCCGATTCTGGTCCACAGATTGCGAACCACCCAAAAATTAAGAGTACAATCAACTACAAAAATGTTCCTAAAATCTCAATAAACAACTCTCCAAAAAAATAGGAATATACTAGGAACTGTCCTTCAAGCTCAAAATTCGATCATTTTTAATCATTCTTTCCTCTTCAGGTCCGTAAATAACAAGCCTTTCAAGTTTCTTTGAGTTTTGAACATTTTGTTATTTCCAAACCTGAGCAGGGGGAAAAGTTTCAAATAATTCAATTGTTTGTGAATTTCAGCTTAAACAATCATTCCTAGAAACTTCATATGTTCTAAAAAGTTGTTCATTGTAATCTTAGGTACATTTTTGTGGTTGACGGTATCCTTAAATATTGGACGGTTTGGTATCTATGGACCAGAATCTGAGAAAACCCCATGTATTTATCCACATGTTTAAAGTATTGTTAAACTCTCTATTTTGAAACGATTTCACAACCTAAACCCTGGATTGAGTGTTAGAAGTTGTATTTATACTAGGGCTGCTCATACAACTACAAACATATTTTGTTATTGTGTTGGTTTTGAAACACAAACATTTTAATAGTTTCCCAACATACCGTTCAGTCTGATTTTATAACATTTACGAAAAATAATTCGTATAAATACATTCATCAATTACACGGATAAGCTAATAATTAGCATAAACATTCATTATTTTCAAGAGAATCAAGTTTCGTTATTCTCCAGTGGCTACATAAGAATTTATAATTCAAATATGATGTTCTTTTCGAGTAATGTTGGTTTGTTGGGTTGTCTTGTGTAATGGAAAAAAATTGTGTATTGAAAATTTTAATTTCAAAAACAAAAGCTCTCTTTTTTAATTGTGTGAGTGAGCAAATTGACACACACCGACAGCAGAAGGACGCCCTTTGAGCAGCCTTGATTTATACCCCAATAAATACCCGCAAATGAGTATTTACCCGGTATTTACTCAATTTACCGGGTATTTACCCATTGGGTATTTGCCCACTGTCCATCTCTAGGTTTTGCGGCACGATAACAAAGATGATAAAAATGAGAATTATCACTCGAACAGAAAGTTTCGATGAGGTGTACACATTTGATATATCATATTTCCTACTCCTTCATGAATATCACTTATTCTCAACTTGACATTTTCACTGCACTGTGGGCATCTTACCTTCTTAAACACTGAACAGCTCGATGTCCAATTCTGAAAGCAACTGAAGCCCATTCCTAATCGTTTCACTACCTCGGTGCAATGACGTCCACAAATTTCGAATCAGAAACAAAAACACAGATATGGCAAAATTTACGAATCAACATTTCGACTATGGCAGTAGATTACGATGATCCTATCGTTGATTGTTGCCCTGGGTACTACAATTACATAATATGATTTGTAGTACATCTAGTTGAAGGTCCCGGAATAACTACAATACTGCAGTCATGATCACTAATGCTAAACTCTATTAAAATTATTAAAATTTCAAGGCGATCCGAGGGGCCATTATGCTAAGAAAATATAGACTTGGGCATATCAAACCCAAATTCAAAAATACTGATTACGTGCATGCTAAAAATGTCAAACGTTCCAATGTAATTGTGGGATGGCGCCAGGCAACAGTTAGTGCTGCATAATCCAGAAATATATGGGGGTTTCTGAGTGAAATCGGACACTTTTTCAAGATGAGGTTTTTGATTTCCTTTATTTTTTGCTATGGTGATGCTGCTCATTAGCAGAACATTTTAGAACATTTTCAGATTTTTTTTGACTAACGGTTCCAGAGATGTCGCGCCTTGAAAAAGTCAAATTCTGTAAAAACTACATGCAATGAAATACTCATAACTTCTTCAATATTGGTCCAATTTGAAAAAAATCTTTTTTATATCTTTTGTTGTTTTATCAGCTATTAAATAAAAAATAGCAAAAAAATTTGCACAGTGGGCATGGATGCTATTTTCGCGATTTAATATTTAAAATCAATTTTTAAAGATGTTCGACCCCTTCGATTTTCTTTAATTATTTTTGTATTAAACTACGTTCAATTACAAAAATTTTAAGTCCTATGTGGTAATGGGATTCGGACGATTACTATTTTTTCTGAATTTTTTAAAATTTTTCAATACAATTTTTCCTTTATACCCGTGTGAAACATTTGTTATTTTACCAAAACAATACAAAATTACATTTTTTTACATTGGTTTTGTTGTTTTATTTAGAAATTTATCTTAAACATCTTAAAAACTTCTTCATTTTGCGATTTTAAGAATGTTTTTGTAATTAGTGTACCAGCATTAGTGGGCATTATTGAGTGGCGTTTTTTTGTGCCCGCGACAAGTTTAGCCACTTTATATCTCAAATTCAACTCCACTTTCGTATTTAAATAATCATGTTCTTGGGAAAATCTTACTTTAATAATTGGTATATTATTTGCTCGGATGCCCATTCTTATAATTCCCAAACCGTGGTTATTTTATTAACAATTTATTAAGCTTATTGTCCGGCTGGTACACTTATTGCTAATCCATTCTCAAATTAGAAAAATTAAGCACTTTTTAAGATGTTTAAGATAAATTTCCAAATAAAACAACATAAAAATATGTAATTTTGTATTGTTTTGGTAAAATAACAAATGTTTCACACGGGTATAAAGGAAAAATTTTATTGAAAAATTTTAAAAAATTCAGAAAAAATAGTAATCGTCCGAATCCCATTACCACATAGGACTTAAAATTTTTGTAATTGAACGTAGTTTAATACAAAAATAATTAAAGAAAATCGAAGGGGTCGAACATCATTAAAAATTGATTTTAAATATTAAATCGCGAAAATAGCATCCATGCCCACTGTGCAATTTTTTTTCTCTATTTTTTATTTAATAGCTGATAAAGCAACAAGACATATAAAAACGATTTTTTCAAATTGGACCAATATTAAAGAAGTTATGAGTATTTCATTGCATGTAGTTTTTACAGAATTTGACTTTTTCAAGGCGCGATATCTCTGGAACCGTTAGTCAAAAAAAAAATCTGAAAATGTTCTAAAATGTTTTGCTAATGAGCAGCATCACCATAGCAAAAAATAAAGGAAATCAAAAACCTCATCTTGAAAAAGTGTCCGATTTCACTCAGAAACCCCCATATGCATAGCCCATATTTAGCTTTAAAGCCTCTACATAGTTTTGACTTTCCACATAATTTGTTTATTTTTCAAAGGTTGCAAATACTTATATTGAAATATTTTATTTAATAAAAGACGACAAACAAATTTAGCATTATCACAAACGTTTTGTTCTATTACGATTGTATAATGAAAGTTTTTTCGCTAAATGATTACATTTGAAGTTATATTCAAGATTAGTTTTAGTTTAACACAAATACAACTATGAATATCCTTACGAGATTTGTTTTAGTCATGCCTATTTTATGATGACGACAATGTTTATTCTGCATGGTATTGGTGGTGGGTTGGCAAAAACTTTGAAAATGAAAACAAGTAAAAAGTCGTTAAGTTCGGCCGGGCCGAACTTTTTATACCCTCCACCATAAAATAGTCTTAATTAAAATGGAATAATTAGGTTCCTTTTACAATTTTAGGTGGAACAACTTTTCGACGATGGTTATACTCCTACTGCCTCCCACTATTGTTTAAATTACACTGTGAACACAAATGTTGGGGCAGAGATAATTCCTTTTGGAGATGAAAGCCCTTGGTGTGTGTATATTAAAAAACCCGAAGGACAGAAGCGCCGTGAGTCGAACTTCCGCGTTATGGCGTGATGAAGTTTTTGCAAGAGACCCTGTAAGCCATCATGAATTAGCATTATATATTTGTTTGTTGTTTTTGTAGAGCACTTAAGCAACAATGAACAAAGATATAACGCTAATTCCTGATGGCCCACAGGGTCTCTAACAAAAATTTCATCACGCCATAACGCGGAAGTTCGACTCACGGCGGATCTGTCCTTCGGCTTCATAATATACTCACCAAGGCCTTTCTTCCCCAAGAGGAATTTTCCGTGCCCCAGACGTTCACCTCCATTTTGTTGCACAGTGTTATCTAATCTAATCTAATCTAATCTAATCTAAAAAAATATATTCAGCTAGGTGAAAGGTACCACCTTCGGGGCTATATCAAAAAGTCAACCTATCTTTAAATTTTTTGGAGGAAAAGTTTTATAGCTGCAGGGAACTTCAAGAGTCAAATTGAGAATAGTTTCATCAAAACAATGTAGACCCTCAAAAATGGACCCATGTTGACGAATTTTAGTGAAGAAATTTCGTTACCACTGAAAATTCCCGAAAATCGGGAGGTACAGTTATATGGGGGGATATACCAAAACATGGACCTATATTGACGATTATTTTTGTATAGACAAAATTGTATCTAAAATTCTCAAAATACCGATCATTACAGCTAGTTCGGTTAAAAATTGCAGCTAAAATTCTCAAAATACCGAAAATCGGGAGGTACCGTTATATGGGGGCTATACCAAAACATGGACCTATGTTGACGATGTTTCGTGGAGATGTTTCATGAGAACTTCAAATGTCAAATTACAGCTATTTCGGTTAAAAACTGTAGCTAAAATTCTCAAAATACCGAAAATTGGGAGGTACCGTTATATGGGGGCTATACCAAAACATGGACCTATGTTGACGATGTTTGGTGGGGATGTTTCATGACCACTGAGAACCTCAAATGGCAAATTACAGCTAGTTCGGTTAAAAATTGTAACTAAAATGCTCAAAATACCGAAAATTGGGAGGTACCGTTATATGGGGGCTTTACCAAAACATGGACCTATGTTGACGATGTTTGGTGGAGATATTTCATGACCACTGAGAACCTCAAATGTCAAATTGCAGATAGTTCGGTTACAAATTGTGGCTAAAATTCTCAAAATACCGAAAATCGGGAGGTAGCGTTATATGGGGCTATACCAAAACATGGACCTATGTTCACGATGCTTGGTGGAGATATTTCATGACAACTGAGAACCTCAAATGGCAAATTACAGCTAGTTCGGTTAAAAATTGTAGCTAAAATTCTCAAAATACCGAAAATCGGGAGGTACCGTTATATGGGGGCTATACCAAAACATGAACCTATGTTGACGATGTTTCGTGGAGATGTTTCATGACCACTGAGAACCTCAAATGGCAAATTGCAGATAGCTCGGTTGAAAATTGTGGCTAAAATTCTCAAAATACCGAAAATCGGGAGGTACCGTTATATGGGGACTATACCAAAACATGGACCTATGCCCATATCCTTTGGGATATAAGTTTGTTGATCACTAGGAACCCTAAGTGCCAAATTATAGCTAATTCGGTTTGCAAATGTGGCGGAGAACGTCAAAATACCTCAAATCCGGAGGTACCGTTATATGGGGGCTATACCAAAAAGTGGACCGATATAGCCCATCTTCGAACTTGACCTGTCTATAGAAAAAGACCCTCGGGTGCAAAATTTCAGCACTCTATCTCAATTATTACGGACGCTAGAGTGATTACAACAGACGGACAGACGGACGGACAGACAGGCGGACATGGCTAGATCGTCTTAGAATTTTATCCTGATCAAGAATATATATACTTTATAGGGTCGCAAATGATTAGTTCGATGTGTTACAAACAGAATGACAAACTTAATATACCCTCCATACTATGGTGGAGGGTATAAAAAATGTCTTCAGGCCAAAAAATGGAAATTATATCATGAATTTCTTGTTTGTCGATTTGCAAGCTATTCGGTAATATTCAATGCCCTGGCATAATATCTAGATTGCATATTTGAGCATATTAAGTTTTTTGTTTGCATTCCAATAGAATGCAGTAAAGAAAGGAGAAATGCAAAAGCTAAGTTATGGAAAAAACAATTGGATATTATTCACTGCCAGAGGAGAATTTAAGGCCTTTTTGTGTATGTGGTATATGCGCAGAATACGATAACGTTTTCTTTAGGCGTTAAAGTAGCATTTTTTGCCGCTAAGGCTATGTTTATTCTATCAACGTTTAAAAAGATGTGTTTCTCGGCTTACAAGAAAAACTTACTTTTCTACAAGTGCATACACATTTCATTTTGTAAAGTATTTTCTGTTTCCTTTGGTTATGTGTGTTATTTTATTATCATCTTTGTTGCAACTCCACATACCAATTGGCACGTTTCATCTATAAAATCATTTTATAGTCCATTACTGCCTTAATTCGACAGTTAATAAAAATTCAAAGCCAATTTGGAATCATTTATAATTGCTAAATTGCACAAAAAGTGCTGATGTTAAGAACTGATAAGCCAAATGAAGGGGAACCCATTGATTTTTGTGATGGTCGGATAATATTCAGGGGTCGGAATTTCTCCGTTTCTAGTAGGGATATTGCAAAAGCACAGCATGTAATAAAAGAAGGGAATATCACATTTACAATGATGCATAGGTGGCCAAACAACTGAGACTCTGACGTATCCCAATTTCGAATTGGTGGAATTTTATGTCTATTTCGGATAACTCCGCTTCTGTTGGACATATACGAGGGTCACTAAAAAACCTTCTGGCCCCTAGACAACACGCAGTGTCGCCAGGTGTCATTTGACATTTTTTGACAGTTTTTACACTAAGCGAACTCAGGGTGACGTAGGGGATGAAAGATACCAAGGAACGGTCCTGACCGGCTTTAACATGGTAAAGTCCAGGATTTATCTTGGTCCCTCTCTCATCTCAAGTGGACACTGACCTCCCCGTGGTTTCACCTGGGGAGCTGCCTTTAACACCCGCTAAAGGTAGTGAGCTAACATGTGCCGCGCGTTCACCCATAAGAACGTCGGCGTCGGGCTAGTACTTGAAAAGTACAAGGCCGACATTACAGCCATACAGGAAATACGATGGACTGGGAAAGATGTCACAACATCACCTAAAGGTGACGCACTGTATTTTAGCTGCCATGACACAAAGCATGAGTTTGGTTGCGGTTTTGTAGTTGGTCAGAGGTTAAAACATCTGGTCTCCAGCTTCACCCCAGTGAATGAAAGACTTGCTACAATTCGATTAAAAGCAAAATTCTTCAACATCAGCTTTATCTGCGCTCATGCTCCAACCGAAGACAAGGACGAACAGACCAAAGATATATTCTACGAGCGCTTAGAAGAAACATATGACCGTTGTCCTGCCCATGACATTAAAATTGTTCTAGGCGATTTTAATGCCAAAATTGGAAAGGAGAATATCTTTGGCCCAACTGTGGGGAAGTTCAGTCTACATAGTGAAACATCAGACAATGGAATGAGGCTGATAGCCTTCGCAGCTGCAAAAAAACATGGTAGTTAGCAGTACCAGATTTAAGCATCTCGATATTCATAAGGGCACTTGACTGTCTCCAGACCAAAGAACAATAAATCAAATTGATAACGTTGTGATAGATGGAAGACATTCATCTAGCGTGTTGGATGTACGATCGTTCCGAGGAGCAAACATAGGTTCGGACCATTACCTCGTTGCAGCAAAGGTACGTACCCGTCTTAACGTTGCAAATAAAGCACGGATAGACACAAGACGAAAGTTGGACATCGCTAAGCTGTAAACACAACAGATAGCCACAGCATATTCCACTCAACTGACCCAATTGCTTAATGAAAGCGCTTCTCGTCCTGATAACATATCAGCACAATGGCAAAATATTGCCCACTTCATGGAAAATGCCGCAAAGTTAGTACTTGGATACCAGAGACCTCCATCGAAGAATCCATGGTATGACCAGGAGTGCCGTGCTGCTGCCGAAGAAAAAAATGCGGCATATAGGGCTACTTTACAATCAGTAGCAACGCGTAGCGCACGAGAGAGGTATCGGGAAAAAAGGAGAGAGGAGAAACGTCTTTTCCGCAGGAAAAAAAGAGAGATGGAAAAGAGGGAGTGTGAACAAATAGAGATGTACAGGAGACAGAACGAAGTCCGAAAAATCTACCAAAGAGTGAAGCATCAAACTGATGGCTTTGGTACAGGCATATCCTCCTGTAGAGACCAACAAGGTAAGTTGGTAACTGATACAGATAGTGTGCTCAGGATATGGAAATAAAATTTTTCCAAACTGTTGGTATCCGATAGCAGTGAAGACGGCGAAGATACCACAGATCCAATCCCAGAAGATGTTATTGAATGTATACCGCCCACCCAAGATGAGGTAAGGAAAGCAATAAACCGGCTAAAGAATAATAAGGCGGCAGGAGCAGATGGCCTACCAGCCGAGCTGTTCAAAACCGGAGGCGACACGCTGATATGGTGTATGCATCAGCTAGTTAGCACCATCTGGCAGGAAGAACGCGTACCCGACGATTGGAACGTGAGCATCCTATGTCCAGTCCACAAGAAGGGTGATAAGACTGTGTGCTCCAATTACAGGGGCATAAGTCTGTTCCCTATTGCATATAAGATAGTATCTGGCATATTGTGTGAGAGACTAAAGCCTATGGTCAATGAAATTATTGGACCCTATCAGTGCGGCTTTAGACCTGGCAAATTCACCATTGACCAGATATTTACATTGAGACAAATCCTGGAAAAGACCCAAGAAATGCAGATCGACACCCTCCATCTTTTCGTCGATTATAAAGCAGCATTCGACAGCCCTATACGTTCAAAGGTGTTCCAAGCCATGTCTGATTTTGGTATGCCTGCAAAGCTCATTCGGCTTTGTAGAATGACATAACCTGAGACGAGATCCTCAGTTAAAATAGGAAAGAACCTCTCCGAAGAGTTTATTACCAAAAGAGGTTTCAGACAAGGAGACGGCCTGTCGTTTGATCTATTCAACATCCTGCTGGAAAAGGTCATACGAGACGCGAAGGTCAAAAGAAATGGAACGATATACACGTACAGCCATATTTTACTGACTTATGCCGACGACATTAACATCATGGGTCGATCGGTAAAGGAAGTAACTGACACCTTTGCAAAAGTCGAAAGAGAATCTGCTAAAGTTGGTCTGGCAGTAAACGGCGAAAAAACCAAGTTGATGGTATCGACGCGTAATATGTCCACAAACCCCGCACCATCTATGAATGTTGGTACCTAAAATTTTGAGGTAGTAAAGGACTTCGTCTACCTCGGTACCGCCATAACCACAACAAATAACATCAGTTGTGAAATACGAAGAAGAATAGTGTTGGCTAACAGATGCTACTTTGGGCTGAGTAAGCAGTTTAGGAATAAAGCCACCTCTCGTCAAACAAAAGTAACACTTTACAAAACACTGATACTACCCGTGCTAATGTATGGTTCCGAAGCATGGGTACTTGCTCAAGCAGATAAGGCAGTACTTGGTGTGTTTGAGAGAAAAATTCTTCGTATAAACAACGAGCTGTATCAACTATACAATGACATCAATGTAGTTGAACAAATCGAGATACAACGATTGCGATGGCTAGGCCATGTTATAAGAATGAGTGATGATGAACCCGCTAAAAAGGCGTATAAATACGGCCGCATGGCGGTTCTGGCAGATCTGGAAGGCCAAAGCTTCGTTGGAGCGAACAAGTGAAATGAGATATCAGAAAGCTACATTCCCCAGATTGGGAAAATACAGCAGCAAACAGAGAGGATTGGAGATTTTTTCTTAGTTCGGCTTATGGAACAAATGTTCTGTAAATGGCCAGCTAAGTAAGTAAGTAAGTACCCAGGACAGTTTCTCCACTTCTGAATGAAATGAATGTAACTTTAGTTTTTATGTTTTTTGGTGTAGAAAAAAACTATGAAAACATCCGCTTACATATGGTGCTCTGAATATGTATGACGTTTTTTGGCACGTTATTTTTGAAAATTTGTCCAGTCCTTCTGTCTTCTTTCCATTTATTTTATGTCAAAATGTAAATACATTTTGCCGCAACTTAATGTGGTTATAGGTCATGATAATAATGCTTACTTTTAAGTTGGACTACATGCTTGCGGAAACATAAGTCACCACGCCAATACTTGCTTATCAATTATTTAAATATAATAACAGGTAATTAGGATACAAATTTCCGCTTCATGTTTGAAATGGAAAGAAAGTATGTCACGCAAAGTAATTGTGATATGGAATACTATTGTAGATTACTATTTTTAGATTACAATTCAACAATGCTTTATTTACTTCACTTCACTTATTCGTACAATACTTTGCTTTACTAAGCACATATCTTTACTTATTTTCTAATTGACGGTTTTAGTGCGCGAGTTATGTATAATGACCCCATAGACATTTTTTTAAAAGAAATAAACAAATAAACTCCAACTTTTGTAAAGTTGTTGCATAAGCATTTTTATAAGGTCAATCACTTTTGTTAATTAACTTTTAATATTAATTTTGCTAACATTGCATTTTTATCAGTATATTAACATTTATGGCATTACAGCCAATCAAAATGCATTCTTATAATACTTTGCCAATTCTGCATTAAATGATAGTCTACTAAATTTAGGGCATATTAGCCAATCAAAAACTCATTTTTTATAAAATTGCTAATTTTGCAATAAATGATGGTTTATTAAAAATTAGGGTTATTAGCCAATCAGAATAAACTAAATAATAAAAATGCTTACACAACAGCTAAGAAGAATATTATAAATATCAATGTAAAATTCAATTTAAGTCAGTCTGTGTTTAACTCCCGATCTATATTCAAATAAACGGGTTTTAAAAGTAAATTAAAAACAAATAAACTTTTTTTTTAATAAGTGAACGAAGTGCAATGTAAAAGTGGCGCAGTCGGTAGGATTCTTATAAAAATAAGGATCCAGTGAAACGAACTTAAATGTGAAGTGTATTTTAAAATTGCTTATGTGAAAATTAAAGGACACCACTAAAATTACAAAAAGTAATAGTGAAGTGATCTGTTACATATTTCAATAAAAAGGACACCACAATAAAGTGCAGTGTATTTTAAAATTGCATATGTACAAAAAGGACACCACTAAAATTACAAAAAGTAATAGTGCAGTGAACCGTCACATAGTACAATAAAAAGGACACCACATTAAATCAAAACTGAGTTCACAAAGGAAAAAGAGAAATACAGTATTTGACAGACGGAGGATGGAAAACCAGGCTCAAGACATCAACGCAGTCCTAGCGGAGATTGCCAGAAAGGATGAACAAATCGAAAGACTTAGAAGTGCCTACATTGAACTACAACAAAGCTCACAACAACACAATAGTACCAGAGAATCCATATTAAAGGCAATAAATTATATTCCAATCTTTACTGGAAATGGTGAAATAACAGTCAACAGCTTTTTCTGCAGCACCGAGTATTTGCTTTCAACTATTAACAATGAAGAATTGAAGAAGGAAGCAGTGAGATTAATATTCTATAAAATAATACAAGGACAAGCCAAGAACACAATTATAAACATCCCGGAACCAGACAATTGGGAACTTATTAAAGAAACTTTAAAATTGAGATACAGACCATCGGTGGAACCCCATCAGATATACAGAATGATTGCAAATCTGAAAGTGAACAACGTAAGCGAATTAATTATAGAAATTCAAAACATTAAATATAAGTCTGATGAATTAATTATATACTATAAAAATGACCATTACATTGACTTATCTAATATTGACAGTTTATTAGTTAATACGATAAAGGAAATGACGCAGGGACGTAGACAAAATTTACGAAGAAACACATATTAATGATATATTAAAAATACTAACAAAAAGACGTTTTGAGGATACATGCATTAGGGAAGAATATAGAAAAAATAAATGTAATAAATATAATAACAATAATAGTCCTCATAAAAATAAAAATGAGGGAAACAATTATAATCAAATAAATAGAGGACAAGGAAATAATTTTAACAGAAATAATAACTTTCATTACAATAATAACAACCGAAATTTGTACGGACAAACTTATAGTCCACGAATCGACTATAACCAAAATAGGAACCAAAATAATAATTCAGGGAATTTCCAAAGATACAGAAATCAGAATAATGGTAATAATAACAATTCAGGAAATTTTCAGCGGTTAGCACAGGTAGGACACCCAGGGCCATATTCCGGTCAATTTCGCAGGAATCAACCTTGGCAAGACCACGGCGAACCAATGGAAGTTGATAACATAGAAGCAAAGGATTCAACAATTTTAAATAAGGACAATAATAAGCAAAATAAAAATTATAAAGAAGATGAAGTAAATCAATATGAAATAATAGAGGACAGTAAACAAAATGAAAGACAGAATTTATTGAGAAATAATTTATTTCTAAATACAACATCAGAGTTTTTACCTATGATAAAATTAACAATAAAGAATAAAGACTATGTAGCATTGATAGATACAGGAGCAAGTATAAGTATAATTGATGAAAACATAAATGAATTTAAAAAGTATAAATTGCAAGAAGTTATTCAATTTAGCACCATACATGGAATAGGAAAGATAAAATATGAAATATTAACAGATATACCAGATCAATTTAATATTAAAGAAGGAAAAATTAAATGGAAAGCAACACCACTTACAGGACGAAGGTATAACTTTATAATAGGTATAGATTTACTCAACTCATTTAATACAGTAATAAATATGGTAGATGGTAAAATTTCTTTCAACAATCTAACAACAAATTTTATTATAAATCCATATAAAAATATTCAAATATGTACGTTAGAAGCATCAGATTTTGACTGGAATAGAATTGAACTAGGACATTTAAATACCGAAGAATTGGAAGAAGTTACAAAAATCATAAACAGATTTAAAACCTTATTCTTTAAAGAAGGGGATGTATTGACAAGTACCATGGATATAAAACATGAAATTAGAACAACTACAGATGAACAAATAAAAGCTAAACTATACAGATACCCGCCAGAACATGAACAAGAAGTAAGAAGACAAATAAAAGAAATGGAAGATCAAGGAATAATTAGGAAAAGCAGTTCTCGATATGCAAGTCCATTAATTGTAGTACCAAAGAAAATAGATAATTCTGGAGAAAGAAAATATAGAATTGTAGTGGATTATAGAAAATTAAATGAAATAACAATTGATGATAGTTTTCCATTACCAAACATTGATTCAATTTTAGATAAATTGGGACGAGCACAATATTTTACAACTCTTGACTTAGCAAAGGGATATCATCAAATATTAATAAGAGAAGAAGATAGGGAAAAGACAGCTTTTGTAACACCTCATGGACTATATGAATTTATTAGGATGCCATTTGGTTTAAAAAATGCTCCAGCAACATTTCAAAGGTTGATGAACGAACCTTTACGCGATTATATAAATAAAACTTGTGTAGTATATCTAGACGACATTCTCATATTTAGTACCTCACTAAAAGAACATGTTAAAGCAATAACAAATATTTTTAAAACTTTAGAGAAAGCTAATTTAAAAATTCAAATAGATAAATGTAATTTCATGAAAAAGGAAACTGAATTTTTAGGACATATTTTAACAAAGGACGGATTGAAACCTAATCCAAATAAAATAAAAGTTATCTTGAAATATCCGAATTTTGATAAAAAATTCACATTAACCACTGATGCATCAAATTATGCAATTGGCGCTGTGCTTTCGCAAGAAGGACACCCCGTTTGTTTTGTATCAAGGACATTGAATAATCATGAAAGAAATTACTCAGCCACAAATAAAGAATTTTTAGCTATTTTATGGAGTGTTAATTATCTAAGACCATACCTATACGGAAGAAAATTTCAAATATTAACAGATCATCAACCAATTAAATATTTACATACTAAATACAAAGGAAAGGATATATCTCCAAGACATCAAAGGTGGTTACTTAAGTTAGGAGAATATGATTTTGATATAGAATATATTAAAGGGAAAGAAAATAGAGTGGCAGATTTTTTGAGTAGAATTGAACAAAATAGGGACAACAAAAATGATGAAAATAAGAAAACGAAAACTCAATCACACGAAGAGATAGATCAAGAACTATTTGAAAATACCGTAAATGCAATAGAAGGCGATAATCAAACCTTAGCAACAGTTCATTCAGCGGAAGAAAACTTACTACACCATTTCTTTATAAAAGAGGAAATAGTTAACAAATATAAGACCCAAATAATTCTTACTAATAATAAAACTGAAGAACTTAAAACAATACATGGAAAGAAAATAATTTTTATAGCCGAATCAGATTTTGACAATATGGGAGACATATTCAGGAAGTATATAACTAAAGGAAACGTAGGAATTTATTCAGAGCTATCAGACCATAATTACAACAAAGTCCAGGAAAAATTAATAGAAATGTTTTCAAATAATAGAAAACTAAAATTTACAAAGTGTACAATAAGAGCACAAGATATAGAAACAGAAGTCGAAGCAGTAAAACAAATTTCCTTGTACCATATCAGAGAGAGTATGCATTCCGGAATTCTTGAAACCTACAATAACATTAACAAGTAAAAAAGCATTAAGTTCGGCCGGGCCGAACTTTTCATACCCTCCACCATAAAATATTCATTCCTGTCCCCAACTTTAAGTGAGTACGTTAAAATGTCAGATAATGTACATAAAATGCTTCATTCGGGAGGCCCTTTTTTATGGTGCCTATATCTAACTGTTGAAATTTTTGGTGGGCTAGAAATTGGGAGGTACTGTTATATAGGGGTTATAATAAAACATGGGCCTATGTTGACAGTTTTTGATGGGAGCCTTTAATGTCAAATAACTCCTAATTCGGTTAAAAAATTTAGCTAGAATCATCAAAATATCGAAAATGGATACATAACGTGGGAACTTCAAATGTCATTAACAGCTAGTTCGGAGGTATCTGGGCTATACGAAAATATGAACTTAAATGAACAATTTTTGAAAAATTGAAAATTGTTGATGCAGATGTGTGGTGACCACTACAACCTTCAAATGTCAAATTACAGTTAGTTCTGTTAAAAAATTGTAGCTAAAATTGCCAAATTACTGAAAATTGGGAGGTACCGTTACATGGGAGCTATATCCGAACATGGACCTATGTTGACAATTTTTGATGGAGAGGTGTTGTGACCACTAAGAACTTCAAATGTCAAATTACTGCTAGTTCGGTTTAATATTGTAGCTAAAATCATCAAATTACTGAAAATCGGGAGGTACCGTTATATGGGGGCTTTCTTGACAATTCTTGGTGGAGAGGTGTGGTGACCACTAAGAATTTCAAATGTCAAATGTTCAAATTACAGATAATTCGGTTTAAACTTGTTGGTAAAATTCTCAAAATACCTGAAATCGGGCGGTAACGTTATATGGGGGCTATTCCAAAACATGGACTTATGTCCACTAGTTATATAAGTTTATTGACATTTAAGAACCCTAAATGTCAATTGATAGCTAAATCGATCTGAAAATGCAGATAAAAACGTCAAAATGCCGTAAATCGGGGGTACCGTTATATGGGGGCTATACCAAAACGTGGACCTAGGTCCACAACTTTTGTTATATAAGTTTAGTTACACTTAAGAACCCTAAATGTCAAATTATAGCTATATCGGTCTGAAAATGTAGCTAAAAACGTCAAAATATCGGGGGGTACCGTTATATGGGGGCTATACCAAAACGTGGACCTATGTCCACAAGTTTTGTCACATAAGCTTATTGACATTTAAGAACCCTAAATATCAAATTATAGCTAAATCGGTCTGAAAATGTAGCTAAAACCGTCAAAATACCGTAAATCGGGGGGTACCGTTATATGGGAGCTATACCAAAACGTGGATCTATGTCCACAAGTTTTGTCACATAAGCTTATTGGCATTTAAGAACTTCAAATGTCAAATTATAGCTTCATCGGTCTGAAAATGTAGCTAAAAACGTCAAAATACCGTAAATCGGGGGTACCGTTATATGGGGGCTATACCAAAACGTGGACCTATGTCCACAACTTTTGTTATATAAGTTTATTGATACTTAAGAACCCTAAATGTCAAATTATAGCTAAATCGGTCTGAAAATGTAGCTAAAACCGTCAAAATACCGTAAATCGGGGGGTAGCGTTATATGGGGGCTACACCAAAACGTGGACCTATGTCTACAAGTTTTGTTAAATAAGTTTAATGACACTTAAGAACCCTAAATGTCAAAATATAGCTAAGTCGGTCTGAAAATATAGCTAAAACCGTCAAAATACCGTAAATCGGGGGGCACCGTTATATGGGGGCTATACCAAAACGTGGACCTATGTCCACAACTTTTGTTATATAAGTTTATTGACATTTAAGAACCCTAAATGTCAGATTATAGCTAAATCGGTCTAAAAATGTTGCTAAAAACGTCAAAATACCGCAAATCGGGGGGTACCGTTATATGGGGGCTATACGAAAACGTGGACCTATGTCCACAAGTTTTGTTATATAAGTTTATTGACACTTAAGAACCCTAAATGTCAAATTATAGCTAACTCGGTCTGAAAATGTAGCTACAAACGTCAAAATACCGCAAATCGGGGGGTACCGTTATATGGGGGCTATACCAAATCGTGGACCTATGTCCCCAACTTTTGTTATATAAGTTTATTGATACTTAAGAACCCTAAATGTCAAATTATAGCTACATCGGTCTGAAAATGTAGCTAAAAACGTCAAAATACCGCAAATCGGGGGGTACCGTTATATGGGGGCTATACCAAAACGTGGACCTATGTCCACAAGTTTTGTTATATATGTTTATTTATACTTAAGAACCCTAAATGTCAAATTATAGCCAAATCGGTTTCAAAATGTAGCTAAAAGCGTCAAAATACCGTAAATCGGGGAGTACCGTTATATGGGGGCTATACCAAAACGTGGACCGATATAGCCCATCATCGAACTTGACCTGCCTGCAAACAAAAGACGCATTTTCCCAAAATTTCAGCGTCCTATCTCCATTTTTGTGGATGCTAGAGTGATTACCACAGACGGACGGACGTGCTCAGATCGACTTAGAATTTAATCCTGATCAAGAATGTATATACTTTATAGGGTCGCAAATGAGTATTTTAATGCGTTACAAACGGAAAAACAAACTTAATATACCCTCCATACTATGGTGGAGGGTATAAAAATATAAACAGATTAAACTACCACAACAAATTGTCATTTGGATATAATATTGTAATTTTATTGATTATTGTAACAATTATTTTGTTCATACTATTTAAACATAAAAGCATAAAGCTTAAATTAAATAATCGAATTCAGGAGAATTCTTTTTCAATGGGAGGGGTAGTTATGTATAATGACCCCATAGACATTTTTTTAAAAGAAATAAACAAATAAACTCCAACTTTTGTAAAGTTGTTGCATAAGCATTTTTATAAGGTCAATCACTTTTGTTAATTAACTTTTAATATTAATTTTGCTAACATTGCATTTTTATCAGTATATTAACATTTATGGCATTACAGCCAATCAAAATGCATTCTTATAATACTTTGCTAATTCTGCATTAAATGATAGTCTACTAAATTTAGGGCATATTAGCCAATCAAAAACTCATTTTTTATAAAATTGCTAATTTTGCAATAAATGATGGTTTATTAAAAATTAGGGTTATTAGCCAATCAGAATAAACTAAATAATAAAAATGCTTACACAACAGCTAAGAAGAATATTATAAATATCAATGTAAAATTCAATTTAAGTCAGTCTGTGTTTAACTCCCGATCTATATTCAAATAAACGGTTTTTAAAAGTAAATTAAAAACAAATAAACTTTTTTTTTAATAAGTGAACGAAGTGCAATATAAAAGTCGCGCTCTGGATTTAACTCACTCACACACCTGCTATTTATACTCACTCGCTGAAACATTGACTGTCCTAGAGTCCTCAATCTAGGATATGGGAGAGAGTACAAAATTCAATAGCAAAATAAACAGGAGAAATTAATTGCATAAAATAGTTGTAAAACTTATTCAAATAAAGTATGTAACTACTTAATTTACGCTACAAATCAAGTTTTTAAAGTAACGGAAAATCATATAAATTAATTTATATCCACCAGTAATATTCGTAGCAACATTAACAAGCAAGAACGGCGTTAAGTTCGTCCGGGCCAAACTTTGTATACCCTCCACCATGAACTGTTTTGAAGTGTAGGAAAGTTTTATACCACCAAAGGAGACTAAATATTAAATTCCAGCCGTTTCTATGGGATATTGATGGCACAACCTTCAAAATACCGAAAACCGGTAAGTACGCTTCTACACGCAGAGAAAAAATATTTTCGCTTTCATTGGAACAAAAATATCAATTTTTGTTTCAAAATTTTATTTGTTTTGTTCAAGCATTGTATTGCAAATCCAAAAATACCATCTTTTGCCCCAAACATAAAAAACGAAAACAACTTTCGAAATTCCGCAATATTGTAATAATCATAACCAAAACCGATGGTAGGAACTATCATAATCTAGAATTTTTACAAAAAATATTGTCATTTAAAAACTTAGATACTGTTGTAGTATTTATTAGTTCAAAAATACATAGTTTTGACTATACTCTCTTCAGATAATTTGTTGAGTATTGCTTTGGATTCTTTTAGCTGCATTCTTGGTTTGCTCTCTTTAGTTTATGTGTGGCAGCCGGTGATATTATTTGTCCCTAATTAGTTTTTGTTTGACAGTCAAAGAAGGTGGATATAAAAAAGTAAAACATTAGTGACTATAAACTTATAAAAACAACATTCCTAGACAAAAATGCAAAAAATCGAATAATAAAAGTGTCATACATTATTAAATCTATTGAATTCTTTATTATTTTAAAACCGTCAGTGTTTTATTTTTTAAGGCGTTATCTACTTTTAAAATGCAATGTAGTTTTTTGTTTTTCTAATGTGTTTTTTGTCAAGGGAAAAATATAAAAGTGGTGGTTGAAGCAGAATTGGCGTTGCAAGGAGATATTAAAGAAGAATTCCGATAATTCATACATCTTTGACACAATAAATTAAATTTTCTTGAAAACGTCGATTCCGTTTGGGTTCTTATTATACTGAATAATGTTTGTTTTGTTTATTGTTGAAGTTCAATCTCATTTTCGATTGCTTAAGTGGAGTATTCCCCCGTTGGCTCAACTTCATTTATTACCCTCTATTACAGAGAGTAATGTTTTTCAAAACGAACTGACAGTGTTGCAAAATTTTTACTGATCGCTACCAATATCATGATTTCATCCCGGCGAAGGGAATTATCAATTGGCTTCTCAGTTTTTGAAATGATGCCTTTTTAGCGAAAAACCGAACTCTTTAAGTGTCTAGTATTCTCATATGAATGAGAATCTCACTCACTTTTCGGCTTTTCCAAAGAAACACCAAAATCTTAGTTGATACGTGCTGACATGTTGCAGAATATTTTGATTTTGCTGTTTCTTTGGAAAAGCCGAAAAGTGAGTGTGGTTCTCATTCATATGGGAATACTAGACACTTAAAGAGTTCGGTTTTTCGCTAAAAAGGTATCATTTCAAAAACTGAGAAGCCAATTGATAATTCCCTTCGCCGGGATGAAATCATGATATTGGTAGCGATCAGTAAAAATTTTGCAACACTGTCAGTTCGTTTTGAAAAACATTACTCTCTGTAATAGAGGGTAATAAATGAAGTTGAGCCAATGGGGGAATACTCCACTTAAGCAATCGAAAATGAGATTGAACTTCAACAATAAACAAAACAAACAAAAAACAGTCGAGGCACGGGCGAATGGAGCTTTGTTAAAAATAACAAGTAAAAAAGCGTTAAGTTCGGCCGGGCCGAACTTTTCATACCCTCCACCATAAAATATTCTGAACTAAAATGGAATAATTAGTTTTCATTCCTGTCCCCAACTTTAAGTGGGTACGTTAAAATGTCAGATAATGTACATAAATTGCTTCATTCGGGAGGCCCTTTTTTATGGTATGTTGACAATTTTTGGTGGGCGAGAAATTGGGAGGTACCGTTATTTAGGGGTTATAATAAAACATGGACCTATGTTGACAGTTGTTGATGGGAGCCTTTAATGTCAAATAACTCCTAATTCGGTTAAAAATTGTAGTTAGAATCCTCAAAATACCGAAAATCGGTACATAACGTGGGAACTTCAAATGCCATTAACAGCTAGTTCGGAGGTATGTGGGCTATAAAACATGGACCTATGTTGACAGTTTTCGATGGGAGCCTTTAATGTCAAATAACTCCTAATTCGGTTAAAAATTGTAGTTAGAATCCTCAAAATACCGAAAATCGGTACATAACGTGGGAACTTCAAATGTCATTGACAGCTAGTTCGGAGGTATGTGGGCTATACGAAAATATGAACTTAAATTTTTGTTGCAGAATTTTTGTTGGCTTTTAAATTTCAAATTACAGAAAGTTCGTCCAAAAAATAAAGCTAAGGTACGGAAAATCGGGATGTTTGTTTTGGGGCTATACCAAAACATGGACCTACGTGGTTAAATATTTTAAGTAAAATCCTCAAAGTACCGAAAATCGGGAAGTATCGTTATATTGAGGCTATGTTGAAAATTGTTGATGCAGATGTGTGGTGACCACTACAACCTTCAAATGTCAAATTACAGTTAGTTCGGTTAAAAATTGTAGCTATAATTGCCAATTACTGAAAATTGGGAGGTACCGTTATATTGGAGCTATATCCGAACATGGACCTATGTTAACAATTTTTTATGGAGAGGTGTTGTGACCACTAGGAACTTCAAACGTCAAATTACTGCTAGTTCGGTTTAATATTGTAGCTAAAATCATCAAATTACTGAAAATCGGGAGGTACTTTTATATGGAAGCTTTATCAATACATCGACCTTTCTTGTCAATTTTTGGTGGAGAGGTGTGGTGACCACTAAGAATTTCAAATGTCAAATGTTCAAGTTACAGATAATTCGGTTTAAACTTGTAGGTAAAATTCTCAAAATACCGAAAATCCGTTATATGGGATACCGAAATCCCTTATATCGAGGTACCGTTATATGGGGCAATACCAAAACATGGACCTACGTTCATAATTATTTCGAATATAAGTTTTTTGGTCACTAAGAACCCTAAATATCAAATTATAGCTAATTCGGTCTAGAAATTTGAATTTAAACGTCAAAATACCTGAAATCGGGCGGTCACGTTATATGGGGGCTATTCCAAAACATGGACCTATGTCCACTAGTTATATAAGTTTTTTGACATTTAAGAACCCTAAATGTCAATTTATAGCTAAATCGGTCTGAAAATGTAACTAAAAACGTCAAAATGCCATAAATCGGGGAACCGTTATATAGGGGCTATACCAAAACGTAGACCTATGTCCACAACTTCTGTTATATACGTTTATTTACACCTAAGAACCCTAAATGTCAAATTATAGCTTAATCGACCTGAAAATGTAGCTAAAAACGTCAAAATACCGTAAATCAGGGGGCACCGTTATATGGGGGCTATACCAAAACGTGGACCGATATAGCCCATCATCGAACTTGACCTGCCTGCAAACAAAAGACGCATTTTCCCAAAATTTCAGACAATTTTGGTGGAGAGGTATGGTGACCACTAAGAACTTCAAATTTCAAATGTTCATATTACTGCTAATTCGGTTTAAACTTGTAGGTAAAAATCTCAAAATACCGAAAATCAGGAGGTACCGTTATATGGGGCTATACCAAAACATGTACCTATGTTCATAATTTTTCGAATATAAGTTTTTTGGTCACTAAGAACCCTAAATATCAAATTATAGCTAATTCGGTCTAGATATGCGACTTAAATTGTCAAAATACATGAAATCGGGCGGTAACTTTATATGGGGGCTATTCCAAAAAATTGATCTACGTCCACTAGTTTTGTTATATAAGTTTATTGACACTTAAGAACCCTAAATGTCAAATTATGGCTAAATCGGTCTGCAAATGTAGCTAAAATCGGCAAAATACCGTAAATCGTGGGGTACCGTTATATGGGGGCTATACCAAAACGTGGACATATGTCCACAACTTTTGTTATATAAGTTTATTGACACTTAAGAACCCTAAATATCAAATTATAGCTACATCGGTCTGAAAATGTAGCTAAAAACGTCAAAATACCGTAAATCGGGGGGTACCGTTATATGGGGGCTATACCAAAACGTGGACCTATGTCCACAACTTTTGTTATATAAGTTTACTGACACTTAAGAACCCTAAATGTCAAATTATAGCTAAATCGGTCTGAAAATGTAGCTAAAACCGGCAAAATACCGTAAATCGGGGGGTACCGTTATATGGGGGCTATACCAAAACGTGGACCGATATAGCCCATCATCGAACTTGACCTGCCTGCAATCAAAAGACGCATTTTCCCAAAATTTCAGCGTTCTATCTCCTTCGGGGAACCTGTAACCCCTATAGGGCGCGTCCCCAGGTGGCGGATAGGGGAATGCTTCCCAGATATGGGTGGTAGGACGGAAATCAAATACGTCCCGCGGACCAACAGGTTGCTGCGTCTGTCCTTAAGTAAAGCGGCAGCAAACAGCGTCTGAACTCCATGAGGAGCGGCTGAAAACTAGATGGAAAACTGTAAACCCTTCAGAAGGCAACGGGAAACCCCTGGAGTACTATCCCATGAAAATCATGCAATATATGAATATAAATAATGAACGGCCCTCAGTCTCCGGCCAAACGAGGGTGCTAAGAATCCCCGGAGGTAAAACAAAAAATAACCTGAATATTGGTACCTGGAACGTACGAAGCCTATATGAATCTGGAAAATAAGCTAACACCATTAATGAGATGAATAAACTGAATATTGATATACTTGGAGTTTGCGAAACATGGTGGCCTGATAATGGAGAATTTGCATCTCAAAATGTCAAAATATTTTACTCAGGAAACCTGAATAGAACTCATAGAAACGGAGTAGGTGTCATTTTAAAAAACCACATAGCACAATGCGTAACAGGATTTGTACCAAAATCTGACAGAGCAATGCTTATAAAGTTAGAAACAAAACCCTTAAAACTAAATATTATACAAGTATATGCGCCCACTGCAGACAAGAGCAAAGAAGAAGTGGAAGATTTTTACGAAGATGTAAAATACCTAATAAATATGACAAAACCCCATGATATAACTATCATCCAAGGAGACTTTAATGCCAAAGTTGGAAAAGATATTGTACCAGGCATAACAGGCAAATTTGGACTAGGCGAGAGAAATGATAGAGGTGACAGACTTATTCAATTCTGTCAAGAATATGAGCTGAAAATTACAAATACAATGTTCTGCTTGCCAGGACAAACCAACAAATATAATACGGAACCAGATAGATTATATTTTGATCAATAAACGTTTTTCTTCATGTGTAATGAAGACATCCACATATCCAGGGGCAGATGTTCCATCGGATCATATCCTGTTAATGACAAAAATAAGAGCAAAATTGAAGAGAAACGCAAAGAGAAAAACACGTGGAAAACTCAATACTGGAAAACTGGAGGAACCAAGGGTAAGGACAAGAATGAGGGAGATCATTGATCAAGAATTTAGAAAAATTGAAGCTGCAGATAGTGAACAGATGTGGAATTCTGTTAAAAATACGCTAAAATCCATAGCGGACAATAATCTAGGAATCACAACAAAACCACAAAAGAATGAATGGATGACAAAGGAGATACTAGATCTGATGGAGGAACGTCGAAGACATAAAAATCGAAACTACGAATTATATTACGAATTAAATAGAGAAATACAATCCGCAATCAGAATTGCGAAAAATAATCTCATAAACAGGCAATGCCAGGAGATTGAAAGATTGCAACAATTAAATGACGATTTCAATCTTCACAAAAAGATCAAAGAAATGGCAGGTGTATACCGCAAATCAATACCTAAAATTCTATACAATAAGGAAAATGAACCTATTTTTGATATATCAGAAAAGATGATAATATGGAAGGAGTACATAAAGCTCCTTTTTGCCGACCAGAACCGATCAACATATGTGATGATGACGAATGAACCGCCAGAAGGAACATCTATAACCAAACAAGAAATTGAGTCAGCAGTAAAATCCTTAAAACTTAAAAAAGCATGTGGTCCTGATGAGATTCCATCGGAAATATTGAAGTTAATAGACGGAGATAACATTAATATCCTGAACAAGCTATTTAATTACATATATGAGACCGGGGAATACCCAAATGACTGGCTGAGATCAAAGTTTATAACTATACCAAAGAAAACACAGCCGAAACACTGCAGTGACTACAGACTTATCAGTCTAATGAGCCATGCATTGAAGATTTTCCTAAAAATAATTCATGGGCGAATATATGAGAAGTGTGAAAAAGTTATGGGTGCTTCCCAATTTGGTTTTAAGGAAGGCATGGGAACCCGCGAAGCTCTTTCTTCCCTACAAATCCTAGTTGAAAAATGCAAAGCTGTTCAAAAAGATGTATATATATGCTTTATTGATTACGAAAAGGCTTTCGATACAGTACAGCACGACAAGTTAATAGAGATTCTTACGTCCATTGGTATCGGGCAGAATGAAATTCGATGTATAAAAAGCTTGTATTGGCATCAGACTGCACATGTCGACGTAAACGGAGAATGCACGGAAGACATAGTAATATCAAAAGGTGTCAGACAAGGATGTATATTATCCCCCTTATTGTTCAATGTATACTCCGAAAGAATATTCCAAGAATCTATCAATGATGTCAAAAAAAGGAATCCTGGTTAATGGTACTTTTCTCAACAATATTAGATATGCCGACGACACAACCATACTAGCCGATAGCATTGCAGGGCTGCAATACCTACTTACTAGACTAACAACGCACAGTGAAAGATATGGTCTAAAGATAAATATTAACAAGTGAGCCAAGGCTATAGTCGGGTCGGGGCCGACTATGTGATACCCTACACCACTTCCCCTATGCATAAGCTTTTAACTGGTAAAATTCAATATATTAAAATTGGGATAGCTTAGCGCCTTTGCTCTGAATGTCTTCATCGTCAGAATAACTCAAAAAAAAAAAAAATGGAAAAGTGGGATGTATGCCAACCATCAACCATCACATTCCGACCCCTGAATAATATCCGACCATTACCAAAATCAATAGGTTTATTCCTCTGTGGGACCCCCATTAACATCCAAAATTTCGTGACAATCCAATCAAAATTACGACGTGTAGCGTGATTACAAAAAATTAAAAAAATAGGACGTATTACCGACTATTGCTATATCTCAGTTATTTGGCCACATACGCCAACACGCTTTACATCATTGTAAAGCCCTCGGCACATACGGTCTGTTTAGTGACACGTTGGGACACGCGTTGTCCCAAAACAGTTTAATTATGTTTAACTTTAATGCGTCAGCCATATTGCTGTTTTTCAAAAAACTTTACTTACACATTTTTCATGTGGTTGTTGTAGCGCGACGCTCAACGCACCGTATGTGCCGAGCGCTTAAAGATGGGATTTTTTACTTTCATAGTCGGACTTTGCTTTTGAAAGGTTCCCAACCAATGCTGTGCTATTCGTCATTATTATTAAAATCGCAGAAATGAGAAGTTGTGTTTTAATAGCGGCTATTGCGATATCTTCATTGTTTTACCACCTACGACAACCTACGTTACATCGTTGCAAAGGTGATATTTTCTACCTTCATCAGCTTTTTGCTTTTGATATACCCCTTATAGAAGCGGAGATATTCGCTTTGAAAAAAACGTTGACTTTTTCTCCAAATAAGTTGTTTGCCCATTCCGACACCTGAATATTATCCGACTATCACCAAAATAAATAGGCTTTTCCCCTGCGGGACCCCCATCAACACCCAAAATTTGGTGACGATCCGATCAAAATTACGACCTGTAACGTGATTACAAAGAAATGGAAAAATGGGATGTATTAACGACTATTGCGATATCTCCGTTATTTGGCCACCTACGCCAACCTACTTTGCATCATTGTAAAGACGGGATTTTCTACTTTCATTGTCAGACTTTGTTTTTGGAAGCTCCCCAACCAAAGCTGTCATATTCGTCATTATTATTAAAATCGCAAAATTGAAAAGTTGTGTTCTATTGCGATATCTTTGTTATTTGACCACCTACAACAACCTAATTTACATGTTGCAAAGGCGATATTTTCTACTTTCATTAGCAGGTTTTGCTTTTGGCATACCCCCTACAAAAGCTGAGATATTCGGTTTGGAAAAAAACATTGTCTTTTTCTCCAAAAAAGTTTTTTGCCCATTCCGACCCCTAAATATTATCCGACCATCACCAAAATAAATAGGCTTTTTCCCCTGCGGGACCCCCATCAACACCCAAAATTTGGTGAAGATCCGATCAAAATTACGACCTGTAGCGTGATTTCTTTAAAAGTGGAAAAATGGGATGTATTACCGACTATTGTGATATCTCCGTTATTTGGCCACCTACGATACCCTACTTTGCATCATTGTAAAGACAGGATTTTCTACTTTCATAGCCAGGTTTTGTTTTTGGAAAGTATCCAACAAAAGCTGTGTTATTCGTCATTAGAATTAAAATCGAATAAATAAAAAGTTGGGTTCTATAAGCGACTATTGCGATATTTTCGTTGTTTGACCACCTACGACAACCTACCATACATCGCTGTAAAGGTGATATTTTCTGCTTTCATTAGTAGGCTTTGCTTTTAGTATAACCCTTATAGATACGGAGATATTAGCTTTGAAATAAAACGTTGACTTTTTCCGCAAATAAGTTTTTTGCCCATTCCGACCCCTGAATATTATCCGACCATCACCAAAATCAATAGGCTTCTTCCCCTCCGGGACCCTCATCAACGTCCAAAATTTGGTGACGATCCGATCAAAATTGCGACCTGTAGCGTGATTACAAAGTTTAGATGGACAGACGGACAGACGGACAGACGGACGGACGGACGGACGGACGGACACACATAGCCAGATCGACTCAGCTCGTCGAGACATTCATTTTGATATATATAAGTATGGGTCTACGACCATTATTTCGATGCGTTACAAACTTTTTGGCCAAAACCAACTTATAATAAATACCCTCCCCACATAGTGGTGTAGGGTATAAAAAGACTAAGTACATGGTTATTTCCAAAGAAAATATGAGTAATCAAACACAATTAAAAATTAAAGATATGGACGTGGAAAGAGTACATAGCTTTAAATACCTCGGCGTCACAATAAATGACAAGTGGAACATTTCAAATGAAATAAGAAGCAGAATCGAAATGGCGAGAGAAGCTTTTGTAAAATACAAGAAAATTTTTTTAAGTCATGATATTACTATAAAGTCAAAACTAAGATATCTGAAAACATATGTATGGTCTGTTTTGCTATATGGAGTCGAAATGTGGACCCTGAAGGCAGTTGACATGAAAAAACTTGAAGCTTTCGAGATGTGGACTTACAGGCGAATTCTCAAAATACCATGGACCAAGTTTGTAACGAACAATGAAGTACTGCGAAGAATACACCAAGAAAAAGAGCTTATACGTACAATAAAGAAACGAAAAACAGCATATCTTGGACACATCATGCGAAACAGCAAATACAAACTACTCCAAAACATCATCCGATGCAGAATAGAAGGCAGACAGTCCAGGGGAAGAAAAGAGAAGTCTTGGATTAACAATATTCAGGAATGGACCGGCATAAATGATGCCTCAACTCTACTCAGCAGGTGCAGAAATCGACAATCTTTTGCTGAAATAATAAACAACTTATAAATACATATAATCACTTAATATAATGTAATATATTTTATGTAATTGCACTGATCGCCACAAATTCGTAAAACGAATAGGCAAATAAAGAAGAAGATCTCCATTTTTGTGGATGCTAGAGTGATTACCACAGACGGACGGACGGACGGACGGACGTGCACAGATCGACTCAGAATCTTACCCTGATCAAGAATATATATACTTTATAGGGTCGCAAATGAGTATTTCAATGCGTTACAAACGGAAATACAAACTTAATATACCCTCCATACTATGGTGGAGGGTATAAAAAAACAAAATCCCAAAAACAACCTCACAGGCAACTGTGTTGGTGTTCTTTTCAACTCACAGAATTCGAAGAATTCTAAGTTGATACGTGCTGACATGTTGCAAAATATTTTGATTTTGGTGTTTCTTTGGAAAAGCCGAAAAGTGAGTGAGATTCTCATTCATATGAGAATACTAGACACTTAAAGAGTTCGGTTTTTCGCTAAAAAGGCATCATTTCAAAAACTGAGAAGCCAATTGATAATTCCCTTCGCCGGGATGAAATCATGATATTGGTAGCGATCAGTAAAAATTTTGCAACACTGTCAGTTCGTTTTGAAAAACATTACTCTCTGTAATAGAGGGTAATAAATGAAGTTGAGCCAATGGGGGACTACTCCACTCAAGCAATCGAAAATACTGAATAATGTTTACAACACGCATTTCAGCAAAAATTTCTAAAATCGTCTTTTCCATTTCAAAAAAACATTTTGATACTACATCTATGATTTTTGGTACATAGATGAAGAAAAAAATAGTCAATCCAAATCTGTTTTCGTTACCAACTTTGATCGTTGCGCGCAAAAGATATGACCGATTCAATTATGCCAATTAGAAAAAATTCTAAAAAAATCGCGGCTTAATATAGTAAGCTGTTATATCCTATTATCGTTAACTGAATTCGCACCCTTTGCGATGATGCAAAAAAAAACGAAAAGCTTCAATGGATTCGCGAAAAATAAAATTTTTTAAATAATTTCACGTATTTACAATCATATTTTTGAAACAATAGCGCTTATACTTACAAAAAATATATATACAAAAATTGTAGCAGCATCCAGACATTGTGAGGAATAAAATGAAACATAAGTCGTGAAGTTTGGAGCTATAGTATCCATGTTATTTACAAAAATATAAAGAAAATATGACGAAAAAATAAAAATCATGTTGTTCTAATTTTATTTGTTTATGGTTTTATAGGAAAGGTTGAAGAAAAAATTTTTGAATTCTTCGTCTTTTTTCGTCAAAATTTCGCCAAATAGTGAAGATATCCCATTGCAAAAAATGTTTCGCTTATAGTTTTCCTATTGGCGAATATTTTTAGAACATTATATTAAATCACAAGGAATTCCAATTGTGGCATAACATTAAAATAATGTTATATTGAATATTACAACATTTGAAACGCATATAAACCGCGTAATAGTGAAAATGACATGATGCGCATCCGATTTTCCAACACAGCGAATCAATCCCTTTTATTTGGTGTACAGTTTGTGAAATTCCATTTGGCGACCACGATGTAGCATCAGTTGCATGTTAGGGTGCAATAAACAGTAAAATGTCCATAATTTCCACGAAGTACATTTGCATTTTATGCGCATCCGATTTCAATGATCACCATTAAAAAATACATCATCCTATGTCATTTCAATGCGATCCATCAAGAACCGTGGATGTAGCTCGCACTCAGTTTTTAGAAGAAATCAATTATATCTCCGGATTCGCGAACGTTTTTCAATATCTGTTTTCGCACATTTTAAATATGCGTTTCGCTCTATTTATCTAAGTAGGAATAACACATCTAAAACGCGTCTAAATACGCGATATTTTCAAAAACATTTTTTGCAGATTTTCGAAATTTGAGGGGTATCATATCCGCCGATCTAGTGGATGGATTTAGACGCGCAAAGGCTTGTTAGATTCAGAACGTAAAAAAACTAAATTCACGCGGGTTTCCACTGAAATCGAATGGCATTTGTAAATTTTGAATCCAAAAAACTGTTTTTTTAGAAAAATTTACGCACAAAAATTTCGACTTTAAGCTGAGATTGTTGTGCACCTTTGAAGGCTACACGCCCGAGTTGTACATCAAAAAATGCGTAATCGCGAGTACTACAATCTCATAATCAGTGTTTAAACGAGTACAGTTGCGCGTCCCGATTAGAGCAAAAATTCAAAAAACCCAATATTTCAGTCTTCAAAATGTCAGCATCCGTTTGAGATTGATGCATTGGTTATATTAAAAAATCATACATTAGAAACTTCATCTCTGACGTGTATTCTTTAACTTCTTATTTGAACATTATACTCTACATTGTATTGTAAAGCCACTAATTGAAAATTAACTTAAAAAAACTCGTTTCCTTCAACGATTTTTTCCTATTTTTTACATTAAAACGACCACAGATTCCGCTAAAATTACTATTTTAAGAAACCCATCGGTGAATCGGGCTAAAACAGTTTATTTTACCGAAATGCGTTCAAAAGTTATGGTGTAGTACAACTGTTCGCGAGTTACAGTACCCCATACCTCAGTTTCAACATAAGTTAATTTTCTACAAAAAGGTCGATTTGTACTTTTGACCAAAACTATTGTAAATATAGTTAATTATACCTCAACTATTCTGAATTCTAACAATATTTGTGGTCCATTTGGCCAAAACTATTATAAATTCTAACAATAAATATTGTTACTTCTGACAAAGACTCGTATAAATTCTAACAATATGTATTGTCCATTTTGACCAATACTATTTTGCATTGTTGTTTTAAACCACCTCTTTTTGAATCTCTTCTTCTACTAACGTATGTAACTTGTTATGTGTGTGTGCGTGTTTTTGTGGAGAGCTAAAAACAAAAAAGGTGGTTGAAACTTATACGAAGAGAAAATAAAAATATTTTTTTTTAAATTTGTGTTTTTCTATTTTAATATAAAATTTAAAGAGCGCGTTGCAACAGTCTAATAATTTTTGCATTGCATGCTCAATGAAAACCAAAGAAAGAATTACTGCTGACACTTGTATTTTATTGCGTAGTTTTGTGTTTCCTTTTTTTTAACTAACATTATGATACTATTTTTTAATTCAGCGGGTTAAGGATTGTTTGGCTGCAGACCATAAAACTAATCACCGACAGCTGAAGTGAAAATTTTAAATTTGAATTCCCTCTAAAGCCAGATTTATTCGGTAATTTGGTACAACAATACATTTCTTCAACCGATTTTGTTTTGGGCATAAAATAAATTAGTAAGTATCTTCTTTTTGTACTTTTACTAAGCGATATTTCTATCACATTTAATTTTTCTAATTTAGCTTCAAATTCTACTAATGACTTGGATTCACAATGGTCCTGTCCGAATAAATCACAAGAAATAGTTTACATGTTGGTACATGCTTTATTGGCACATCAAGAAACGACTCTTTGTTAAACTAACTAACGTCAGTCGAAACTAAATTTATCTTACAGGTTTTAAATCAGTGTTATTTAAATTATTTAAAAATCATATTTGAAATAAATAATAAAATGATACTTTTTATATATATATATTTTTTTTTTAAATGTAACACATTAAAAAGGTTGGTATAAAATTGTTATTCCAACCATTTCGCATTGCAAAAATAAATATTGTTACTTCGAACCAAAACTATTGTAAATTGCCAAAATAAATCTTGTTACTTTATTGTCCCTTTTGACCAAAACTATTGCAACAATAAATATTGTTCGACTCAATTTGTAGGGTAATCAGCATTAGGGCCATATAGCAAATTTCTCATGTTGTTTAATTTGCTGGATGGTCTTATTGATGATGAAGTTGTTTGGTGACCACTGAAACTATAGTCTTCCCTACCTCCGCCCGCAACTAATCAATTTCATATCCACTTAAAGACATTTTGTTGTTATTCAAATATATGAATACAACAAAATATGGACTCGAGCTAAAATAAAACAGTCCAACAATAAAAAACGCCAACAACAATAATAGGCATCAGCACGGCCTTGTTGATCTATGCGTAATGCAAAAACAACAACTTTCTCGTTGTTTTACCCCCGCTTATTGAAGCAACATTCCTATGTTCGTATTCTTTGCAAAGCAAAGACGACATAAAAACAGTGGTGGATATGAAATTCTTTAGTTCGACTCAATTTGTAGGATAATCAGCTTTAGGGCCAAAAAGCAAATTTCTCATGTTGTTTAATTTGCTGGATGGGCTTATTGACCTGTTTATCGATACAGAATCGGCGGCAAAAGGAACAAATGAAGTTGTTTGGTGACAACTGAAACTTAAGTCTTACCTACCTCCGCCCGCAACTAATCTATTTCATATCCACTTAAAAATATTTTGTTGCTATTCAAATATTTGAATACAACAAAATATGGACTGCAGCTGAAATAAAACACGAAGATGTAAAATTCTGCAGTCCAACAATAAAAAACGCCAACACCAATATTTATTGTCCATTTTGCCAAAACTATTGTGAATTGCAAAAATTAGTATTGTTACTTCTGACCAAACCTATTGTAAGTTCTAACAATATTTATTGACCATTTTGACTAAAACTATTGTGAATTGCAAAAATAAATATTGTTACTTCTGGCCGAAACTATTGTAAGTTCTAACAATATTTATTATGGGTGACGTAGGGGATGAATGATACCAAGCAACGGTCTTGACCGGCTTTAACACGGCAAAGCCCAGGATTTATCTTGGTCCCTCTTTCATCTCAAGTGGACACTGACCTCCCCGTGGTGTCACCTGGGGAACTGCCTTTAACACCTGTTAAAGGTAGTGAGCTAACATGTGCCGCGCGTTCACCCATAAGAACGTTAAAAACTTGGGTTTGGGCGTCGGGTTAGTAACCCTCCCCTAGAAAAAACATCCTACTATGAAAAAACGAAAGAAAAGAAAAACAAACCCCTCTAAAGTTGACGAACCCCGCAAACATTTTAAGGACCATGATCTGCGAATCTGCACCTGGAATGTTCGCACTCTTTATAGAGAAGGTGCAGTCTTCGCATTGGCAGACGTACTTGAAAAGTACAAGGCCGATATTACTGCCATACAGGAAATACGATGGATTGGGAAAGGCGTCACAACAACACCTAAAGGTGACGCACTGTATTATAGCTGCCATGACGTAAAACATGAGTTTGGTTGCGGATTCGTAGTTAGTCGGAGACTAAAACATCTAGTATCCAGCTTCACCCCAGTGAATGAAAGACTTGCTGCAATTCGAATAAAAGCTAAATTCTTCAACATCAGCTTTATTTGCGCTCATGCTCCCACTGAAGAAAAGGACGAACAGACCAAAGATATATTTTACGATCGCTTGGAAGAAACATATGACCGTTGCCCTGCCCATGACATTAAAATCATTCTAGGCGATTTTAATGCCAAAATTGGAAAGGAGAATATCTTTGGCCCAACAGTCGGGAAATTCAGTCTCCACAGTGAAACATCGGACAATGGTATGAGGCTGATAGACTTTGCAGCTGCAAAAAACATGGTAGTTAGCAGTACCAGATTTAATCATCTCGATATTCATAAGGACACCTGGCTGTCTCCAGATCAAAGAACAAGTAATCAAATTGATCATGTTGTAATAGATGGAAGACATTCATCCAGCGTGTTGGATGTACGATCGTTCCGAGGCGCAAATATTGATTCGGACCACTACCTTGTTGCAGCAAAGGTACGTACCCGTCTAAACGTTGCAAATAAAGCACGAACAGACTCAACGCGGAAATTGGACATCGATAGGCTGCAAACACAACAAATAGCAACAGCATATTCCACTGAACTAGCCCAATTGCTTAACGCGAGCACTCCTTGTCCCGATAACATAACAACACTATGGCAACATAATGCCCACTCCATGCAAACAGCCGCAAAATCCATACTTGGATTCCAGAGACCTCCACAAAGGAATTCATGGTATGACCAGGAGTGTCGTGCTGCTACCGAAGAGAAAAATTCGGCATATAGAGCTACTTTGCAATTAGTAGCAACGCGTAGCGCGCGAGGGAGATATCGGGAGAAAAGGAGAGAAGAGAAACGTCTTTTCCGCAAGAAAAAGAGAGAAATGGAAAAGCGGGAGTGTGAAAAAATCGAGATGAACAGGAGCCAGAATGAAGTCCGAAAATTCTACCAAAGAGTGAAACATCAAACAGATGGCTTTGGTACAGGCACATCCTCCTGTATAGACCAGCAAGGTAATCTGGTAACAGATACAGATAGCGTGCTCAGGATATGGAAGGAACATTTCTCCAATCTGCTGGTATCCAATAGTAGCGAAGATGATGATACCACAGATCCAATCCCAGAAGATGGTATAGAATGTATACCGCCCGGCCAAGATGAGGTTAAAACAGCAATCAACCGGCTGAAGAATAATAAAGCAGCAGGAGCCGATGGCTTACGATGATGGCGACGCGATGATAAGATGTATGCATCAGCTAGTTAGCACCATCTGGCAGGAAGAACGCGTACCCGACGATTGGAACCTGAGCATCCTATGTCCCGTCCACAAGAAAGGAGATAAGACTGTATGCTCAAACTATAGGGGCATAAGTCTTCTCCCTATTGCCTATAAGATAGTGTCAGGGATATTGTGCGAACGACTAAAGCCAATGGTCAACGAAATAATTGGACCATACCAATGTGGCTTTAGACCTGGCAAGTCCACCATTGACCAGATATTTACCCTGCGGCAAATCCTAGAGAAGACCCAAGAGATGCAGATTGACATATTTCACCTTTTTGTCGATTATAAATCAGCATTCGACAGTCCCCTCCGATCAAAGGTATTCCACGCAATGTCTGAATTTGGTATCCCCGCAAAGCTCATCCGGCTTTGTAAGATGACTTTAACTGATACTAGGTCCTCAGTTAAAATTGGAAAGAACCTCTCCGAAGAATTTTGTACCAAACGAGGTTTCAGACAAGGAGACAGCCTTTCGTGTGACCTATTCAACATTTTGCTGGAAAAGGTAATACGAGATGCAAATGTCAAAAGAAATGGCACAATTTACACCAATAGCCACATGTTACTTGCCTATGCTGATGACATAGACATCATGGGACGATCAGTAAAGGTAGTAACTGATACCTTTAGGAAGGTCGAAGCAGAATCTGCGAAAGTGGGTCTGGCGGTAAACGGCGAAAAGACCAAATTGATGGTGTCGACGCGCAAAGCGTCTATAGAGCTCGGACCAACTGTGGAAGTTGGTACCTACAATTTTGAGGTAGTTAAAGACTTCGTCTACCTCGGCACTGCCATAAACACAACAAACAAGATCAGTTGTGAAATAAGAAGAAGAATTGTATTGGCCAACAGATGCTACTATGGTCTAAGTAAGCAATTTAAAAACAAAGCCACATCTCGTCAAACAAAAATAACACTATACAAAACGCTGACACTACCCGTGCTAATGTATGGCTCCGAAGCATGGGTACTTGCGCAAGCAGATAAGGCAGTGCTTGGTGTGTTTGAGAGGAAAATTCTTCGAAAGATCTACGGGCCGATTTGCGTTGACGGTGAATATCTACGTCGTATGAACCACGAGCTTTATAAGCTATACAAAGACATGGATATAGTTAAACGTATCAAGATGCAACGATTGCGTTGGCTAGTCCATATCATGAGAATGATCGATGATGAACCCGCTAAAAAGGCGTATGAATACATGCCCCATGGCGGTGCACGCAGAATTGGCAGGCCTAGGCTTCGATGGAGCAAACAAGTGGATGAAGAAATGGAAAGGCGCGGTATTCCAAAAAGTCAAGCGAAAAATAGAGAGGAATGGAGATCTTTTCTTAGTTCGGTCTATGGAACAAATGTTCTGTAATGGGCCAACTAAGTAAGTAAGTTAGTAAGTAACAATATTTATTGTTCATTTTGACCAAAACTATTGTGAATTGCAACAACAAATATTGTTACCTCTAACCAAAACTATGGTAATTACATGTTTGGTCCAAAACGTTATAGTGTCAAAGTGACAATACATATTTATATTTAGAACACATACGAGTAATGTAGTGCGGTGTGACAATAACGATTGTTGGATTGACAAATGCTACATAAGAAATCCAACAATATGTTAACAGTATATATTTTGCTCTTGAAATATTGTTGGATCAAACATATTTTTTTTCTCTGCGTGCAGTAGCACTTTTAATTCAATGGCATGGGATGAATGGTCATTCTATATAGTTCCATTCTCATCTCTGGAATATATATAATAAAGATATGTGATTTCAGGATAATGGAAGAATAATGATTTGTCATAAGGTGTTCTTTTATTTTATGTAAGCAATATCCTAACCGGCTCAATATTTAACCCTTTGAAATAATAACAAACATAAAAAAGAAACAAGTAACAGAGGGTTATAGTCGGAGAGGGCCGATCATGTGATACCCATCATTATTGGAAACGTAATAATCGGACCGGTTGGGATATATGTTATAAGGAAAACAATATTACAATATTACTTTTGAGCAAAAGGTATTCCCAACTGGGTAACACCAAGGTGTACGTTGGCGGATTTAGAACAGCCTTTAGTTCCAACCCGTGTAGCTAACTCCCTGCAGTAGCCAGCTCGCCATCAGCAACCACCTCTAAAATATATGAGTGACTCGAGGCATGAAGTGAATGCGAATTATGCAAAAATACACTGGAGTTAAATTTTGCAGTGTGAGGCCTTTTGTACCACTAGTGTCAGTAGAGACAATGTATGGTGGAGTGTTGTCAAAACGCTTTTACCCATGACCGTAAAAGGTTTCTTGGTAGTAGTTGTTGTGTTATGTACCTGATCTTATTGTCAGGTTACAGGGTCTATAACGAATATTTCGTTGCGTTACATGAATTCAAAACAAACTTATAATACCATTCCCACATCGTGTATATATTTCAGGTACCATAGATTATCGTCTGTTTTATGTGCGATTATCCCAAAAATTGTAGTCTTTTTAATTGTAATTGCGACCTTAGTATGCTTTTGGTACACTGAAAGACATTACGTAGTACACCTCTTATATACATAGGTTATAAATCAGTTAAATGATCACTTACAACAACATAATTGACTTCGGTAGAAAGTAGGAAGGTCTTTCGGGAATAAGGACATAAAATGTCTTTCCGTAATATTGTACATACTTTTTAAAATATTTTAGGCTGTAGCTCCACTATCTGACCACAAGCATCAACATTGATGACAACAGAAAGGTTAATTGATCCGTTGAGCATAGACGCTTTTGTCTGTTTGTTGTCTTCTTATTTAAAAATCCTCATTCCTCTTGAAGTCGGACGCAAAAACATATAATTTGAAATTTCCCTGGCCTTTTTCCACATAATAATAGTAATTTATTATGGAATGTTTCTACGCCGAAGACCCGTAAATAAGGTGATGAGATGCAGCATCGCACAAACGTTATTTGTTTTTTTTTTCTTTCTTTTATTGTTAGCAACAAGTCAGTGAAATTAACAACAACTCTACTACAAAAGCAACTAGTAAGGACAAAGCGACGATTGGTTTGAGACAGTATGCAAACGTGGCCAATACAACAAGATGATTCAACAATGTTGTTCTACAAAATGTTCTACACAATTTGAACGTCACCATGTGACATAAAATGCTGCCAAACAACTCCATGTGTTTATATGGTGGATAGGAGCTGGGTCCATAGCATGTTGGTACACGTATTGGGAGCAATGTTGAGAACAACAAATGAATCCAACAAGATGTTTACCCAACTTACAGTGGAATGTTGCAAAACAACTCCATATGTTTCTGTGGGGGATAGCAAAGGCAGGTATCGTTTGGATGTTGGGGCACTCTTCTAGAAAACCATGTAGGTTGCATGACTCTAGCGAAAAGTACTGTTGCTGCTGCTGACAACAGAGTAAAATTTCACTAACTCAGCGGCAAAGTGAGCTTTAGTCGCTCTCCGAGCTTGAACGTGAACGGATTTATTAAAACGGTTAACTAAATAAAATTCTTCCAAAATTTTTCGTAAAATTCATCTAACTTTTTTATGTTTTCTTTAAAACCAACAACGCATTAAAATTAAATCAAACTAAACAGTAAGGAAGGAAGGAAGGAAGTGATGAAAAGTTGTTCTAAAGAAGAAACAGCAAACATGTTTCTTCTTGGCAACGACAGAAGCACCAAAATCAAAAACTAAAGCAAAAAGGCGGTGAAAATAAAAAGCCACAAATTTCAAGACCAAAACAAAAATGTGAAGTTTTTGTGGTTTCTTTGACAAGCCTTATATTGTAAGTCTATGCATGTGTGTATGTGTGTGTGTGCAATAACTGATACACTTACGGTCCCAATGGATAAGGTGTTTTAATTTTTAGCTATGCAATTATATGCATTTTTATTAAAAAAAAAAGTTTTACTCTACACAACAACCAATGTCAATGATAACGAAATGAAATGACATCTTCAACAATTTTAAATACTAGAAGAAAACTCCTCCAATGCCAATTTCACATAACAACACCGAAAGGGATACCACATTCAACGAGAAGTCGGTGAAGTAGCGTAGCACGTTAAGGTACGTGTTTTTATACCCTCAGCATTTATGCTAACGAGGGTATATGGTAATATTCAAAAATGTTTTACAATCGTTGAAGTTGAGGTTCACCATTTAATAAGTCGCGAACTGTCAATATATTTTATACAATATGAATATATTTATATTAATTGAAGTGTTTTAGCCGGGGTCGCATAAAATGAACCATAACAAATAATTTATGTGGAAGCTGTGTTGGTGGTAATATTAAAAAATGGGTAAAAATGTGTTGAAGTTAGCAAGTTTTTTTGTGTTTTTTCTTGATTTCTTGTCAAACCAGGGAAAATTCGGACCTGAGCTCAAAGAAAGAACTGAAGAATACCCCTTGGGCAACATGATTCTAATGTATGACTTTTCGATATATACACTGCATCCCCCTAAAATCGATGCTAACATTTTGAAGTTTTGAAATCTGGGTTTTTTGATTTTTTCTTATAATTGGAGGGCGCAACCAGATAATTACCCAAACAATTTCTTGGAATGTAGAACTCGAGATTCCACGTCGTTTGATGTATATCTCATGAGTGTGCTTCATACAGCTCCCTAGTAATAGGAGTCCAAAGTCGAAATTTTGGTACGTAAATTTTCCTTAAAAACCTATTTTTTTGCTTCAAAATTTACAATTGTGATTCAGGTACCCTTGAACCCCGCGTGATTTTAGTTTTTTTACGCGCCGGATCTAATGAACCCTTCCGCTTTCAAATCCATCCACTAAGACCGCTGATATAGATACCCTAAAATAGGAAAATAAGCAAAATGTTATTTTGACTAATCCGCATACTAAACCGCGATTTCCCTTAAAAATTGTTACATAAATGGAATCCTTTATACGCGATTATAATATTTGTCAAAAAGGTGTGTCATAATTTACAGAGATTCGGGAGTAGTATTCGTATTTAACAAAAAATAGAATCAGGTAGCACATCCGCGGTTCTTTACGAATCTGTATAAAATTTGTCTTATTGACGTATTTTTAACAGGGGGTCGCTGAAATTGGATGCGCCTTATAATCATATGCATATCGCGTTATTTTTACCCACATGAAGCATTTGGTGTAGTAAGATGCAACTGATGGCACACTTTGGTCGCTGAATGAAACATGAAAAAATGCAAACATATTGACAGAGATGCACTCGCTCTATGCGAAAAGCACATGCGCCTCAACTGATTTTAACTATTTCGAGCGTTATATTATTTCCTAATTCTATTGCTTATCTCACTAAGCAAATATACTTTCACGATGATAAACTATTTTCCTTGAAGAGGTTTTAGCAAACTAATTCAGGTTTTGTTTGGAAATTTAGCGAAATAGTAGAATAACTCCCTAAAATGTTCTCAAATTTTTCGTATTAAACCAAAAAATATATTCTTGAAATAATGTTCCAACAATAAACTTTTGTCTTTTGTTGTAGCTGGAATATGCAATTTAAAATCCTAATCTGTAAAATGTTGGTCTCACATTTTTCTGGACATTGTCTAGATTCTGTACGTATCTTTAATTTATTTTTTAGAGATTTTTATGGACTCTGAGTTAGAATAAATAAAATTTACTCCAACATTCCTTCATCATTTTTTGATTTTCCGCTATAATGAATATAAATTTAGCAAATATTTAGGCGTCTACGGATAGATATAAAATGTTGTTACCGATTTATATACACATTTTGGTATTACAACACAAAGGGCATTTTTAAATATTTTTTCTTTATAAGGGAATAAAACCCCCCATAACTTTTGGGCGCAGCATCCAATTTTCTAAACGCGAACAGATTTGAAACCACGATTTTTTTCTTAACCCATGTACCAAAAATCGTGAATGTGCTTGTAAAAATTTCTTTTTAATTTTTTTTCGTTTGTTTGTTTTGTTTTAGTTGAAGATTCAATCATATGATTGTTTAAGAGTCTGGAGTTTCCCCCATTGGCTTAACTTCATCACTTTCCTCTTTGCAGAGAAAAATGTTTACAAAACGCACTGACAGCTTGCAAAATTTACTGATCGCTACCAATATCATGATTGCATCCCGGCGAAGGGAATTATCAATTGGCTTTTCAGTTTTTGAAATGATGATTTTTTAGTGAAAACCTGAACTTTTTAAGCATCGAGTATTCTCATGTTAATGAGAATGATGCTCACTTTTCGGCTTTCCCAAAAAAACACCAGAACAAAATATTTGCAAGCTGACAGCACGATTCAACTAAGAAATCATCGATTTCTGTTAAGTTGAAATAACATCAACACAGTTACCTGTGAGTATGTCGTTGGAATTTTATTTACAAAATTCCGTTTTGCGCGAGCCTTCGCTGTTTTTTGTTTGTTTTGTTTTAGTTGAAGATTCAATCATATGATTGTTTAAGAGTCTGGAGTTTCCCCCATTGGCTTAACTTCATCACTTTCCTCTTTGCAGAGAAAAATGTTTACAAAACGCACTGACAGCTTGCAAAATCTACTGATCGCTACCAATATCATGATTTCATCCCGGCGAAGGGAATTATCAATTGGTTTTTCAGTTTTTGAAATGATGATTTTTTAGTGAAAACCTGGAATTGTAAAGGAAATTCGAAATTTACCATATACACTTTCATACGGGCACAATGTGCCTCATCGAAATAATGGGTTTAGACCCCAAGTATGTTTGGAAGAAATGTGTTTCAGACATTTCGGAGTCGATTTAGCAATGTCCGTCCGTCTGTCTATCTGGCTGGCTAATGCGCACGATAACTCTCGAACTGATCAACCGATTTGGTCCAATATTTGGCCTTCGTCATATTTTGTACAAACTTAGTTTCAGTTTGAGGATGGGTAATACCGGTCCACAGCTTCCGGTACTTTCCCCCAATATATAAAGAATGTCACTAAATTGGATATCCCAATATTTTGTCTATTTTTTTCTCCTAAGGGATATTATGTTTTCCGTGGACAAGGCCATTCTTCCTGGAATACTGGTGCTAAAGTTATACAATGACCAACTGAAATGGCTAGAGGGCGCCATATCTATCGAAAAGTATGTATATGACCCCCAAAATAAGATCCACTTCCATAATGGACTATGTCGGTCCATTCTTTTAAGTACCTTTTGAACTTTAATCCTTATCCACATTTTTGTGCCTATGAAGTATTTTTTAGAATAAATTGTTTCAAATTAAATTGGGTATATCTCTGTCGGCTAAGCCGACTGATACTTTTTTACTAGTTAACATTCAAGGCGCTTTGTGGCCTTAACTATAAGAAGGTATCGGCTGCATTTTTTTTTTCTCCTGCATAGCTTATTATTGTATATACATTGTTTAAATTATTCTGCGTTCTCCACTTCTCTTATTGTTTTTTATAGCGTAAAACAAAATCTAAATCTATCTTAAAGCCAGATCCAAAGGATAAAACAAAGCAATGATATCTACAATAAACCTTCTTTCCCTTGTTTGGAGTCAACATAAAAACATAACCCGGTTGGTTTTCATTTGCAAACAAAGTTGTATTGTTCTTCTTAAAAAATATCAATAAGGCAAGGTTAGCAACAGCAGCACATGCACAGTATAAAAAAAAACATAAAAGAAAGAAAAGAAATGTCCAACTAGAAATACCGAAAAAGAAGAAATAAAAACTTTTAAGTTTGTGACGATCCGATCAAAATTGCGACCTGTAGCGTGATTACAAGGTTTTGATGGACAGACGTGCGCACCTCGGAGGGACGAACACACATAGTTAGATCGACTCAGCTCGTCGAGATATTCATTTTGGTATGTATAAATATGGTTCTACGACCATTATTTAGATGCGTTAAAAACTTTTGAGGCCATACATGACATGCTTAAACCGACTTAAAAAGTGATTATATGCATATCCCTAAAATGAACTATTGGGCTTCTCTCGTTTCCTTTTACCACAGTTTGGTATGTATGTATATAAAAACAGAACCGAAAGAAGATAAAATTGAATCCATATACAAGAATAAAGGTTACCCTAGATAAATGTTCAAAAAAAGGGCGTATATGTGTGCCCTTGATCATTCGGTACAAACCATAATTTATACCATAAAATAAAATACTTAGAAGAGTCTCTCACATGCTACTCATGCCAGAGATAACCTAGAAAAATTAAACTCCATTGCATAAAAATATTATATTTTTAACACTAGATTGTCGTTGTTGGAGGCTAAATTTTCGCAACTCAATTATTTTTTTACATTTACATATTTGAGGTCAACACACAAAAAGTTGAAAGCAACACCATCGAGTGGGAATGAAAGAACACCATCATCATACATATGTATGTGGTGGCAATGGCTATATCTACAAATAAAAAGTTAAATGGTCAGAAAACCAAACACTAGTTATTTACCACCAAAATCTCACATATACATTGCATATGAGTTTACATGTATGTATGTATGTATGCCACTATTTTTATGACACATTTTTATGATCACTTTAATTTCCTTGTAAAGATATGAAAATTAAGATTTTTTATTTAAATTTTCCAGTGATATGTAACACTCGTTTTTTATGTTAATGATGCTTTAATCGATACTTACATAGATGCCCCGCTACAGGACATTTCCCCTATGAGTAGATTTTCAAACTCTCAGATTTGTACTTCACTACACCGATTTCGGTTACCACGCTTTTCGATATCTTCCACTAAATTTGTAATTTGTAACTCTAAACAATTGTTATAGCTTCAATTTTTTAGAAGTTAAACTAAATTTGGACAAAATATTAGGAAATCCAAAGTTTGGACCAAATTCAAGAGATATCGTGTATATCATTTTAGTGAAAATTTTTAAATATTGGGGGAAATACCGAAAGTTGTGGAATGGCATAGTCCATCTTCGAACTGAAATTAAGTTTGGACAAAATATGACGAAGGCCAAATTGGGTAAAATCAGTTGATCAGTTCGAGAGTTATCGTGCTCTCCAGCCACGACATTTCGTCGTAGTCATGCTAAAGTGTTCCATACGTCATTTATGATGACTTTTCGAGGTATAGGTGGTTTCCTTTTTTTTCGCGTGTGCTCTTTCTGCGTTTTTGGTCGGATTTTTCCTATCTGCTCTAGTTTCCGAGATAAGCTCGGAAGCTTAAGTTTACTTCAGGTATGAAATTAATATTTTAATAACTTACAAATTTTAAAATACATTCTAAAAATCAGTACATTAATTTTGGATTTACAAGGTTTGAAAGCAAACATTAAAATGTGATTATCTCAAAACAGGAAAGTGGCGTATAGAACACTTAAGCATGTCACCGACTATATGGTGCCATAGGTATTTACACCTTTCGGACTGTTTTCTCAAGAAGTATGGACTTGCCCCTAAAAAATTGCCGTCGTAATGGAGGCAGCGAATAAAAGTTGCTTCAACAAAAATCAAAGTTATTCGAGAGCAGGTCTTAAAGTGAACTTATCCGAAAGTTTGTGTGGTAGGTACTCGAGACAAATATAGTCCATATTCGAATCTGATCTATATCTGCTAGATATATTAGGATGGACTAAATCGGTCACTCACTTCAAGAGTTATCCTGCGCTCAATTGTTCCGAACATTTTCGAACTTTTGTGGAGGAGGTACCGGAAGGAGGGGACCGCTATAACCGATCTTCGAACTTAAACTAAATTTGGACAAAATATTACGAAACCCAAATTTTGTACCGAATCGGTTGATCCGTTCGAGAGTTATTGTGCGTTCCAGCCAGCCAGCCAGCCAGATAGACGGACGGACGTGGCTAAATCAACTCCAACTTGTCTGATATGGATTTCGTCAAGACAGGCTTGGTGTCTAAAACCATTCTTTCGATGATACACATTTTGGCCCTATGGAAGTGTAAATACCCTCGTTAGCATAAATGCTGAGGATATAAACATCATTTGGTGGTTGCTTTTTTCACTCATACATTCACACATGCTTTCGTTTTGGTTGCGGAAAGGTATATAATTACAATCATAAACACATATTGGGGCGTATGAAAATTATATTTACATTTTGGATAAGAATTTAATAATCATACGAACTATGGTTCTATTGCTAGATATTGTCCACAAACAAAAGAGAATAAGAGAAAAATTATTTTTTAGCTTTTAGTGCATTTATAAATGAAACACTGTAACATATTCCTTTTTATTTAATACTAGCTGAACCCTGAACCCTGAAAGAAGGCATGGGAACGCGAGAGGCACTACTAAGTATCCAAGTCCTTATTCAAAAATGTAGAGATGTTCAAAAAGATATATTCTTATGTTTCGTCGACTACGAAAAAGCTTTCGATACGGTCAGGCATAAAAAATGATGGATATCTTGATGGATACCGGAATAACAGAAAAGGAAATAAGATGCATAAAAAACCTTTATTGGCAACAAACTGCAAACATTCAAGTTGATGGAGAACTCACTGACAATATCCCAATATCCAAAGGCGTTAGACAAGGGTGTATCCTATCACCTCTATTATTTAATTTATACTCCAACAAAATATTTCAAGAAGCAGTTGAAAACGAGCAAATTGGCGTAAGGGTGAATTACTCTGAATTAATAAACAATATACGATACGCCGACGACACAACATTAATTGCCACTAGCCTATATGGTCTACAGAAACTGGTTAACTCGCTTACTCAAAAAAGCGAATTGTATGGTCTTAAGATTAACATTAATAAAACGAAATATATGGTAATAAGTAGAAAAACTTACCAAAACAACACATCATTGAAAATAAAAAATGACGAAATAGAACGGGTAAGGAGTTTTAAATATCTTGGGGTCCTTATAAATGACCAATGGGATGCCTCGAGAGAGATAAAATGCCGAATAGAAGTAGCTAGGCAATCCTTTTTTAACCATCGCAAAATATTAACAAGTCATGACGTCAACATCACAACAAAAATGCGCTTCATAAAATGTTATGTATGGTCCACTCTACTATATGCTGCCGAGACATGGACAATAAAGTCAATAGACGAACAAAAATTGAACGCATTTGAAATGTGGATTTATCGCAGAACACTGAAAATTCCTTGGACTGACCGAGTACCAAATGAAGAAGTCCTGAGAAGAATGAACACTAAACGACAACTTCTTGATATCATAAAAAGTAGGAAGATATCCTATATGGGACACATAATGAGAAACGAAAAGTATTCTGTCATCCAGAGCATAATTAAATGTCAAATTGAGGGAAAAAGGCCAAGAGGAAGAAGAGAAATTTCCTGGATAAAAAACATTTTGGAGTGGACAAATCAACCAAATGAAAGAAGCCTTATCAACGCTGCGAGGAATAGAGAGATCACCATTGCTGAATAATTTACCACAACATATTCATAAACATATATCTATATATACAGCTAAAAATACTTAATTTGTTATTGTATGATCGCCAAAATCCGAATGCGGATCGGCAAATAAAGAAGAAGAACCCTGCGCGCTTTGCTGCCCCGACTACGATAAAATATAATGGAATGCCATAATTATATTAACGTTTTTAATATTTTAACGAATAAATATAGGAGATATGAAGGAGTTATATACCTATTCAGGGTTATTATGGAGCTATTATGGTATTTTTTTAGGTTTCAGGAGGTAACACTCCTTCGAAAGCCTTTCCGCCTATAAGTATTCCTAATGATTTAGATATATCATAATAAAACATAAATCTTAAGAAGTCTCTCAAAGATATGATACTTAACAGCCTTGGTCAATTCCTTCCCAACTATAAGTACTTCTGTAAATAATGATGACTTTTACTGACTGCTAAGTCTTCAAAATTTCATTGAAATTGAACATACGTAACAAAAACGTTAAATCGACCGAAAATTTATATGGGTAGCTATATTCCTATATGAACCGCTCTCGATATAATTTGTCATATATATTTTTAGACCAAATCCCGTCTTACATTCACATTTTGTGCATAAAATACGGAAAATCAGCCAAAAATATATATGGGAGCTATATCCAAATCTGAACCGATTTCGATATAATTTGGCACATTTATTTCTAGAACGAATTGCGTCACGATTTCCAAATTTCAGTGAAATTGGACATATGTATTGTGTCTAAATCTGAACCGGTCTCGATAGAATTTGGCACATTTATATTTAGAACAAATTCCGTCAGACATCCCACATTTCAGCGACATTGGACACATATAGCGTGTTTAGAGCATCAAATACAGAAAATCGGCCTAAAATATAGATAGGAGCAATATCCAAATCTGAACCGATTTCGATATGATTTGGCACATTTATGCCTAGACCAAATCCCGTTACGCATTCCAAATTTCACAGAAATTGGACATTAATAGCGAGTTTGGTTCATAAAATACAGGAAATCGGCCGAAAATATATACAGGAGCTATATCCAAATCTGAACCGATTTCGATATAATTTGGCACATTTATTTCTAGACCAAGTTCTGTAACACATTCCAAATTTCAGCAAAATCGGACATATATAACGTGCTTGGTGCATAAACTACAGAAAATCGGCCGAAAATATATATGGGAGCTATATTCAAATCCGAACCGATCTCTATATTAGTTAGCACATTTATTTCTGGAACAAATTCCGTCAGACCCTCCAAATTTCAGCGAAATTGAACATATACAGCGTGTTTGGTGCATAAAATGTGGAAAATCGGCTGAAAATATATATTGGAGCTATATCCAAATCTGAACCGCTTTCGATATAATTCGGCACATTTATGCCTACACCAAATTCCGTTACACATTCCAAATTTCAGCGAAATTGGACGTATATAGCGTGTTTGGTGCATTAAATGCGGAAAATCGGTCGAAAATATATATGGGAGCTATATTCAAATCTGAACCGGTATCTATATAATTTAGCACGTTTATTTCTAGAACATATTCCGTCAGACCCTCCAAATTTCATCGAAATTGGACATATATAGCGTGTTTGGTGCATGAAATAAGGAAATCGGCCGAAAATATATGTGTATGGGAGCTATATCCAAATCTGAATCAATCTCAATATATAATACTAGCTGACCCGGTCCGCGTTGCTGGCCCGTTGTTTGGGTTCTCCGTGTAAACTTTAGTTATCTATCCAGTATTGATACACCCATAATTAGGCATCCCTCTAGGAACTTCATAATATAAATCAATGTTTTGACATAAATTCCATATAATGGTATCCCCCAAATTTAAGATATAAAATCTCTACCCTTCACCATAAATCGACAGTTTAAGCACTTTGTGACCCACATATAATGGTCGGTGCACGTCAATTAACATTGCTATATATTGGATTGTTGGTCTCGGTTGGGGTCGTAATTATTACTGCAAAGAATTGTTGGTATAGGTCCACGTTTTGATAAAGCTCACATAGAACGGTACCAACTGATTTTCGCTATTTTTGAGGATTTAACATCATTATCACACCGAAATGGCTGAAATCTGGTTTTAATATATTTTAAAGAGGAGAGCATAAATATTCGTATCGACCGAAAGACACGCCTTTTTATTTGCGCTCGGTATGTAACAGTAATAGGTTCACGTTTTGATATAGCTCCCATAGAACGGTGGCGCCTGATTTTCGCTATTTTTGGTGGATTTAACCTCATTCAGGCCGATCGAACGTAACGCTTTTTTTCTTCGCGCTCTATATGCAATAGTGGTAAAATACCCCTCAGCAAAATGTATGTTCCTTCGGGATATGTATGGCAACATTTATATAATTCATAAAAAAATTACTTCTATAAATTGTAGTTTTTATTATCAAGATTTTGCTGTATTTATAAAATGTATCTTTACCTAGCTATTCCAAGGACTGAAATCAATGCTCATGAAGTTTCACTTCCCACATTTTGAGATTTTATCCGTAATTATAATATTTTCAAAAATCGAACACGATCGCGGTATTCTGATTCCAATGATGATATTGTATTGTATATCAATAACTTTGTCTGATTTCCAATGGATCTTTCTGGAATTTCGATCTTGTGACCTCTCAAGTTATCCGGATTTTACTGTATTCCAAAATGTGGAGTTGATCGCGCTGTCCCACTTATTGTTTAGTGTTCAGCGTTTATAGCGTTTTTTAGGCACGCTTTTGTAATGTATATATTGTTATGTATATTATCTGAAATAATAAATGTTTGCAAATTTTGTGATGACCGCGATATTTCACTTTTCGCGATATTTCACTTCCGCGAAGACCATTCAGGGTCAAGACAGTAATTACAGTAGTATTGCAAACAATCTGTAAACAATACGTTCAAAAATATCATGGACTGCAGATTAAAAAAAAAATTATGAAGGAGAACCTCCGGTCACTACACTTAGCCGTATTAAAATAGCTCACGACCGCGCTATCCCACTTGTTCAAGCTAGTGTTACTATAATTTTTGTGTCACGCTTACTAAAATTATGTATATTAATTGAAATAATACATTTTTGAAAACTTTGTGATGACCGCGATCATTCAGGGAAAACAATCTGTAAACAATACGTTCAAAAATATCAAAGATTTCAGATTTTCTTAAAAACATTGTGGGGGAGGACTGCCGGTCACTACTCCTAGCCGTATAAAAACAGCTTACGACAGTTCTAATTAATTGAAATAATACATTTTTGAAAATTTTGGGATGACCGCGATTTTCAGTTCCGCGACGACCATTCAGGGTCAAGACTGTAATTACCATAGCATTGCAAAAAATTTGTAAACAATATATTAAAACGTATCTTGAATTTCGCGGTTTTCTTAAAAAAATTGTGGGGAGGACCACCGGTCACTACACTTAGCGGGATAAAAAAAATAGATTACGACCTATTCTCAGACCTAAAAACTCCACATATAAAATTTCATAAGATTTCCCAATCGATTTTTCGGAATTTCTATATAGTGACATCTCATGTCATCGGGATTTTACTGTATTCCAAAATATGGCGTTGACCGCGTTATCCCACATATTGAAGCCAGTGTTATAGCGGTTTTGTAGTCACGCTTACTAAAATTAGGTATATTATCTGAAATAATACATTTTTGAATAATTTGGGATGACCGCGATATTTCACTTCCGCGACGACCATTCAAAAAAATATATAGCCTATTTTCACCACCGGTGTTCCCAGTACATTATCTGAAATTTTCAAGAAAATCTATTCAGCCGTTTTTGAGTCTATTCGGAACATACAAACATACAAACATACAAACAAACAAACATACTAACATACACACATTGCCTTTTATATATTAGATAACATTTATTTCTAAAACAAATTCCATCAGACATTCAAAATTTCAGCGAAATTGGACATATATAGCGTGTTTGGTGCATCAAATAAGGAAGTCGGCCGAAAATATATGTATGTGGGAGCTATATCCAAATCTGAACCTATTTTGATATAATTTGGCACGTTTATTTCCAGACCAAGTTCCGTCATACATTCCAAATTTCATCAAAATTGGACATAAATAGCATGTTTGGTACATAAAATAAGGAAATCGGCCGAAAATATATGTATGTGGGAGCTATATCCAAATCTGAACCGATTTGAATATAATTTGGTAAATTTATTTCTACATCAAATTCCGTCACGCATACAAAATTTGGAGATTGTATCTGTAACAGTTCTAAAGATATTTGCATACAAAATCTAAATTTTTTGGAGGTACCTCAAGTTTTGATGCTATATCTCCAGATCAACGCGAAATTTCAAAAAATGATATAGCCTATTTTCATTCCAGGTCATGTAGCAATGTACCCTAAACATTTCAGTAAGATCTGTTCAGCGGTTTTCGAGTCTGTAAGGCACAAACAAACAAACAGACAAACAAATTTCAATTTTATATATGAGGAAAAGTCAAAATTTCGCATAATCTGATATGTATATTAAGTATGTAGCCCACACAGCAGCAGAGTAATCTACTGCCAAAGGCCAAAATTTAGTGCGATATTTTTTCTAAAAAACCTATTTTTTGGGTACAGTATTTACAATATCGTTTTGAGTGTGCTGGTACCCCGCGATATTTTAGTTTTTCGACGATCCGGATCATATGAATCACAGATCGTAAAAATCCATCTACTAGAACGGCGGAAATGGCTACTGCAAAAATTGAAAATTTGCAAAAAATGTTTTTCAAAATATCGCTGACTAACTAGCGTTTTATGTGGATCGTTTCCATTTCAATGAAGAAAGTGAATTATCACTCGCGTTTGTGCGAAAACAGCGGTTTGAAAAATTTAGTGGCATGGGAGCTGTATCCGATTTATCCAAAAAATACTGTGTGATGCTACATCCACGGTTCTTGATGGATTTTATTGAAATATGTTTAGATCGATGTATTTTTCACGGTTGATAGTGAAATCGGATGCGCATTAAAAGTGTATGCACTTTGTGCAAAATATAAGCGTAATACAGTTTGTTGCACACTAAACTGCAGACGATGCTACATCTTAGCGGCCAAAGTAAATCCTGGCAAATGTGTACAAATTAAAAGAGAAGAATTCGCTGTATTGGTAAACCGCATGCGCATCAAGTGATTTTGAGGATTTCGCGATTTACACGCATTTCAAAATGAACATTACCCGATACAATTTTATTTCAAGATTATACCCTATTTAAAGGAACCCAACATTTATTTGAAAGATATCCATATCTTCTGGTAGATGTTAGCGTGTTTTCGAGAAGTGATTAGAATAAAAAATGTGATTTATTGCGTGGAATTTAACTAAAATAGAAGAAAAACTCCGACCTATTTTTCTTACATTTTGTTCAACTAACTCACAAAATAAATTTTAATAAATATTTTCTCTTACAAAAATTTTATAAATGTCCTCAATATATTTTTTGTTTTTTGCTATAATATGCAAACCGCTAAACGGATTTGTATAGTTTTGGTTTCATTTGAATCTTCGCGATGTATAGATTACATACATATTTTTTATATATTTTTCAGATGCATAAACAGCTAGAATTTTATTAGAACAAGTTGTAAACTACCAATTGTTTTGAATGCTTTCCTAATTTCCGCGAAAATTTACAACTTTTTCACTAAAGTTATGGGACCTCAGTAACCATATAGTATGTAGGGAGCCCCTAATTAAGAGAGTTTCTCAATATAATGATTAGAGTCTTTTAAAGATTTTTTTCTTTTTATCAGAATTGAAACCGCCATAACTTTTGCGCGCACCAACCAAATTTAGTATCTCGAACAGATTTAAGAATGGGATTTTTTCCCCAATGTATGCACCAAAAATCATTCATGTAGCTTAAAAAAATTTTTTTAATTTTTTTCTTATGGAAAACTAAAAAAATTTGTCTTTTCTTCATATATAGATAAAGTGTTTTCACCGGACTGATTCGGCCAGTTGTTTTTATGGAAAAGATAAACCTAATTTATTTCATATTTAACTCAACGTTTCGTTGGTCTTTTTCCAACTTCTTCAGGAGTTTTTTTATTAGAAAAATCCTACCATAAAATGACATTGTTGTTAGTTTTCAATACCATTATTAGGATTATTTCTTAAATTATATAACACAACACAGAAATTTTAAAGAATAATTACTAAAAAATATAAAAAATATTGCAGCAAAAAATCCTTAATCTATATCGCACAGTTGGAAAAAATGCAGATCTCGCGTGCAGGAAATAAAAGTTGATGTTTTATTTTATGTTTATCCATAATTATGATAAGTATAGCTTTAGATTCACAATTTTACTTCATTTATTGATATATTTGGCCGATTTGTATTATTTATATATTTTTTGATATAACTCCCATAGGCCGGTACCTGCCGATTTATGTAATTTTGATGATTTTAGCCTTATTATCCAACTAAAATAGCTGAAATTTGGTTTTTAGTCTTCCTTTGGGGGTATAAAATATTACGACAGGGAATTGTCGGTACAGGTCCACTTTTTGATGTAGCCCCCATAGAAAGTAACCACCGGATTTTGGTAATTTTGAAGATTTTAGCCGCTTTATCCAAATGAAATGACTGAAATTTGGCATTTAGTCTTCGTTGGGGGTATAAAATATTCCAAAAGAGAATAGTCGGTACAGGTCCACTTCTTGATATAGCCCCCATAGAACGGTACCGCCCGATTTTCGATATTTTTAATATTTCACCCACATCATATAAACGAAATGGCTGAAATCTGATTTGAATATACATAATTTATGGTGGACGGTGTAAAAAGATATCAAAATCACTTCATTCTGCACTTTTTGGTAATAGTAGTAGTAGTAGTAATTCTTCTTTATTGAGTGCATAATTGGTTACATATTAATTCAGTATACATAACTAATTTCTATAATTTAAAGAAGTAATTGAGATTTTGCGACGATGTTGCAAATACGTCTGTCGCTTAATATAAAATATACTAATATTTTAATAGAATTGACTTATTATTAATTGCCGATAATTATAAGCGGTTTCTAGAAAGTTGGCTAGTTTGTCCCAGTCTTCTTCTTCTTGCCCATCGAGTATTCGAAATATTTCTCCATCATCTAGTATTGTCTTCCGGAAGATTGTCATCCTAATCTCTCGAAATATGGGACAACAGCCCCGAAAATGTTGAAGACTTTCTATTTCATGCATATTACACATTTTACATTCTCTGCTTGAACTATCTGTTTCGAAGCTATTATATCCTAATGGGATCATTCCACTTCGTGCCTTGAATATCCATAAGACTTTCTGGTATGAATATTTTTCAGTCAAATAAAAATGTGCTCTGTTTGAGTTTAGATATTTGTATACGCGCAGACTTTGGCTCTCCTCTTTCTTACGCAGTCGTTCTTCGAAGATGTTGACTTTCATACGGTTTATCAGGTCTTTGCAAAAGGTTTTCCAATTCTCGGGAGAAGTCGTTGCCGGTGTAAATTGAAGATCGAGGTTTTGAGAGAGTGTACTTAATTCTTTTGCCCAGAAATTGTTATTTTGCAGTGTTAGCTGTGATAGCTGCTTCGGTAGCCTGTTATCTCTATAAGTAAACAGCGTTCTTCCTAAATATTGCAAATGAAGTCCAAGTGTATAAATATGTGTGTCCTCTACCCCAGTTTCCAGCATCAATATATGATTTGGCGTAAAACTTGGAACACGCAAAATCCTCTTTAGAAAATATCTTAGTACAGTATTAGTATCTTCAAAATATGAAAAACCCCATACCTGGGCTGCATACGTCTGTATCGATCTACAAACAGCTAAATACAGTTTCCATTTGGCGTTCATACTTATGTCGGATCTCCCTACGAACTGTTGCCACGTTGCATTTATTGCATTTTTTGCCTCATTGTTTCGGTTTTGCAAATGTTTGTGAAATTTCATTTTTGGAGTAAATGTAACCCCTAAATATTTAAATTCGTTCGAAATTTTTATTTCTCTGCTTTTATATACCCATTTTTCACATCTCCTTAGTTTTCCTCCATTACGAAAGACCATTATTTCTGATTTATTCAAGTTGACCTCTAAGCTCCACATTTCGCAGTACGTTTCTAGCTTAAGTATCATATCCTGCAAAACTTGTACATCATCTGCTAGGAGGACTATATCGTCTGCATATAATAACAGTCTTATGTAGAGGTTACCAACGGTCAATCCACCTTCTATGAAGTCATGTAGGTCGTTGATATACAGAGCAAATAACAGCGGTGATAGAAGGCAGCCTTGTTTCACACCCTTTGTTGTTGTAAAGTATTCAGATAGATGTTCCCCATTCCATATCGCTGATTGTGTGTTACCATAGATATTTTGTATTAAAGTCACAACTTTATATGATAGACCGATTTGGAATAATTTATATATAAGCGCTTGCCTTGAAATGTTATCAAATGCGGCCTTAAAGTCTATAAAAAATGCATATACCTTCTTCTTCTCAGTCAGTTTGAGATTTACAATTGTTGCAAGATTGTAAATATTATCTATCGTGGAGTAATTCTTACGGAAACCAGCTTGAAATTCCGTCAAAATCGAATGTTTCTCAACCCAATCGTATAATCTTTCATTCAACAAGCCCATAAATATTTTTGCTGCGCAGTTCATGAAAGAAATGCCTCTATAATTCGATGGATTATTAAGATCTCCTTTCTTATGTATTGGGAAGATTATGGTGTTTGTAAAGAGTGGATCAATTCTGCCGCTATAGTATATGCGATTGTATATGTCCAATAGATTATTGTTTAAAATCTCAGTACCATTGATGAAGAACTCGTATGGTATCCTGTCTTCGCCTGGCGCTTTATTACGTTTTAAGCTCGACAAAATATGCTGCAGTTCCGGCAAAGTAAACGGTCTGTCCAAATCTCTATCTCTGTTATAGTACGGAGCATAATGAATAAGCGCTGCTTCCTTAGAATTATTAAGCAACTCTTCATAATATTGTTTAAAAATTTCTGGTGACAATGTTGATCCAATGATACTATGTTGGTTACGTATTTCTCTTGCCATTTTCCACCATTCTTTAGAACTCCTGACATGATTAAGATTGGTGCTAACAGTGTTGTAATATGTTGATTTACTGGAATTGCATATCGCTTTATAATTTTTTTGTGCGTTTATGTATCGTATTTTATCTGCTGGATCATTTGTTCTTCTGTAAATTTTCAACATTTTAAAAGTTTTTATTCTCGCATCATTGCATCTATTGTCGTTTACCGACTCGCCCAATACTGAAAGGTATGTTATGTTGCCTTCCTGGTCTCCCCTCGTTACTCCATTTAATATTAGCATGTTATAATCTTCACACATTTGGATAAACTTTATGCCTTTTTGGTTAATAGTTTTATCTTTTGATTTTCTTATATCATATCCTGCACAAAAGGATTCTTTATAAACTTCACCAATATCTTGATTCAATTCTCCTATTCTAACATTAAGGTCACCTATAATTATTGGGTTTGGTATATCAGCGATTTGGAGGTATTCCTTAAGTTTCTTGAAGTCATTGTCCCAAGTAGCTGGTCTTAGATATTGGGGAATTATGGAGTACTCAACATCTTTGGTATTCATTTTTATACACACTTCCCCTTCTGAATCCATTACCCCACATACAACATCCAATTCTTTTAAACGTTTACTTATTCCAATTAATCTGCCTCCAATAGCTCTACCATACCTATATATTCGAATAGCAGGAACGAAAAACAGTTCAAAACACTGAAATAAGTTCTTGCTCTCTCAGTTTTTTCTTGCTCCAAATGAGTTTCTATCAATATAAATATCTCAAACTGCTTTATGTATTGGAAGAAAGTTGGGTAAAGGTATTTATTTTCTAATCCATTTATATTATATGATAAAATTGAAATGGTATATGGTTTATTATTATTATTGGTTTTAGCAATTAGTTTTTTGAAAAGTGCCTTTAGTAAGCTCTTTGTAGTTCAAAGTAACTTTTCTTACTAATTCTTCTCCATATAATTTGATGAGCTCTTTTTCTCCATTGGCATTTCCGGACACTAGCTTTTTATCATAATTCCATTTAAACCAGCAATCTTTTATCTTCAGTTTGTCCTCTCTAACAATGATCTTATGCTGCTTACTCTCGTGTAAAATGTTCTTCTTGAGGGCAAGGAACGCTTTTTTATCTTGTTGTTTGTTAGGAATCATGTCCCGTTCGATGGATATATTTGTTCCACTCAATTTGTTCGTGTTTCTGAATATTTCCTGAATTTCTTGTTCACCTTGGAGTTCAACTATAATAGCCATTTTTCCGTTTCGTTCAAAAACCTTCTGAACGAATTTTACGTTTGCCGTTACATTTAATTTTTCTCTAAACAAAGTTATCACTTCCTCCTTTGGATTTTTTGCACCTGGCAATCCTTTAATGAATAATTTATTGGGCTTGATTTGATTTTGGAGCCATGTTATATCTCTTTTGTACTGCATATTTTGCATCTGTACTTTGCGAAGCTCATCTCTCAAAGTCTGATTCTCTGATTTCAGAGCATTAATATCTGTCCTATTGGCAGCTATTTCAGTCTTTATATCTTCCAGATCCGACTTGGTTGGAAGTGTTTTCAATTTTTCATCCAAATAAAAACTTGTATTTAACAGTATGTTTTGAAACGCATCCCTCCATTAATTTTCCTACTTCCACCCGTATCGTTGGAAACGTAGGACGGACTTTTTCATTTTGTAATTATCTGATATTTGATATTTGATCTTATTTGTCAAAATGTTTCCCATTATCGCAGTTTTATTTGAACCAAACATAAAAAACCTTAGTACTCGAATTGGCATATTTCCTAAAAATTGCTTTAATACCAAAAGTAGCAGGAAAAAATTTAAGATATTAATCTAGACAAGGTACATAAAAAATTAAAAAAATTAAAGCTAAACTCGACTAATTTCCATACTAAACCACCTATTTTAATTGAAGAATTTTGGAAAAATGAGCTTTACATTTATTTTCCCCGAAAAATTTAAATTAAAATAACTTTTGGGTTACAAAACTATTTAATTTATTTAAATACAATTACGGTATATCAAAAATACAAATATATATTCCCAGAATAATATATTCACAGAATTCACACGTCTATCGCAATTTTACACCAAAAAAAGCTCATCGTTAACATTGTAGAAAATATACATTTTAAATGTACCGTTATTCCGTTCTGACTAACTATTTCTAATTATTACATATTCCGTTGAGTACATTCTACACTCTAGTTCAATACTGTACTAGCGTTTCATAGGTTCCTTCAAGTCAATTTTTTGATTTTCTGCACGCTAGATCGGTATTTTTCCCACTGTGCGTCGTTGTTTAAATAATCGCAACTCAATATTGAAGTTTGGTGTTGTCTTAATCTTCTTTAGTGTTTATTGATTTGTATAATCTCTCTTGAACCCTCAAACTCTCAAGATTGTATCTGTTATTTTCTTTATTTTCCTTGTCTAGTATTTTTATGTTTGTAAATTCTGCATTATGTCCGTATTCCTTTATGTGTTGAGCTAGAACTGTATTTTCTTTGCCTTTCTTTACATCGGCTTCGTACTCATTTAATCTTGTGCTCAGCATTCTTTTTGTTGTTCCAACGTACACTTTATTGCACGTCTCCCCTTGCTTCCCTTTACAGGTTATTTCATATACGACGTCACATTGTTTAAGTTTTTCTTTGATTCTTTTCTTCGTAAATATTCTCTGCAGTGTTGTTTTGTTGTTGTTGTGGGTGCCACCGTGGTGCAATGGTATGCACGCCCGCCTTGCATGCAGAAGGTCGGGGTTCGATTCCCCTGCCAAGCAACATCAAACATTTTTCAACGGTGGCAAAATACCCCTCAGTAATGTTGGCGACATTTCCTGAGTATTTCAGCCTTGAAAAACTTCTCCACAAGTGGTGTCTTAAGACACGCCGTTCGGACTCGGCGATAAACAGTAGGTCCCATATCATTGAGCTAAATATGAATCGGGGTGCACTCATTGATATGAGAGAAGTCTCCCTTGTCCCGTATGGGATGTTGTGGAACAATGTTTTTGTTTTGTTGTTGTTTTGTTGTATATCTTTGCATTTTGTCTGGTCTGTTTTCTAACGTTCAAAATGTTTTTTAGTAGTTTATTGACCTTGGGTATTGGGTAATTGTTTTTAACAACATTGCACAGTGGATCCCCTTGTATAGAGAAAGTGGCCAAAAATATTTACAGTGTATAAATCAAGCCAATGCGCCGGTTACAGCGTTGTGCTGCTGCGAAGAGTTTTTTCAAAAACCATGAGCGTAACATTCCCTTTCCCCTCTGAAGGGGGTATACGGTAAGAATTGTTTTATGCTGTTAATACAAAATTACATGAACAAAGGTCCCGATTATCTTATGATGCAAAAATATGCTTGGGGAAACAAAACAATCTCCAAAACAATATAAAATCCAACCAATTTAGCGGATTAAAAAAATCAACATTGTTGTCTGAAAATTGGTAAAATTTTTAATATAGCTCTTATAGCGTTCTTCCTGGAAGGCACGTACCGCCACCATAAGACAAATTTGGAAGAAGATTTCTTCATCTTGCCACTGATGTCAATTATGTTAATGTGCGTGGTCAGATAACAGAGTTATACCCTAATATATCTATGGAAACCCTATTCAAGGGCAACTTTAGTCAGCGACCCACCATTTATAGTCTGGCACTAGATGGCAGCTGATTTTAATACTGAATAATCTTAAACCCATGACCTACTTTGGAAAATTATTCCCGAGGTGGGCACTGGTGGGGATCATGACTAAAACCTTAGGTCAAATTTAAGTATATGATCGAATTGGCAGTACAAAATACACTAAGAAAATATGCAGCTAACTAGAATTCCACAACACGCTAAAACACTATTTTTTAATGAAAATTAAGCTATTACCTCCTGCTTCAAAATCCACTATAATATTTTGCTATACGTATTAGTTTTGCGATATTTTGAATATATTTACTTGCACTTAACATATATGTTGTACTCACAATAAAAAATATTAGTCAAATGTTCCTACTTTTGAAACAATTCTTAAGAAGATCGCGTTCGAATGAAACAAAAACTAATATATTTTTAAAAAGGTCCATGTCATAGCTGTCAGAGTTGCCAGATGTTGTACCAAAATTTTGACATTAATTTTTTATTTTTGGCCAATGGCTGGATCCACTGTGCATTTATTTTGTGTTTTCTTTTCTGTTTTCCATATCACTGAGGCAAAATATTTTTTGTATTAGATTGTTAGCCGTGTTTATTTTCATTTCAACAAATGGTATTTGTTCTCTTCTTCAAATTTCACTGTAAATTTAGAAGTTTAAGGGTTGTGTCTACGTATTGCTTGTCTATGATGGCAAATATGTCATCTACATATTTATTAATCAATTTAATTTGTATATCCTAATTAATTTGTATTTTTTAATTATGGCTTGTTTATTTAAAACTTTATCAGCTACAGTTTTCACATTTTTTGTAACCTTCTTCCAAAATAGATTTATAAAGGTGAGAAGAAAACTCGGCGATTTTTTACAACAATGGTGTACATATTTTCTATTAAGTAAATATTTGTTAATTGGATACAAGACGATGTCTGTGGTAAATTGCAATGATATTTTTCTAGCTGTTGAAGTTGTGGCATTTAGTTAATAGTAACATCACTCAAACGAGTTAAAAAATCACAGGGGCGGATTCTTTTTGGATGAAAATTTGAAATGAAAAATATTTTCCTTATAAAATTTTTAATTTGAAAGTTTTATCCTTTGTAAAAGTTTTCATTTCACTTTTCATAGAAACAGAATTAAGCCCCAGGTATGTGTGATTGTGTAAAATGCTGCCAATGTGGTCAGTGCATGGAACCACAACAGAAACAGAACAATAAGTAGACAATGTGACCGTCCATGACACCAACACCTTGCATATTAATGTCAGTCAGGAGTCCAAACAACTGTAAGAACGGGGGGACTGAGAATAAAATACTAAACAAACAAATCGCTTTGTATTTTATATGGCTAAGAAGTTTATTCATTATCATCTCGTAAAAACACATGAATAAAATACTGGATTTCAATAGATTATTCCATTTAACCATTGTACTAGAACTTTGGTGATACTGCCATTGTACCACAATCATATTATAGATATGATCCATTTAACACATTACTTAACTGAATGTGGAATATAATTGTGTAAATATAATAAAATGAGTAGGACATAATTCGTTCTCGCCGAAGGAGGCATTTTCTTATGGATATGAGGGATTCGCAGGGATTTTAGAAAAAGGTCTTGGATTTTCTAAACTTGTTGTGTACACCCAACAACAGGATTTGTTAAAGTATTAAACTCCCTGAAGATGAAACTCATGGAATTTCGAAACATCCGAGAAATTGTATATATAAATATATTTTGCTAATCTCAAGCAACAATTTTATTCATCCATAAAATTTTTGAGGCATATATATATTTTAGTACAGTATTTTTTCAAACAGTACGGGAATTTTTATATACACTTTCATACGGGGAAATAATGATTTTAGATCCCAGATCGAAATAATGATTTTAGATCCCAAGTATGTTTGGACGAAATCCGTTCAAGACCATTTCGAGTTGATTTACAAAGTCCGTCCGTCTGCCTGCCAGGAGCGCACGATAACTTCCGAACGGATCAACCGATTCGGTTTAAAACTTGGCTTTCGTAATATTTGGTCCAAACTTAGTTTAAGTTAGAAGATGGGTTATATGGGTCCACTTTTTCCGGTACCTCCCCCATAAAAGTTTGAAAATGTTCGAAGGGAGTAAACAATTTGGTCCATACTTTACACATCGTAAAGTTTCTACTAGACTTAAATGTGGTTCTAATATGGACTCAATCAGTCCACTCCTTCGTGTACATCCTACACAAAATTTCGGAAAATTTCAGATTAGGACCTGCTCTCGAATCGCTTTGATTTTTGTTGCAGCAACTTGTATTCACTGCCCCCATACGACGGTAAAAGTTTCATCAGTGCAAGTCCTTACATCCTGAGAAAATAGCCTGAAAGTTGCAAAAAAAACCCTATGACAGCGCGTGTAGTGGAACACAAGATAACACTCGAACGGATCTGCCGCACACTTAGTTTAAGTTTGAAGATAAGCCACATCGGTCCACTGCTTCAGGTACCTCCCCCACAAAAGTTCAAAAATGTTCCGAAAAAGGGATTGACCGATTTGGTCCATACTGTACACATCCTAATATATCTACCACGTATAGATCAGGTTCGAATATGGACTATATTTGTCCACTCCTTCGGATACCTCCCTTACAAAATTTCCGATAAGTTCACTTTAAGACCTGCTCTCGAATCACTATGATTTTTGTTGAAACAACTTGCATTCGCTGCCTCCATTACGACGGTAAAAGTTTTTTCAGGGGCAAGTCTATACATCTTGAGAAAACAGCCCGGAAGATGTAAAAAAACCTCTATGGCACCGTTTGTAGTGGCTGGAGAGCACGATAACTCTCGAACTGATCACCCGATTTTGTCCAAAATTAGACTTCTTCACATTATGTCCAAACTTAGTTTCAGTTCGAAAATGGACAGTACCGGTCCACAACTTCCGGCACTTCCAATATTAAAAATGTCACTAAAATCGTACACACAATATCTCTTGAACGGGATAATCAATTTGATCCAAACTTTGGATCTCCTAATAAAGGGTGTTTTTTTAAGTCCGATAGAACTTGAAATTGTAAAAAATAACACAAAAAATTAAATTGTAATCAAAATTTTTTTTATTCGAAAGATCAATACGTGACATTTACATTTGAAAATGATTTCGGGCATATGGGCACCGCGGCTGTTCTTGACGAAGTGCATTCTGGACGTCCAATGTCACGAATAACACAAACAAATCTGGCCTCCAAGGCATCAATTGTTGCTGGTTTATCAGCATAAACCAGTGACTTCACGTAGCCCCACAGGAAATAATCGAGAGGTGTCAAATCGCACGACCTTGGAGGCCAATTGACAGGTCCACTTCTCGAAATCAACTTATCGCCAAATTTTGATTTCAACAAGTCGATGGTTGCGTTCGCCGTATGGCACGTAGCTCCATCCTGTTGAAACCACATCTCCTCCGGATCAATGTCATCCATATTTTCAAACAAAAAATCATTGATCATGGTGCGGTAACGATCTCCATTGACCGTAACGCGAGCTCCGGCCTCATTTTTGAAGAAATAAGGTCCGATGATGCCACCAGCGTGAAAACCGCACCATACGGTGCATTTTTCTGGATGTAATGGAGTCTGTAGGGTCTCTTGTGGATTGGTCTCACTCCATATGCTGCAATTTTGCTTATTAACAAACCCGTTAAGCCAAAAATGCGCCTCATCGCTGAACACAATTTTGCGATAAAACAACGACGACTGATTTTCAAAGTAAATTTGGATAATTTCGTAGCGTTGTTCAAGCGTGAGTCTATTCATGATGATTTGTCAGAGTATACTGAAACAAATAAAAAAAACTTTCATCAAAATTTAATTTTTTGTGTTACTTTTTACAATTTAAAGTTCTATCTAGCTTAAAAAAACACCCTGTATTTTCTCCAAATTTAGTTTAACTGCGAAAATGGTCCATATATAGAATACCTTCTCCACAAAATTTCAATTTGCACCTAAGTACAGTTTAGGGTCTGTTTGAAGATCCTTTGGAAATGTCTTCCGATGCTGTTCGTAGTTGTCCTGTTTGCAAGGATATTACGTTTTCCGTGGACAAGTCCATGCTTCCTGGCATACTGGTCCAATAGTTATACGATGATCCACTGAAATGACTAGTGGGCGCGATATCTACCAAAAAGATATGACTCCCAAAATAAGATCCACTTCCATAATGGACTATGTCAGTATATTATTTTATGTACTTCCTCCGCAAACATTTTTGAACTTTAATCCTAATCCACATTATTGTCACAAGTTCAAATGTCCAAAGAGGGTCACAAAATTCGGAAAAGACCCAAAACACATTCGATCTGTCCGTAAATGAAAGTTTCAATTCACCTATGCTGACGGTATATCCCTCTCGGCAAAAACTTTAGGGTGAGAAAACGCCGGGACACGTGTCTTCTTATTTTTGGTTTATCACACTGCGTTGTCAAACTATGGTTAATAATTTTCGCGTCTCATAGTGTTACTTTTACGTATAGGAGTGCCCATGCCTGCTTTATAATATTATGTATAGTAATTGTCGATATACATATGTTGGTTTTTTATCAAGTTTTGATTTTGCAGATCTTAAGCTTCGTCAATAAGCATAATTATTTAATTGACTACAGACTTTAATCGGAAAAAAATTTTATTGGCTTATTTTGAAGTGCAGGTAGTATAGAGTGTGCCGCAAAACATTTCAAGTCCATCGGAGCAAAATTGACTAAGATATGACCTTCCAAAGTGGAGAACCCGTAGGGGTTTGTGTGTTTAGGCGTACTTTATTGCTTTATTATACCACTTCTTTTTGCATAATTTTAATGTACCTCACAATGGCTACCTGTTGGGAATTCCCTGAAATTAATTCTATTAAATTCTAGTCAATATGGCGAGGTAGAAGTCATAAAGAAGGAATGTATCGGACACGTCCAAAAGCGTATGGGGTCGCGCCTTCGAAGTTTAGTAAAAAGTAACAAAAAGCTTGGAGGCAAAGGAATGTTGACAGGAAAATTGATTGACAAGCTCACTGTCTACTATGGACTTGTAATTTGACGCAATTCGAATTAAATTCACGATATGCATGAGGCAATATGGGCGACATTTGATCATTACAGTTCAAGCTATATAAATCCATGTCACGAGAGATGCCCAACCGGTGAAGACTCGTGGTGTTCATATAAACGGGCTCGGGCAAGAAAAGAGGCTTTCATACACGATTACAGACCACTTCCATCAAATGTTTTGGATGATCTTAGACCTATATACAACGATCTAAGTAAAGAGTCTTCGTATATTTTGTTGAGCTTATTAAATACATAAAAACTTGTCTTTAAGCGAAACAGATTTTTTAGTTTTTTTGGCCGATTTTTGGGCAAAAATCGGTCCATTTTTTCGTTAAAATCGAAACGTTGACTTTTACAGGTCAATATTTTTGTTAAAATAGATTGTTGAAAATTCTGTCTCGCTCAAAGACAAGATTGTTAGGTTCTTAAAACGCGTACCAAAATATATGAATATCGGCCCATTCGTTTTCGAGCAAGCGTTGGCACTGCAAAAAGCTTTTACAAAAAATGTGTTTCGCAGGTAGCCATTTACCACAAAACTGTGCAATATTTTTCAACAACAAAAATTCAAAAGATAGTTAAAGATGTGTGTGTTCATAGGAATAAAATATTTACCTAATAAGTATATAATTAAAAAAAATTATGTAACAGTGTTTTATTTATAAATGCACTTAAAAGTAGAAAATAATTTGTCATGATGGAATCTCTCAAATAAAACGCTTGCATTTGAATTAAAAATTGTGACAATATTGAACGGCAAGCGTTTTATTTGAGAGATTCCATCATGACAAATTATTTTCTACTTTTAAGTGCATTTATAAATAAAACACTGTTACATAATTTTTTTTAATTATATACTTATTTTCTAGTTTTTAGTGCATTTAAAAATAGAACACTGAAACTTATTAATTTTATAATTATTTTTAATTATTTGTAAATACATTTTTAAGATTTTCAATTTTATTTGTATATACTTAAGATTATAAATGATATTTAATGATGGGCTTACATTTATTAATTAAATGTATAATGTTAGTAAAAACTTATTTAGGTTGGTAGTTTCTCTTCCTGTTGATTTCAGTTAACACTTCCACTTATTGCATGGCTTCTCTCCTGTCAGTTTTGAGCAATCCAGTTCTTATATTCTTAATCCATCCAACGATCTAACACGACTCAATGCCACATATGCTTGCCCTTCTTCGAAAAGCTTGGATCCTAAATATACAACTGCATAGTCCACAGTTGACCCTTGTAATTTATGAACAGTTGAGGCCCATGATAGTATCAGTGGAAGCAATCTTCTTTCAGCAGCTCCGTAACTGAACTTAGCGGAAAATTGTATTGTTTTTGGCTGAATCACATGTAAACACTTGAAATCGGGCGGTACCGCTATATGGGGCCTATACCAAAACCTGGACCTATGTCCATAATTTTTAATGTGTACGTTTCTGTACCATTGTAGACCCTAGTTGTCAAAACAGCCAATACGGGCTTAAAATGACGATAAAATACCTTAAATCGACAACTTGCTAAAGAAACACGTATTCAGCAAAACAATTTTCTTTTTAATTAATTTCTCGTTGAAAATCGAGCTTCATGATCAATTATGATTCTGAATAAGGAAATTTTCTTTTCTGCAAAACTTATAAAACACCTAACCACAAAGCCAAGAAACAGACCAGATGGTAAACATTTCATTCATTTGACCACAATTCCTATATTTTCTTTCTTGTTGGTGTCAGTAGTTGATACGGCTCTCATCATGTCCTGTTAAAAGTTAACGATGACATGTCTAAATTCCACACATGATGGTGATTATTGTAGTAAGTGTTGTTTTGCTGCTGCTGCCAAGTTGCATAGCACATAAACAAACAATCATGCCAAGTGTGTCACAAATGTCACAGGGGATTTGCAATCGAAATTGTATTTTTTATTCTTTCATCGTTTACAACATAAGTGTAGCATTCATGTGTAGAATTGTGCCAACTTTTAGACCTCACTGCAACAAAAATAACTGTTCAGTTTGTCAGAATAATTAACGAATGTTACGACAACAAGATGACAACTATCCTAGCGATCGTGGTCGTGTTTTTCATTTTTCATTATGACCAACCTACAATGAGTTGTTTGCCTTGGGCCGTATTATGTAACTAAAGAGGATAATAACAAGGGTATTTCAAGGAGTATATGTTATTTACAGTTACATTTTATCACTGAACACATGATAGCGATTTACTACTCTGTTCCAAAAACACCCTGTTTCGAGATATTGAACTTCCATCGTTTTAGGGAAAAATCAGTTTATATTCCTTATTTTCTCTCGACACCCCTCTCGAGTGCTATTGCTATAATTAATACTTCTTCCACAAACATCCCAGATGGAATAAGGGAGACTAGGGTGGCCTTCCTCATATCTATGAGTGAATACCGACCCATATTAGCTCAATGATATGAGACCTACTGTTTATCAACGAGTCAAAACGGCATGCCTTAAGACGCCACTTTTAGAGAAGCTTTTCATCGCTAAAATACTCAGGAAACGTCGCAAACATTACTGAGCGGTATTTCGCCACCGTTGAAAATGTGATGTTTACCTGGCGGGGGAATTGAATCCACGACCTTTGGCGTACAAGGCGGGTGTGCATTAAGGTTATGACTTTTTTTACATTTTTTCTTCAAAATGATTTTCTGTAGCGAGAATGTATGAACTTTTTCCTATTAATGCCTAAAATAACGTTCTTCCATTTAATTATAAATTGTAATCAAACTCCAGGCCGAAATTATGGACAGATCGTCCCGAAATTTTGTATGGAGGTCGGGTTTAGACCAGAATAGACACATATTCCTATTGGTGATGATCGTGAAATATTTAGCGGGTGAAATGTACCAAAAACAACATTTTTGTCCGATTTTGTAGCTGATCTGTGGGTCCCAATAAGAGTCCGATCGCTTCGAAATTTTAAATAAGGTAAGACTATATGACAAAGAAGAAGCTTGCAATTTGAGATGGCTATCACATAATATTTAGAGGGTAAAATGGACCACAACTCTTATGTGAAAATTGTGAAAATTTTTAATATAGAGCATTTATCTTTATTCCTGGAAGAGACATTCCGCCCACATAAATAATATTTGGAAGACCAACTCTTTCCCTTTCCATTGATGCCACTTATATTTATTTACGCGGTCATATAACAGAGTTACTGCCTAGTATATCCAGTTTTTTGGTTGAAGTGTAATCATAAGCACACTAGAGGTCGCAATTATAGCTCAATAGTCACGAAATTTTGCACGAGGTAAGGGTTTAGGTCGAAGAAGATGCCTACAATTTTCGATGATGATCCGATATTATTTAGCGGGTGAAATGGATCATTACTTTTGTATGAAAAATATACTAATTTTATTTTTGGTCCACATTTTTTATTCCTGGATGGCATATACCGGCAAAGTAGCCTACATATGGAAAAATTAATACTGATATTTCCCCTGATGCAAATTGCAATAATGTGTTTGCTAGATAACGGGCCTACTGCCTAATATATAATGGGTTTTGTGTATAGAACCACAATTTCCTCCCATACTACAAATTGTCTCTATCATGACAGAGAAATTTTCAGTTCAGTTGTCCAATTGGATTTTTTATACAAATATTGCAGCATGGGGTCGCGACTCCACCTATTTAATACCCTCAGCTTTTAGGGTAAAGGGAATATATACAAAATGCTACCAAAGATGTGCCTTATCCAAATAATGGTTTTAGACCCCAAGTATCATCTGTCTCTCTTACTGTCTAGCTGACTGGTGCGCACGATAACTTCCGAACGGATCTACCGATGCGAACCAAATTTTGCGCTTCGTAATTCTTTGCCCAAACTTAGTTTAATTTCGAATATGGGCTATATCGGTTCACTCCTCCCTCACACCTCCCCCACAAAAATTCAAAATTTTTCTGAAAAATTGTGTGAACGATAACTGTCGAAGTGCGAAATCGATTTGGTCCAAACTTTCCATATATTATTATTCCTTCCAGATATAGATCGGGTAAGACTTTATCGGTCCACATACCATCGAGTACCTCCCATACAAAATTTGGAAAAGTGAAATTTAAGAGTCCTATCGAATCGTTTTGTTTTTTCAGCAGATTGTGCTTGCGGCCCCCTTTACGATGGTACAATTGTAATGGCAAGTCCATGCCTCCAGAGATTATGGCCGAAAAGGTCCAAGAAGCCCTGAAAAACAAGCAAGAAATCTAACCAAAATGGCAAATACCCAAGACAACTCTCAAGGCGATTTTCTGATTGGTCCAAACTTTGCACATCCTATTATTTCATCCATTAATGTACCCTATACAAAATTTGGTAAGAGAGCAGTTTGAGGACCAGTCTCGGATCTATTTGAATTTTTTTAAGTAGGTTCTTTTCACGGTACCTATTGCAACGGTACAATTTTTCCGGAGTAAGTCCATACTTACTGAGATAATGGCCCAAAATTTCCAAAAACTAATTCCCAAACTTTTTAAAAAATCATTACGATACCTACAAAATATATGGGGATTTCTGAGTGAAATCGGACACTTTTTCAAGATGAGGTTTTTGATTCCCTTTATTTTTTGCTGTGGTGATGCTGCTCATTAGCAAAACATTTTAGTATATTTTTAGATTTTTTGACTAACGGTTCCAGAGATATCGCGCCTTGAAAAAGTAAAATTTTGTAAAAACTACATGCAAAGAAATACAAATAACTTCTTTAATATTGGTCCAATTTGAAAAATCTTTTTTTTGTATGTTTCGCCTGGGAATCATACCCGGACATTAAGCGTGCAAAATTTTTGCACATAGCTAATTCCTAGAGGTTGTGGTGTAGGGTATCACATGGTCGGCCCCGTCCGACTATAGCCTTTGCTTACTTGTTTTTTATTTTATTTTTTTTTTTTTTTTTTGTGAAAAAATACTGTTAAATGAAAAGATTTTTTTGTTTTTACAGTGTTTTAGATGACAATACATGAATATGGAATCAAAACCAATATTAAGTCTGTCTGGTTACGTTCCCAGCAAGAATTGTCCAGCAAGAACTTTTTTAGAGAGTAAGGCGTTTTTATTCTCTTTTGCTAGAAAATTGTAAAAAGTAAACAGACACCATCCCAGCAAAAACCAGCACGCAATCAGCTGGCTTGCCAAAACAGAACAATTTGTCCGCCAACAAAGGAAGCAAACACGTAGTATTTTATTACAAACTCCGTGCGGAGTTGTTTTTTTTTCTCTTTTTTGTCTCCCATCGGACGCCTCCCCAGGTGGTCAACATATGATGGGTACCGCAAAAATAAAATATGTGGGGCGAACCAAAAGAAAAAAGGAAAAAAAGCAGTGTCTGTTCCCATATTGGGCGACTGCAAACAGCGTCTGTACTCCAGTGGAGCGGCTGAATACCGAGAAGGAAAACTGTAAACCCTTCAGAAGGCAACGGGAAACCATTGAAGTAATATCCCATGAAAATCATGCAACTATGGACACACATGAACAACGGCCCTCAATCTCCGGTCATACGAGGGTGCTAAGAATCCCCGGAGGTAAAACAAAACACACTCTGAATATTGGTACATGGAACGTGCGAAGTCTTTATGAATCTGGAAAGTTTGCTAATACCGTGAATGAAATGAATAAATTGAAAATCGATATTTTAGGAGTCTGCGAAACCTGTTGGCCTGACAGTGGAGACTTTGTCTCTGAAAATGTTAAAATGTTTTATTCAGGAAATATGAATAAAAATCACAGAAACGGCGTTGGAGTTATTGTTAAAAAACATATAGCAAAATGTGTATCAGGCTTTATTCCCAAATCTGATAGAACAATGCTTATACAATTGGAAGCAAGACCACTAAAAATTAATATTATACAAGTATATGCACCTACCGCTGATAAAAGCAAAGAGGAAGTCGAAGAGTTTTACGAAGATATTAAATACTTAATGAACATGACTAAACACCATGAAATAACAATAGTTCAAGGCGACTTTAATGCTAAAGTGGGCCAAGATATAGTGCCCGGGATTACGGGAAAAGATGGCCTAGGAGAGAGGAATGAAAGAGACAGCAGAATGATCCAATTCTGCCAGGAACATAACATGAAAATTACAAACACAATGTTCTCCCTTCCCCCTAGAAGACTGTATACCTGGAAGTCACCCCAGGATAGACCAACAAACATAGTGAGGAATCAAATCGATTATATATTAATTAACAAACGCTATTCTTCTTTTGTAATAAAAACCTCTACGTATCCAGGAGCGGACGTCCCATCCGATCATGTATTACTGATGACAAAGCTACAAACAAAGCTAAGGACAAACATGAAGAAAAAAATACGTAAGAGAATTAACGTTGAGAAACTTGATGAGCCATTAATAAAAACAGAAATAAAAGCCCTCATAGGGCAAGAATTTAGTAAAATTGAAGGAATGGACAGTGAAAGCATATGGAAGTCGGTAAAACAATCGCTAAAATCAATAGCAGATAATAATTTAGGAAGCAATCCAAGAAAACGGAAGAATGAATGGATGACTGCAGAAATACTGGGCCTAATGGAAGAACGTCGAAAATATAAGAATTCCAACTACGAATTATATCATGAATTAAATAAAGAAGTACAATCTGCAATCAGAGCAGCGAAAAATGACAATCTTAACAAACAATGCCAGGAGATCGAAAGATTACAAGAAATTCATGACGATTTTAATCTCCACAAAAAAATTAAGGAAGCAGCGGGAATATATCGTAAATCACTGACAAAAGTTCTATACAACAGCAACAATTAAGCTGTTTTTGATATTACGGAGAAAAAAGCTATATGGCAGAATTACATAACCTCTCTTTATACAGATGAAAACAGATCAAACTACGATATAATGGAACCCGAGCCACAAGTAGGAACTCCGATAACTAAACACGAAACTGAAGCTGCTATTAAATCTTTAAAAATGAAGAAAGCATGTCGTCCAGATGAAATCCCATCCGAAATTCTTAAACTGAAGGCGATAATATCAACATACTTGTAAGGCTTTTTAATTGCATATATGAAACCGGTAAATATCCACAGGACTGGCTAAAATCTACGTTCATAGCTATTCCTAAAAAAGGACATCCAAAAGCATGCAACGATTATAGACTAATTAGTCTTATGAGCCATGCCCTTCAAAATTTTTCTCAAGATAATTCATGGCAGGATATATAAAAGATGTGAAAATGTTATGGGATTCTCTCAATTCGGCTTTAAAGAAGGAATGGGAACACGTGAAGCGCTTTTTTCAATTGAAGTTCTTCTTCAAAAATGTAAAAATGCTCAAAAAGACGTTTATATTTGCTTTATAGACTATGAAAAAGCATTTGATACAGTCAAACACGATAAACTTGTAGAAATCCTTGCATCTATTGGTATCGAAGAAAAGGAAATTCGCTGCATAAAAAGTTTATATTGGCAACAGACCGCACAGGTTGATGTTGAAGGAGAGATGACTGAAGATATAATAATATCTAAAGGTGTTAGGCAAGGATGTATATTGTCACCTTTACTATTCAATGTATACTCCGAAAAAATATTTCAGGAATCATTTAAAGATGTTCAGAAAGGAATATTTGTAAATGGCGCTTTCATCAACAATATAAGATATGCAGACGACACAACAATCTTAGCTGACAGCATGTCAGGTCTTCAATATCTCTTAAATAGGCTGGTAGCACAAAGCGAGTTGTATGGGTTAAAAATCAATATTAAGAAAACAAAATATATGATTGTGAGCAAAGAAAACCGCTGTCCCCCTTTCACACTAACAATAAAAGATTCACCAGTAGAGAGAGTATACAGCTTTAAATATCTTGGTGCAGTGATAAATGACAAGCTGGATAACTCATCCGAAATAAGATGCCGAATTGAAATGGCGAGGGAAGCATTCATCAAGTACAAAAAAATCTTTACCAGCCATGATATAAACATAAAAACCAAGCTGCGATACATGAAAACATATGTATGGTCAGTTCTGTTATACGCTGTCGAATTTTGGACCTTAAAGGCAATAGATATTAAAAAACTAGAAGCTTTTGAAATGTGGACATACAGAAGAATATTGAAAATTCCATGGACGCAGTTTGTTTCAAACAGTGAGGTACTGCAAAGGCTACACCAGGAAAAGGAAATAATCCATATAATAAAAAAACGAAAAACAGCTTATCTTGGTCATATAATGCGAAACAACAAATATAAGCTACTCCAAAATATAATCCGAACAAAAATTGAAGGAAGACCCACTAGAGGAAGAAAGGAAATGATATGGATTAATAACATACAGGAGTGGACTGGTATCCAAGATGTTGGGAATCTTCTCAGCGAAAGCCGAAACAGAGAGTCATTTGCTGAGATAATAAGAAATTTATAAACACCAAAATGAAATTTATAATGTAACAGATGTAATATGTATGTATATAATTGCATTGATCGCCGAAATTCGAAAAACGAATAGGCAAATAAAGAAGAAGAAAAAAGAAAATGAAACAAAAAAGTATTTTTCCACTTTACAAATTTGTTCTCCATAAAACAATTTATTGTAATATAATAATTTTAATTAGACTATGCTATTTGCACAATAAAATTGTTTTTAATTTTCTCAAACATAAATCAACAAAAAACTAAAAACAGATGATTGACTGTTTTCAGGAAGAAGAAGAATTGCTAGTGCTTGCTAGAAGAAATTTGTCCAGCAAGAATTTGCAAACTCTCAGTGAGAGAACTGTCAAAATGTCTCGCTCTCTTTTGCTGGTTTTTTGTGTTATCAGACGACTTCCAACAACAATTGGTACAAGTTGTTACAAATTTTAGGGTAACCAGACAAACCTATTGTTCCATTTTTATAGTGTTTCAACAGTATTTTATTTAAATAGCATTTCAATTCTGGTAACTCAATTTTGACAGAGTTGCAGTTGACCAATCGGACTAAAACTTGGCACACTTTTCAGATTTGGGTGACATGAATATGAAATTAAAACAAAGATATGTTTATTTTACAGTGTTTAACGGTATTTTATTTAACATGCATTTCAAATCTGATAACTCATTTTTGACAAAGTTGCAGTCGACCAATCGAACTAAAACTTTGCACACTTTTCAGATTTGGATGACAATACGCGAATATGAAACCAAATCTAATATGGGTCCATTTTTTCCTATAGCCACCATATAGCGGTACCACCCGATTTACTTCAAATCTAGTAAATCATTTTTACCGCAGTTGCAGTTGACCAATCGAACTGAAACTTTGCACAGTTTTAAGATTTGGACGACAATACATGAACATGGGCCCATTTTTTCCTACAGCCCCCATATAGCGGTACCACCTGAATTCAGGTATTTTGAGGATTTTATCGTCATTTTTGCCCGAATTAGCTGGCATTTGGGATTTCCAATGATACAGACATTCCCCCATCAAAAATTGTGAACATATGTCCAGGTTTCGGTATAGCCCCTTTATAGCGGTACCACCCGATTTCAAGTATTATGAGGATTTTATCTTCATTCTTAGGCCGAATTGGCTGTAACTTGGCAATGGGACCCCTCATTGGTATAGAAACTTCCTTACTAAAAATGATGGACATTGGTACAGGTTTTGGTATAGCCCCCATATAGCGGTACCACCAGATTTCAAGTCTTTTAAAGAATTTATCTTAATTTTTAACAAGAATTGGCTGTAACTTGGCATTTAGAGTCCCCAATGGTACGAAAACTTCTCCACATAAAATTGTTGACATAGGTCCAGGTTTTGATATAGCCCCCATATAGCTGTACAGCCCGATTTCAAGTGTTTTAAGGATTTTATTTTAATTTTTAGGCCGTTTTTGGTATAGCCCCCATATAGTGGTACCACCCGATTTCAAGTGTTTTAAAAATTTTATCTTCATTTTTAGCCAGAATTGGCTGTAACTTGGTATTTGGAGTTCCCAATGGTACAGAAACTTCCCCACCAAAAATTATGGACATAAGTCTAGGTTTTCGTATAGCCTTTACATAACGGTACTACTCGATTTCAGGCATTTTAAAGTTTTTATCTAAATTTTCGGCCTAAATTGACTATATTTTTGTTCACAGTGGTCAAAAAAGTGTATTTACTAAAAAGTTAAAAATAAAAAATTATTTAAAAAAATTAAGTTTCAGTGTTTTATTTAGAAATGCACTTAAAACTAGAAAATAATTTGTCGCTTAGCCTCAATAAATATATTCTTTCTCAGGATGGAATCTCTCAAATAAAACGCTTGCATTTAAATTATAAATGGTAGCAAAATTAAACGGCAAGCGTTTTATTTGCGAGATTCCATCATGAGAAGGTATATATTTATTGAGGAGCGAGAAGTAATGAACTCGAAAAACTGCATTTATAAAATATCAAACATTTCCATATTTGTATAGATTTTGCATTATATCTTCTAAACCATTACTTTTTTCTTTATCTTTTCTTTTGGAAGAATAATCGCATCTATCACGTTGTTTTCAGTATATTTCTCAATAAATATGTCAAAAATGTGGTGAAACCCAAAATGCGAGAATAAACTGTTGGTGTGAACTGTGTTTGAAATACGTGTTGTTAAAGATATGATGCCAAATACTGCTAAAGAAACATTAAGTAAGCATTTTAGAGTTTCAGAATATTTTGAAGAATTGCTGAGAACTTTATTTGGAAGATTTTTGCAAACGGTTACTTGGTTCTCCCAATAGTTAAGCTGATAGTGGCCAGAATTTCACCAAATATGTACAGTTTATATATTTTATCGATTTTGATGCCCTAGATGGAGTTTTTCCTAATAGGGTTTGTTCAGGAAATAAGTTCTACTAGATTAGGGCTACAATATTGCCACAGACAGCAATTCCAAATTCCTAATTGTTTCTGAAATAAAGGCCCTATAAATACAAAAACTGTAGTTTTAGCCCCGTTTTGATGAGGTCGTAAAATCCGAACTGGATCTGACATGACAAAACTCCACTAGAGATTTTGTAGTCTTAATATGTACTTTAAAACAATGCACACTAGTTTCGAATTTTCAGTTTTGCAGTGTAATTCAAGTCAAAAAAATAAATATTTTCTTAAGTCCACGCAGTTGTGACGCAAACATTAAATTGTGATTATCTCAAAACGGGAAAATGGCGTATGGAACACTTAAGCATGACACCGACGATATGATATTTGTTGTTGGTTTGATTCTTAGAACTCCACGGATAAATGCCACCATTATTGTTCGGTTTAGTTGAGTGAAAACCATTTACTGTATGCATGTATCCACGGTTTGTATGAGAAAATATCAGTCATTCTTGTTCTCCTACCAAATCAACATTCTTTCTTTCTTGACAATAATCACATAAAGCCAAATAGCAAAGTAGAAAATATGGTAAAGCAGCTTAAATGGAATACACTAGAGTTGGGCAATTGAACGAGTTCACAATCTAGTTAATTGGACACCGGTTGTTTGTATGAACAAAATGCGTATACTTAATATCTCACGTTAGTTTGTATGATGTTACTCATACGTTTTTGAACTAGCACAGTGAACTAGGTCGTTCAATTGCCCAACTCTAGAATACACAGCATTTGGCGACTTTTGAGTTGTAGGTTGGTTGTCAATGACTGTTGCAGCAGCAGCAGTAGTTGGTTTGCTTTTAAACCACATGAAACACTTTTCTTATTTGAGAAAATAGTTCACTATTATACAAAAGTTGAACACGTGTGATGCCAAAGTTATATATCTAACCAGTCTGCTACTTTGTAATGTGATGTGTGTAGAAATATGTATCTTAGGAAAATCAATTTTCAAAAGAAATCAATTAACATGTAATAAAAGGTTCAGCGACATATTCAATGCTCTTAAACACAAAAATTGCTTACAGACAATTTGAGGAGATGGCGTTTGGGGGGATAACTTGGTTTATTTTATAAGTTCTCCTACTCTGCTATGCGATCTACCCTAAATTTTCTTTGATATCCCATATTATCCTTTTTTGCCCTGAGACTGTTCAAAAGTTCATTAGTAACGTGTTTCTCCTTTCATGCTGTTTTGTTGTCATTACCAATATTTGGGTGCTTAGTAATAAGGCGTGTTTGATATTCACTCACATACAAATTTTGAGATATTTTCATGTGAATGACCCTTTTAACATACTTATAATAAACACACGTAAACCATAGTAGCGACCGCAGCAGTTTCAGCACTTGTAGCATTTGGTTGGCAGCAGAAGAATACATTTATAATAACACCGTCATGGATTCTGCTGAATGGCAGCCGTAATATAAGCATACATAAATCCCGTTAACAGTAATATTCATGTCTGTTAGCAGTGTTCGTTGCCAGCCACCATTTATATTTTTCTTACGTTTCCTTTACATATTTGTCTTCTTCGCTTCGCTTGCCTTGTCAAGTTTCCTCTCCTGCAACCGGTAATAATGAATCCATAAAGATTTTGTAATAACATTGTTTATGCTGCAGCTGCCGCCGTCGTATCCGTACAGTAGTGGTTCGTTAGTTGGCTTTACTATATTACATTGTAAATAATGAGATTTTGAGGTCGGCTTTTTGTTTAAGGCAGAAAAACAACTTTGGAGAAAAACTATGAAATACCACCGCGTCTCTTAAAGAGAGCTACTTTCCACATGTAGTCCGTATTACCGATGTTAAATGATTTAAAAAGCTTATGGATTTAATTAAAAGTCACAGGCAAACAACAAGTTTTTAAAGTGGGTGTAGTTAAAATTGATTTACTTTATGGAAGGGCCGAGAATACTAGTTTCGTCCAACGCCACTTGGACTCATCAGTTGAAGCAAATAACTCTTCCCCAATTATGTTTATGATTTAGCCCCTTTTTTAAAATTTTGAGGCGATCGGACTATTATTGCGACATACAGAGCCGCTACAAAATTGGATAAAAATTAAATTTTTGGTCCATTTCAAATATCTCACGATCATCACCCATAACAACAATAGGTGTCTAATCTAGTCTGAACCCGACCTTTACGTAAAATTTCGTGCTGATCGGTTCATAATTGTGGCTCCAGGCCATTACAATTTATAATGGACAGACTGACACATTGGTATACCACATTGGGGGTCTACGACGAATATTTCGCGGTGTTACATGAATTTTTACCAAAACAAACCTATAATACGGTTCTTAAACAATAAGGGAGAAGTACGAAAATGAAAGTAGTAAAGCGTCTGCAAAAAAATTCCAAATACAAATTTACTAAAAATACAAATTTACTAAAATAGCAGAAATCTTATTATACCCCCATCATAAATTATGAATATTCAAACCAAATTTAAGCCGTTTCGGTTTGATGATGTAGGTGAAGCTTTAAAAATACCGAAAATCGGGCGATACCGTAATATGAGGCTACGTGGACCTGTACCGACAATTGTCTGTCGGAATATTTTATACGCAGAACTGAGACTAAATGGCCAATTTTAGCCATTTCGGTTGGGTAATGTGGCAGAAATCTTGGAATATCGGGAGGTACTGTTCTATGGGAGCTATACCAGAAAAGTATAAAACAATTTGCCCAATCTATATATCACCAATATTCTTGAAAATTTAACATAGCTGAAGCCAAGGTTTATCCTTTTAGAACACGCGACTTGTGATTCTATATTATACAAATTAAACATTTTTGGATAAAATGAAATGTTTTTGGACGTGGCAAAAAATATTGGCCTTAAAAGATAATTTGGGTGGAAGCTGTGGCTATATTTATGTTAAAAAATGGGTAATAATGGGTTGAAGCCACCGTGTCTTTTTTGGTTTTCTCTCGATTTGTAAGTAAACTACACTTCTCTCGATTTTCCTGTCAAAGTAAAAGTAGAAGCAAACTAAATAAGGATCATCTCACTTATGTATTACTTTTCAAAATTTGAACGGCTTCTATCATTAAATGATGCTGACATTTTGAAGCCAGATTTACAGTGTTTTTTGAAATTTTCTTCTAATTTCATTCCGCAAACAGGTTTTGCAAAAAATCGTATATAGGATTGTAGAACTCGCGATTCTGAGTTATTTGATATATGCGTCGTGAAAGTAGTCTACACAGCTTCATAGAAATCTGCATCCAAATACGGAAATTTTGTGCGAACATTTTTCTAAAAATCAAATTTTTCGGGTCCAATATTTGCAATTGTCTCTAGAATACCTCGTACTCTATTGCAAATTTTAGTTTTTTACGTTCCGGATCCAATAAATCAGACCTCGTGAAAATCCATCTACTAAAACGCGAGTTACGAGAAATTCCAAAGTAGAAAAATCACCTAAAATTGTTTTTGAAAATATCGCGTATTTTATCGCGTTTTCTGCGGTTCGTTTCCACTGCAATGAAACAACTAATACAGCATCTTCTTTTTAGCGGAAACAGAGTTTTGAAAACTTCACTGATAAGGGAGCTACATTCATTTTATCCCAAAAAATAGAGTGTGATGCTACATCCACGGTTCTTAATTGATCGCCTTGAAATAGATATATATCGATGTAGATTTTCATGGTGGACATTGAAATCGGATGCGGACAAAAATTGTATGCACTTTGCGCAAATTAGCGATATTTTATAGGTATTTTAATGCTAAGATGCAGCTGATGCTACATCTTAGCCTCCAAATTAAATTTCGGAAAATATATACAAATTAACAGATATGGTCTTGCTGTACATGAAAATCACATGCGGACAAAACGATTTTGATAATTACGCGATTTACATGTATTTTAAAATGCATATAAATAAAAATGGGTTATTTGACCTCTATTTCCATTTCAGAAGCTTTGACATATATCCCCATCAACCCAATTAGCTTCCCTAATGGGAAAGCTTTAATATGAATGCCAATAAAGCAAAATCCGTCTATTTGGTTGGGAGATTTAGGCAAATTGAAGGAAGTATTCCTATAAATTTTTACAATATTTTCTACTACATAAAGCATGAGAAAAATATTTTTTTTTTAAACAAAAAAAAAATTTTTTTCCAAAATATGTGCTTATTTTTGGCTGTAACATCCAAACTATAACACCAATCTGTATGGTTGTAGTCTCATTTGATTTGCCGTGAATTTTGGATCCACTAGAATTTTTTATGTAATTTTATGACCACTAAATGGGCCTTAATTTTGAAAAAAGTAGACTTATATTCAATAATTTATCAATTTTATGTACATTCCGCGAATTCTCTGTAACATTTTGCAGGTATTATGCAATCTACTCGCTGAAGTCACTTAGAGAGAACTTTTTTGTAACAATTGTGCTCATTAAAATAATTAGCGTTTTTATAATATTTTCTTTCTTAAAAAGCGAAATAAAAGCTCCATAACTTTTGTCCGCAACAACCAAAAATTGGCTCGCGATCAGATTTGTACTGGAAATTTTTTTCTTAACCTACATTTCAAAAACCGTTGATGTAGCGCGAAAAAAATTTATCCTTTTTTTCTAAAATGGAATATGAAATAATTGACAATATTCGTGATATATGTGTATAAAAGAACTTAGTGATAAGTGAGTGACTGGCAGATCATTGCCCAGAAGAAACGGCTGAAGCTTGAAGCTTGGAAATTCAAACTAGAAGGGTACGAAAAACACTAAAAGGTACCAAATATGGTATCCTTTGCACGAGTATTAGGCAAACGGAATGAGGTAAAATTCTGAAATTTGGAATTAGGGTCACTAATGGAGATTTTTGGAAATTTGACCTCTAAGTGTGCGAAAAGTACTAAAAGTTACCATATTTAGTACCAATTGTATATTTTAACGGATAGCGCTAAAATCTTGGAATTTGGTATGAAAATCAAGGTTGGGAAGTGGTGTGTATAAAAGGATATGGTTTGGGAAATTCGTACGAAAAGTACTGAATGGTACTAAATTTAGTACAATTTGGATTTGTGTGAACGGATAGAGCTGCAAACCTGATATATGGAATTAGAATTACTGCTGAAGTACAGGATTGAGGTAGGTTTGGAAATTCGTACTTATGGGAAGAAGGAAAAAGTTTTGGAAATTCGTACTCATGTATACGAAAAGTACTAAATGGTACTAAATTTGGTACAAGTTGGATTTGGGTAAACGGATAGAGCTGGAAATCTGAAATTTGGAATTAAAATGTTGAAGTGTAAGATTGATATATGGAGGTAGTTTTGCAAAAACACGTACTTATATTTACGAAAAGAATTAAATGGTATAAAATTTGGTACAGTTTTGATTGAAGTAAACGGATAGAGATGCAAACCTGAGATGGAAACCTGAAATTTTGAATAATGATTATTGTTGGATATGGGATTGAGGTAGTTTTGGTAATTTGTACTTATGTTTACGAAAAATATAAAACGGTACTAAATTTGGTACAATATAGGTTTGGGTGACCGGATAGAGGTGAAATCCTGAAATTTGGAATTAAGATAACTGTGGGATTGAGATATGGAGGTAGCTTTGGAAATTCGTATGTATGTGTACGAAAAGTACTAAATGGTACTAAATCTGGTACAATCCGGATTTGGGTGAATGGATGGAGGTGGAATTCTGATTTTTGGAATTAAGATTACAGTTGGGGTGGAGGATGGAGGTGGTTTTGGATTACACGGTGTGCCTTAACCAAATTTAAATGGAAGGTGCTTACACCTGGGAAGTTTTTTAGATTCTGAAACTACAATACAACGATACACCCAGTGCATTGTTTCAATTTGAACTTCTATATCTCAAAAACGGTAAAACCTACGAAAATTGTATAAAGGTCAATCTTGTGGAGCTAAAGCATTTTCTTTAGGCCTATTTACATAGGACTCGCGGTTTCCATGCAACATCGTGAAAACCTAAAGAACCCCTAAAAATGTGAACTTAAATCGCGATTTATTTGAAAATCCCTACGGCGATTTTTTTTTGTATCTTCATATTTCTCATCTATGAGCATAGTAGTTTCAGAATCTGCATAAACTTCCCAGGTGTAAGCACCTTCCATTTAAAATTAGTTAAGGCGCACCGTGATTATCGTCATTATCGTACCTATGTATACGAGAAGTACTAAATGAACGGGTGAACGGATAGAGCTGGAAACCTAAAATTTGGAATAAAGATTACTGATGAAGTTTAGGATTGAGATATGGAGGTGGTTTTGGAAATTCGTACGAAAAATACTAAACGGTACCAAATTTGGTACAATTTGGATTCTGGATAACGGAAATAGCTAGAAAAGTGAAATATGGAATAGTGATTATTGTTGGAGTATGAGATATTCGAGTATTGGAAATTCGTACTAATGCACAGGAAGAGTTTTAAATGGTACTAAATTTGGTAAAATTTATATTTTAGAGAACGGATAGAGCTGGAATTCTGCACTTGGAATTAAGATTGTTGGTGGATGTAGGATTTAGGTAGCTGATAAATTCGTACTTAAGTGTACGAAAAGGACAAAATAATACTAAATATGGTAAAATTTTGATTAGGGTGAACAGAAAAGGCTAGAATCCTGAAATTTGTCATATCGGTTGAGGTTTAGAGTAGAGATAAGTATGACGTTTTGGAAATTTTTACTTATGTACAGCTGCGAAAAAAATAATAGCGCCACCTCCCACAAAAAGGTTTTGGAGTCATTCCTATTTACATTTACAAATCTTGCTGAGCGTTTCAAGCGTTTTTAGAACTAAAAGACTCTAAAGAATTAAAAAGTAATAAAAATTACAATTAAGTTCGAAGCTTTTTAAAAAAATAAGCCAATTTTTTCAAAAACGCCAAAATATGGGCGAAAAAAATAATAGCACCACCATTGAACATTCTTTTAAAATGATAGAAATTGGAAAAATATCTACACTTTATCACAGAAGAATAGTAGTACATCAAGAAAAACATGTGTCTACTTATTTATTGTTCAGTTGAGTGCGCTAGTAACGCCTGGAGATAGGATTAGTATCGAGTCAAGCGGATTCTGGTATTGGTTGCAGGATTCTTCTTTAAGGACCTCAAAATAAGTTTCCAAAATTGATTTTCTGATTGTTGGTTTTCATGCTGTAGTTGCTTTATTGGCGTAGGTTTACAATTTTTTGTTTTGTCATAGTCTAGGGACAACGCTCTACCCTAGTGAATGGTCACAGAACTTCTATACGACAATTTTTTTGTCTTTCTTCCAGGTTATAACCCAGTTTATTACTGTTCATATCCTTTTGGAAGGACTAAGCTAGCGTCATTTTATATCCTAAATGAAATGGAGCCATATTTTCTAGGATTTCAACGACAATTAGAGAATTCTTCACAGTTGTGTTACCATGTATAGGGCTTAGTCTCTAATGACAAAGTCAGCTCCATACTGTTACGGTTAAACAATCCTTTCTTAATGGGGTTTGCTGTATATTGTTGATTCTATTCTGAGTTTTTGAGAACATCTAACTAAGAAATTAAAATATTTTCCTCCAAACATAAATATTTTGAACCACAACTACATAAAATATTGCCCCAGAGTTGGTCTAGCAAATGTAGAATTTCCTTGTGACCATTTTTCGGCACCGCATCGTGTAATCCTTTAAAATTATGGCGTTTCCTGGAACTGTATGCTTTTAAATGATGTTCTCTGAGATATTTGCGAACTTTTTGTACTGCTTCTGATACAATATGGTTCTTTTATAGCCTACTAAGACCTTTGAAATTGTACCTTTTTGCATTTCGGATGAAAATTTTGACCTGATGTTGTGTCAGGGATCAATTAATTCCACTAATTTCAGCATTTTCTTTACAGTTAATCTCGTGACGGATCATTTTCTTAGATATTCAAACAAATCTGCCAACTTATCTGTAAATCTTTGCTGTCAACACAGGTATTGTTCATTATTTTGGGCTTCTCTGCACTGTAGGCCCTTTCACGACCTAGTTTAATTTAAAACATCGTACTTTTTTGAAATTAGAATGTCAGAAAATGGAAATTAATGTTCAATAAATCAAACTAGTGTTTAAATGCAAGAAAATGTCCCAAAAGTAAAATATTTTGAATAGAAAATGTAAGTGGTGCTATTATTTTTTTCGGCTATTTCTTGATATTTTTTGGTTAAAGCTCCCAAAAACAAATATTTATAATAAAGTGAATATAACTTTTATTTTTTTATAAAAGAGGATAACTTAGGATATGAACCTAACAACAGCATTAGTGGAAACAACAACAATCTTGATTGTTTTTGTAGTGACAAACAAATTGTTCATGGTGGTGCTATTATTGTTTTCGCAACTGTATATGAAAACTACTAAATATGTACTACTATAATTGGTTTTGTAGTACATAGGGAAGGTACTTCTTTGGGGCCTAAAGACACGACCACGTCTGCTTTTTTAAATACTGCATGTTGCAGTTTCTCATTTTTCTCTGAATATGACGTACGTAAACTCACAGAAAAACTACACATAATTAAAATATATTCATATGGAACTTAAATAGGTATAGTACACTTTTAAACATATAAATTAGGAGGGTTGGCGTTTTTTGTTTGGGATGACGAAAAAAAAAACAAAATACAAATTTTCTAAAACCCCTACGGTTATTTTTAAAATGTTTATATTATTTCCGTGCGTGTTTTTTTCTGTTTCTGAAGAGGCTCGATCTCCCTCCAAACATTTTCTATCGCCTGATTGACGCAAAAGTCACTGAAAGGCGATAGTTGTGTCTACTGCGACAGTCGCATTTGTATCCGAAAAGACAAAAATGACTAAAGAAACTGTTCCACTTATGCGGCTCAAACTCTATTATCGCTTCCGTCACTGCTGTATGTTTCTTATGCGATTCAGTTGGAGTGTCGGAACCGGGGCACTTTGAGTGTGCATTAGGTACTCATGCAGGTACCGCTTACGAAACTTTAAGTAGTGACGGAAGCGACAGTATCTGTAAAAGGCTATTTAGTTTTTTATTGTTTATTCAAACTTATCATTATTCATTTGAATTTAATGTTACTGCGGTTATAAAAGGTGCATTTTATTATAGAATGAATCAAAAAGAAACAATTTTTATAATACAATGCACCTTTTATAACCGCATTTACATTGAGTTCAAATGAATAATAACACGTTTGATTTACTTTTTTATAAAAGTTGAAAATAAATAATAAATAAACTAAACCGCTTTATTTTCATTTAATTTTTTGTATAAAGTTTGTACCGATAGCTAACAAAACTTCACAAGAAATGAAGAAATCACGTCAATCAAATTGTTTTTCTAATGCTGCCACTATTGTTTTGAAAACAATACTCTCTATAACAGAGAGTAGTATCAATGCTCCAGACTTGAAGCATTTGTTTCTGTACAACATAAAGTGTCGCTTTTTATAATCCTGTTAGTCACGCAGTTGTGACCACATACGGATAAAAAAGCGATAACAACATATTTGTTCTTGTAAAACGAAAACAGTCGCATTTTTAACTGAATGCAGACACTTTATAGAGACACATTTACTGAGAGAAGATATATTTAACTTCCAAATGTTTGGAGGGCTGTTGCATGTATTTGTAGAAAACTGAACATATACATTACAATGTATACGTATATATATGTGTGTGCGTATGTGACATTCAGCTGTACATGTTTTGCACTGCATTTAAGTAACAAAATGTATTGCATGAATATCGTCGGTTTCATTTTTGCCTTTTTTTTGTTCTTTTTCGACTGTTACAATTGCTTTCACTTAATGCCTTGTGACAGTTGTGAGTGACAGTTACTTTTGATAAATTGCTGCAATGGAAATTGTAGTTAAATCGAAGTGACAAAAGTTTGTTATAAATTCTATGTATGACAACTATGATGATTATGATGATGATAACTGTTGCAATGGTAGCAGCCGTTGAAGTTGTTGCTCCCATTATTACCATGTCGTTAACAATGCCTTGTCGAATGTTATTACGTCAAATAAAGGCAAATAAAATACTTTACGTGCGACTTTTATCGTTATGTTTCTTTCATTGAATGGGAGTTCTATATTTCTATACCATGTCATTCCAATTCTACTGAAAACTACAATGCAGCCAATAAGACAGACCTAAATGTTCTCGAAACAGTTTCGTATTTCAATTATATAAATAAAGGCACTATTGGTAGGAGAAATGTTGTAGCCGGCATTAGCCACATTAAGCTAGGAAATTAACTTACCGGCCATCAACTTTCAACAAGTCTAGGCATATATGGTAAAAACCAAATTTCTTTTGTAATTTACATTTGAAAAAAATTAAAAAAACAAGTAAGAGAGAGTTATAGTCGGACACGGCCGACCATGTTATACCCTACTCCACTACACCTGGGCACTATTTGCCATGTGTTGCGACATATTTTAGCCATCCGGTAATACATACATATAAACATACATGGTAACATACCGGAGATATAAAGCATACATACATATGAGGCGCTCAGCGCCAAAACGGCCTAACCCACATTTTCAAAAAAATCAAACTGACTATGCTGGATGAACCGGAACCTTTTGTAATACATACTAAAAAATCCCCAATTGCATAGATTAACCCTATGTTATTCTACATGCCGAAAAACGTTTTTCCTTTACTGAAAGTTTGAAAAAATGTGGACGCCAAAATGGCCTAAGCCACATAGACAAAATCGAATACTGGAAAAAAATACGTGTGGGTTAGGCATGTTACGTTTTAGTCAGGAGTATATTTGAAAAATAATATAAAAATAAATTTTCGAGAAGATTTGTAAGTAAAAACCAAAGGTTATGTAATAAAGTTGACTTACGCCCTGGCGTCAATGTAGAATGTAAGAAGTTAATAATGTATCGCGATCAATGTGGTGGCCAAAACCGTAACATAAGAATGAACAATATTTGCACATTCATAGTCAATAATTCGACCTTCTCAGTGGAACGGATAGACCACAAATTTTTAGTGTTTGGCCATTCATGCCTACCATGCGATCAAGATTTTGGTCTCATTGAAAAGGAAAAAAATATTATAAGGGTATTTTTACGCCTGATGATTGGGATCGTGTAATCCTAACGGCAAAAAGGGAACCATGTCACTTGGTAAAAATGACGACAGATGAAATAAAAAGCATATCCTCAATTGAGAAACTAGTATCAAACAGAAAAATCGATTCCAAAATGAGAAGCCATTTATAATTCAATACAAATATTCAAATAACATAAATGTTTTATTTCAAGAAGTTAATATTTCAAAAAGGAACTTCAGCAAGTACGTAAATTTTGAATTGGAACCGCTCTATCCGGGAGGAAGATTCATTAATGTTGCAAAGTTTAAGGATTTACAGAAACTTAAAGGGAAAATCATGCATTTTATAATAATTAAAAACAAATTCGAGAGCCGAAGATGAAGATATCCAGGAAGATGACCAATAATTTTATTAATATGTATCAATTAAAATGCTCGCAGTTATTTTTATTATTCTTCTGTATAACTTTTGTTTTAAAAAATAGAGACAAAATGGCCTAACCCTCAGTTCCTATCAATATATTTTTTTTTTAAATGGATGCCAAAACGGCCTATGCCGCTTTAATTTTTTTATTAACTGATTAAAACAGTTTTTATCTATGTAAACTAATACCTAATGATTAACCTAAAACAAATATTACAAGTAATATGTATTTATGATTAATAAAAAAATTATAAAAATATTTTAAAAACTTGTTTTCTTTGAACTTCGTTTTTCTCGAAACCATCTCTATGTGGGTTAGGCCGTTTTGGCGCTGAGCGCCTCATATATACGCCGTCATTACTGGAAACTTTAGGTATTATTTCCCGTATTTTATAATGACCAATAGGGGCTTTTTTGCTCCATATTATTAAAACAAAGAAAATAAGTAAACTCAATACTTATAACGTTTCTATGATTTTTTTTTAATTTTGGGCCAATGCCCCAAAAAGAATAGACTTTGACCTCCAAAAAAAAAAAATGTACCGTCGTAAAAAGGGTCACAAAGACAAAAAATGAAAAAAAAAAAAATAGTCCGAGTCGAGTCCTTAATCGGCACTCTTTCCAAAATTTGTGTAGAAGCACCAGAAGGATTGTTCCGATGTAGTCCATATTCGGACGTAATTCAAGTATTTAAGAAATAATACTATGTACAAAATTAAGACCAAACTGGTTTATCCCTTTAAGGGTTATCTTAGGCACTAGTCAGTTTAGTTGGCGTCGTCTCAAGAAGTATGTACATGACCAAAAAAAAAAAAAAAAAAAATGCAACGTCGTGAGGCCCCTCTTACAAGGCAAACATGTTTCAAACAAATTCAAACATGTTTCAAACAAATTCAAAGAGCTGTTAAACTACACTTTTCCCAAAGGACTGGGCTGATATAGTCCATATTCGAACCTGATATATGCATGGAAGTAATATTTCCACATCCCTAGTTTGGAACAATTCGGTTAGTCCCTTCTGGAACTAGAGTGCGAATAATCTTAGCGAAAAAGTTTGACCTTTTTTTTGGGGTAATTAACGGAAGGGGTAGACCGATATGGTCCATCTTCGAACTTAAACTAAGTTTGGAAAAAATTTAGAAACCTAGAATTTTAAAAAAATAGGTTGATTCTTCGAGAGTTATCGTGCGTACCAGCCAGCCAGACAGACGGACGGACATGGATAAATCGACTCCAAATTGTCTGAAAAAGATTTCGTCCAAACATACTTGGGGTCTAAAATCATTATTTCGATGGTCTCGTTAGCCTAAATGTTGAGGGTATAAACAAATATTAAAAGAATTTTAGAAATAGTTTTCGGTGATTTTTATCGAATCGATCAATGAAAACAGACTAGTATTTCCAGGTACTATTACATTATTTTTACCAAAGGTATCGTCAAAACTTCAAGACCCCATACATCATTGTAATTTGTAACAATTTAATAAATGGGAATCATTATTTCATGAATTGAAAACTTTTCTATCTTAATTGCGACATTTTGTAACATGGAACACAAATGTATTTCTATGCAAGAACACCACAACAATAAACAAGTAGAAACGTGATAAGTTCGCCCGGGCCGAACTTTTTATACCCTCCACCATAAAATATTCTGAAGTAAAACGGAATAATTATTTTCTTTCCTGTCCACAATTTTAGGAGGAGATATTCCGTGACCACTTATACCTAAATAAGGTAAAACAATCATAAACAGTTTATTCAATCGGTCGGGAACCTTATATGGGGCTAAATCAAAGTATGGACCTATGTTTTTGCTGGAGAAGTTTTGTGACCACTGGGAAACTCAAATGTCGAATTGCAGATACTTGGATCGAAAATTGTAGCTAAAATCCAAAATACCGAAAATCGGGAGATGCCGTTATATGGGGTCTCTACCAACGCATATATCTATGTGGACAGCTTTTCGAATTACAGATAGTTGGGTCAAAAATACCGAAAATGGAGAGGCACCGTTATATTGGGGCTATACCAAAACATGGACCTACGTTGACAATTTAAAAAGGGGGGTGGCTGTACAAAAACATGGACCTATGCTGACAGTTTTTGGTGGAGATGTTGTGTGACCACTGGGAACCTCAAATGTCGACTTACAAATAGTTCGGTCGAAATTTGTAGCTAAAATCTTCAAAATACCGGAGATCGGGAGGTACCGTTCCATGGGGGCTATACCAAAACATGGACCTATACTGACAGTTTTTGGTTGAGATGTTTTGTGACCACTGGGAACTTCAAACGGCAAATTATATGTAGTTCGGTCGCAAAATGTAGCTACAATCCTCAAAATACCGAAAATCGGGAGGTATCGTTATATGGGGGCTATTCCTAAACGTAGACTTCTGTTCAAAGTTTTTGAAGGTAATATTTTGTTTTCACTAGAGGTTCCTAGTGATAAAAAACTGTCAAATAACAGGTAGTTCGGTGAAAAATTTTAGCTAAATCCCCAGAATACCAAAAATCTGGAGGTACCGTTATATGGGCGCTGTACCAATACATGGACCTATGTTGACAGTTTTAGGTGGAGATGTTTTGTGATTACTAGGAACCTCAACTCTCAAATTACAGTTAGTTCGGTCAAAATTTATAGCTAAAATCCTCAAAATACTGAAAGTCGGAAGGTACTGTTGTATGGGTGATAGGAAAGTTTTTCAATCCTGATAGAGAAATTATCATTTTTTTAATTGTTCAAATCACAATGCTGTACGAGGTTTTTGTGGTAACTTAGGTAAAAAGAACTGTAACACCTGGAGATATTGTTATTTGCAATTCACACGGTGCGCCTGAACTAACTTTAAATGAAAGGTGCTTACACCTGCGGATTCTGAAACTACAATGTTTATAGACGAGAAAAAATCAAAAGCAAAAAAAAAATCGCAGGAGAGCTTTTTAAATAAATCGCGGTCAAAGTGCACATTTTTGGGTTTTTTGGTTCTCAGAATTTTGTTTTTTCCTTGTTTTTAGATGTTTCTCATCTATGAACATTGATGTTTCGGAATCTGCAAAAACTTCCTAGGTGTAAGCACCTTTCATTTAAAGTTAGTTCAGGCGAACCGTGGGAATCGAGCATTTTACTGCACTTTTCCCAAATATTGTGTGGAAGGTACTCGAAAGACGGGACCGATATAGTCCAAATTTCAAGTTGGCTGTATGAAATAATACGATGTGCAAAATTTGGTCAAAACTCCCTGCGAGAATTATCTTGCGGATTTGCAATTTTAGTTGGTACCATGAAAGTTTCTTGGAGTTTTTAGCCGATTTTCTCAGGAAGTGTGGACTTGGCCACGAAGCGTCGTATAAGAGGCCGCAAAGACAACCTACTGAAAAATATTCAAAACGATCCGAGAGGAGTTATTAAACTTCACTTATTCAGAATTGTGTGTGGTAGGTACCCGAAAGAGTGGGCCTATATTGTCGATATTTGAACCCGATCTATATCTGGAAGGAGTAATACGATGTGAAAAGTTTGGACCAAATCGACTGCGCCCTTCAAGAGTTATTTTTTACACCATTTTACAAAAAAAAAAATTAATTTTGTAAGGGAGGTACCCGAAGGAGTGGACCGATATCGCCCATCTTTGAAGTTAGACAAATGTAACGTGGTTTTGTCGTAGGCTGGGGTAGACTTAGTTGTGTCCAGGGTCGCCATAAGGGCCCACTAAACCTTACGGAATAATAGGACGAGTAATCTCCCTTTCCTGGGGGTTAAATTGGATATTTATTGATGTAAACCTAATTTATAATCTACTGATGTTTAAATACGATAAGAAGGATAATTGGCTGGGGGATCGGCAACTTGGATTCAGTAAATGATTTGATGATGATCGGGAATTCGATGATTCGCCGTTCGGTAGTAGGCGATCTGAAGGTAATCGGGAACTCGGTGATTCGCTGTTCGGTCGTAGGCGATTTGAAGATAATCGGGAACTTGATGACTCGTTGTTCTATAGTAGACGCTTTGAAGATAGTCGGGAACTCGATGTTCGGTAGTAGGCGATGTGAAGTACTCGGGGTTCGTATGTGTTCGGACACTCGGTGATTCGGTGTTCAGAGCTCGCCATTCGGTGGTTCGTGTAGTAGATGTGCGGCCACTCAGAGTTCGAATGTGTTCGGCCACTCGGTGATTCGGTGTTAAGGGTTCGGCCACCCGGTTATTCCGTTTTCTGTAAGGTGGAGTGGAGCAACACCCGAAGGTGGAGTGGAACAACACCCGGAGGTGGAGTGGAACAACATCCGAAGGTGGAGTGGAACAACACCGGAAGGTGGAACAACACCGGAAGGTGGAGTGGAACAACACCCGAAGGTGGAGTGAATGTATTTGTCACCGCACAAAGGGGCTAGCTCTCAAAAATACTTCCCAACACTCTGTGCACTCCCGTGTAAGTTGGCGGATTCCGAATACTTAGTTGTACTCAAGCACGTGTGACTAGCTCCCTGCAGTAGCAAGTCTCACCTTTCCCCAACAAACCGAAATATGTGTGTGTGCAGTGGCACAAAGCGTTTGAGAATTTCACCCAAGTCGTAATCCTGTCGATCACTTCCAGTCGCACTGTAACACACACCTCACAAAGTAATGTATGTACACCCAACAGTGTGTATTGGTTGACTGGCTGTGAGGCTGTTGGGTAGTAGGGTCCTTGTTGTTGGTTGGCTAGTTGTGATGTTGTTGGGTAGTGGGACGTTACTGTTTTTGTATTATGTACGTGATCATGTTGTCACGTTACTCTAACTAACTGAAACGAATTTCGTCCAAACGTATTTGGGGTCTTAAAGCATTATTTCGATGAGACAAATTGTTGGTCGTATCAAAGTGTATGTGCATGTATGTATAACCTAAAGGTTGACTTTTTCAAAGTCGACTTTTCCAGCAGAGATATACCCTCAGCCAGTGTGCATTGAAACATTCATCTATTGACAATATCTAATCGAATACCGGCTACGCAACCAAAATTCTTTTCCCCGTTTTTTGCAGCTTTCATGCTCCTTTCTCAAGTAGTGTAGACTTGTCCCTGAAAAACTTGTACCGTCGTCAGCGAATTTAAGTTGTTATTGCAAAAATCAAAGGATTCGCACTTGCACCGAAATGTTGTGTGGGAGGTACCCGATGGACTGGACCAATAAAGTGCAAATTCGAATCTAACCTATGCCTCGTAAAAATATTACGATGTACAAAGTATGGACTAAATCGGTTACTGCCTTCAAGAGTTATCGTGCACATTATTGTAGTGACAAATTTAGAACTTTTGGGGAGGTACCGGAATGAGTGGACCGATAATGTCCATCTTCGAACTTAAACTATGTTTGGACAACATTTTGGACAGAATCGGCTGATCCGTACTAGAGTTATCATGCGCTCCAACCAGACAGACAGCCGGACGTACATTGCTTAATCGACTTCGGGTCTAAAACCATTATTTCGATTGGACACATTTGCCCTTATGAAAGTGTATACATACACCATCGTTAGTCTAAAGAACGAGGGTGTATAAACGTGAATATTTTGCCGCATTTTCGTTAAACTGAATTTACTTTGCATTGCTGGTGGATATATTCATGCGCATGGCATGACCTAGCCATCGTAATCATTGTACTTCGATATTCATCGTCAACTCAAATTGAGCAATAGAGGGTATTTTCTAATAAAAGCCCCAATTACTCGCTTTAGGTGGCGGTTCTTGATGGGTTTTATAATGTTTCCTTATCTAAATTAGAATCTGTTGTTATAGTACTGACGATATATAGAACTATAGTCCTGTACCGTTATAATCTCTTCAAAATGTCTGCTACTTACTTTGAAAGCCAACCAATATTATAGCAATCAGTATTTGAAATTCTACATACGTATATATTTTATTTCATATATTTTTAACTCTTCAAAGACCAACAATAAACACAACTACTTAGTTCAAATTAAATTCCTTTGAAATTCTGAATTTTACTTTTTTATATAAAAGTATTATGTAAATTCCACGTACAAAGAAATACGGAGTACAGATAATATAGAAATAGAATAAACTGATTCAAATTGATTCGCAAGCAAAGCTACTGAATAAATGCAGATAGTATTGAAAATTGTTATCTCTTTTTTTAATAGCGGGATATTGAAAAAATTAATTAAAAAAGAAATTCAAATAGAAACATGAAAGGCTTATACACATAAAAGGATGTATTTTTCATTAAGTTTCTTTTTTTCGAGAGAATTTATTTATATTCTGTTATTTGTTGTGAATGGATTATAAATTTGAAACAAATAAAAAGATTACAACATACCACTACATAAATGGCAAAAAGGCTTATATTTGGCAGGATAAAAATTTTTAGACTCACTAAAATACAAATTAAAGCTAATATTCTTGGAATAATTATTTTGTTATTCATTGGATGACAGAAAATTGGAAAAATATGCATTTTGCACTAGTAATACCTCCTCAAAAATTAAATGGGCCAGAATGTTTTGAACATAACAACACGTACTTCCGCAGAATTTAATTTAATTTTTGTTCATGTGTATTTCATGCCATATTCAATAGAATAGAATCTATAGAATTTTAAAATAAATATTGCCAGCAACAAAAAAAAATTGGCTAAAAATAAAAAAATGTATGTCAAAATTTTGGTGCAACATCTGGCAAATCTGACAGCTATCACATGGACCTTTTTAAAAATATATTAATTTTAGTTTCATTCGAACGCTATCTTCTTAAGAATAGCTTCAAAATCAGAACATTTGACTAATATTTTTTGTAGTACAAGATATATTTTAAGTGCAAGTAAATATATTCAAAATTTTGAAGGAGGAGATAATAGATTAATTTTGATTTAAAAAAATAGTGTTTTAGCGTGTTGTGGAATTCTAGTTAGCTGCATATTTTCTTAGTGTATTTTGTAATGCCAGTTCGATCATATACTTAAATTTGACCTAAGGTTTTAGTCATGATGCCCAGCTCGGGAATAATTTTCCAAAGTAGGGTTTATGATTATTCAGTATTTAAAGCAGCTGCCATCTAGTGCCAGATTATAAGTGATGGGACACTGACTAAAGCTGCCCTAGAATAGGGTTTCTATGGATATATTAGCGTATAACTCTTTTATCTCATTAACATAATTGGCATCAGTGGAAAGATGAAGAAATCTTCTTTAAAATTTTTCTTACGTTGGCGATACGTGCCTTCCAGGAAGACCGCTATAAGATCAATATAAAAATTGTACCAATTTTCAGACAAAATGTTGATTTTTTTTTAATCCGCTAAATTGGATGGATCTTATGTTGTTTTGGAGATTGTTTTGTTTCTCCAAGCCTATTTTGCATCATAAGATAATCGGAACCTTTGTTCATGTCATTTTGTATTAACAGGATAAAACAATTCTTACCGTATTCCCCCTCCAGAGGGGAAAGGGGGGAGAAAGTTACGCTAGTGGTTTCTTAAAACACTCTTCGCAGCAGCACCAAGCTGTAACCGGCGCATTGGCTTGATTTTTATACTCTAAATATTTTTGGCAACTTTCTCCCTACAAGTGGATCCACTGTGCATCGCTGTATCCACCAAAAGGGATATGTGTTTTATGTTAAGAAGTTTTTATATGGACTGGCGAACTATGGCAAATGTTTAAGTAAGTGCGTAGGCACACTGATTGCCAGACATGAAATAAGTTTGATTATAATATTCGAAAAGGAGAAGAACCCAAAATTATTCCTTATTCCAGTAAAACATCGTAGTAAAATGGTTTAGATGTATGTAGCACTTTAATAAGTTTTCTCTTTGCACAGTAAAGTCTTGTACATATGGAGGTATGATTGTTGTCAATGTTCATACGCATGGATGCTTTATATCTGATTACTAGCAAAGAGGTCGCACTTTAGTAAGATTTTCCAAACTGAACATACTATAACATTCAGAATAATAAATCAATTTGGTTGAAAGATAGCAACCGTCCTGGCGTTCACATTAAACCAATGCTACAATATTCAATACAATTTTTCAAACCCAGAACCTTATCTAGTTCCAACAGTAATCCTCATGACAAATTTCGAAGGATTTAACAGTACATTCAATATCAATGCTTCAATGTTTAGATGTTTAAAACGCTTATTGTATATTACCCTTTAGAAACTTGCGTACACTAATAGCATTATTACAAATTATATAATTTTAGCATTATCCCAAATTTCTTACCATTTAGTACTTTTTGTAGCCTTATAGTAGTTATTTCCAATATTTCATACCAAATTTCAGAATTTGTATGGATTTTTTAAAATTTTATTGTCTGTGCAATACCAATGGTACCAAATTTGGTACTTTTCGTACACCTGGGTATAAGCTTAAAAAATTACCTCCTTACCAACCGCGATTCTCATTTCCAGCTCTATCTGTTCTCCCAAAACTTTCTTCATCTCCAACGCTACACACCAACACTCAAAAAATTTCCACATCCATATCTCAACCCTGCACAGCAACATTGACTTTAGTAAAAAAATTCGGAATTCCTACACCCAATATCAAATTTATTCCCACATAAGCTCTAAATGTCGATATGTCTTTCTTTTCATATATAATAATTTTACACTTCAACAGTAATCTTATTTCGAAACTCCTGCGATATCCATTCACACAAATCCAAATGTAGCACCATTTAGTACAAAAAAGAACAAATTTCCAAAACTATCTAAATCCTAAATTGGCGCACCAATCTTGTTTCCAAATTTCAGGATTTCAGCTCTATTCATTCGCAAAAATCGAAATAATACCAAATTTGGTACCATTTAGTACTTTTCGTATTCATTAGTACGAATTTCCAAGACTACCTCCTATACTTTAACAGTAATCTAAATTCCGAATTTCAGGATTCCTGTTCTATCCGTTCACACAAATTCAAATTGTATTAAATTTAGTACCATTTAGTACTTGTCGTACCCATAATTACGAATTTCCAAAACTAACTAATCCTACACTCCAACAGTAGTCTTAACTCCAAATCTAAGGATTCCAGCTCTATCCGTTCACCCAATTCCAAATTGCACCAAAATTAGGTCTCCTCGTACCCATAAGTACGAATTTCAAATCTCAGGATTCCAGCACTATCCGCTTACCAAAAATAAATTGTACCATATTTAGTACCATTGAGTATTCTTCTTACCAATAAGTGCGAATTTTCAGCTCTATTTGTTTACCCAAATCGAAATTGTACAATTTCATACTTTTTGTGCAAAAAACTACGAATTTCCAAAACTATCCCCATATCTCAGTCCTACACTTCAACAGTAATCTTAATTCCAAGTTTCAGGTTTACAAGTCCATCTGTTCACCCAAATCCAAATTGTATCAAATTAAGTACCATTAAGTACTTTGCACATAAGAACGAAATTCCAAAACCGTTTCCTTAAACCAACACCATTTCCAAACCTTGATCCTGGCTATGTCCGTTCATAATATACAATTGGTTCCAAATTTATAACTTTTATTACTTTACGTACACTTTCTAATTTCAGGAAACCGTCTTTCTAACTCTCCATTAGTGACCCTCATTCCCAATTTCAGAATTCTTGCTCTTTCCGTTTGCCTAATACAAAGGGTACCATATTTATTCTCGGAAGTCTACGTAAAAATCAAAAACAAGAGCTGATGGAGAAAAACCGCGACCGGATTTAAAAATTACACGCCGATTACGATTAGAAACACAAAAAAATTCGGATGAAACAAAATTCATGGTACATCAGTTTTTTGCCAGGGCTTCATTCTTCAATGTAAACATCTTTGTATATTTATATCGAAGTTTAGCTATAATCAAATATATAATGGCCTTAAACACATGGGCTTATGAGCGTCGTTAATAATTATACTCATAGAGGCAATACTTTGAAAGTTGGTCAGTAGGAATGGAATTTTAAATTTGTTCACGATTTTGAAAAACAAACACTTAACTACTCGTATATTCATACTGTTTTTACAACACACAGATACAATTCACATGTTTTTTAATAAATATCATACGATTAGATTTATTTAGTTTTCCAGGAGCCACTGTCTGCAGTCCTTATTTTCAATATACTGATGTTTTATTCCACTTGAAACCGATGGTGAAAACAAACACATTTACGCCACTTTAAATAAATGTACCATATATGTATATTAGGGTCATGACTTTTTTACAACCTCATATCCCTGCATCATAGCGTAATGAGTTTCTACATAAGATAACATAAAATCTTAATAATAACGTGATTCTGTGAAAAACCCTCATGCACAAACTGATCTTAAAATTTGTATTTATCAGATTTAAGGGCAATTTTTTGAAGTCACGGTAAGCAGATATATAATCTATATAAATAAAAATCAAATGTCGTTCATTGGTAATGGCACCAGTTGAAAACGGCTAGACCGATTTGGATAATTCTTTTTTGATATGTTCGTCATAGCCCATCTTAGGTTTATATGCCTATTTACGCCCACTTTTTTCAATTTTCAATTTTAATCTTTTCTACAAAAACTACTGAACTGATTTTCCTGAAATTGTCATGGAATGTACCGGGATGGCCCCCGGTGAATATATTCTACATATTTTGTTGAATTTAAGGGGCGGGGTGCGAGATAATTATGGCTGTGTCTCCGACCTTACCTACTTTTGTAGGACCCAAAGACTTGACCACGCCCACTTTTTAAAATATGTTACATATACAAAACTACTGCACCGGTTTTCCTGAAATTTGTAGGGAATGTACAGGGATGGCCCCCGGAGAAAATAGGCTGCATATTTTGTTTGATATTAAAAAAAAAAAACAATTGCAATAATTGCGAATGTATAGGGTTGAAAATTTACGAATTAATCTTGAATCTAGGTTCTTCTTTTGGGCCTAAAGACCCGACCACGCCCACGTTTTAAAATATGTTACATCTACAAAACTACTGCACCGATTTTCCTGAAATTTTCAGAAAATGTACAGGGATATCCCGGTGAAAATAAGATGCATATTTTCTTGAACTTCGAAGGAAGCGGGTACTCACTTTGCCATATTAAAAAAACGGCACATATGAGTAAAAATCAAATGCCGTCATAACATAACTTGGGTTTTTATTGAAAGAAAATATTACCAAAATGCCAAACTTCTCCACTTTTAAATTAGTTGTTTTACTTATTAAAACAACAACAATGGGATTATGCCAGACTATTTTTGCTACGAAACAACGCGTTGTTGCAACGTCTAGTTAAGTGGCAATTAACAAAAAGATTTTTCATGAATGTAGCGGCTTTAATAAAATGCTGTTCATGGATCCACGTTTGGAGGCTTTAAACACTTTTTTGGTCAATCCACGTATGTTGACCTTTTAATTATCTTCATGAATCCACTTCAATAGGATTCTTAAAACATTTTTTTCTTCATGAATCCACGTCAAGAAGCGTTAAAAAATATATTTCTGTTTTTTTTTTTAATTCACTATAAGTGGATTTTTTAAAACATCGTTTTAGTATTTTTTTATTTATTTATTCAATAAGTCTAGAGGCTTGAAAAATAATTACGAATACACACTCAGTGCATTTTTTAAAAAATATTTTTTCACGAGTCCACCCCAAGTTGATTCTTCACTATGTGGGGAGGGTATTATAAGTTGGTTTTGGCCAAAAATATGTAACGCATCGAAATAATGGTCGTAGACCCATTCTTATATATACCAACATGTATCTCTGGACCAGCTGAGTAGATCTGGCAGGTAGCAATTTTGATCAGATCGTCACGAAATTTTGGTGATTAATGCGGGTTCCGGAGGGGAAGAAGACTACTGATTTTGGTGATGGCTCGATAAAATTCAGTGGTCAGAATATGCAAAAAATATTATTTGGAGAAAAAGTCAACATTTTTTCCCAAAGCGAATATCTCATCTTCTATAAGGTGTATACCAAAAGCAAAACCTGACAATCAAAGAAGACAATATCACCTTTCTAATGATGTAAAGTATGTTGTCGTAGGTGGTCAAACAACGAATATATCGCAATAGTCGATAATGAAAACCAACTTTTTATTTTGGCGATTTTAGTTATATTATTGTTGTAATATAATAATAATAAGCATAATCTCGGGTTTACTTGTTTTTAAAATTTTAAAACAACAAGTTTTATTTAAAGTTGGATGTAGTAAAATTGATTTAATTTCGGGAAAGGCAAAAAATAGTAGTTTCGTCCAACACCACTTGGACTCATCAGTTCTCTTAGTTCTTTGTATTGAAACAAAGAACTCTTCCCCAATTTTACGACGACCTGAGCTCAAGAATAAACGTAACCGATGAATTCGTTTAAAAATCTCAAAAAAAATCATTTAAAAATCTCGTAGCCGTATATTTAAACCAAGTAACTACTTCCCACTGTTATGGACTTTGCATTGCAAAGAAATGCATAGCAAATTTTGATGGTTTGTTGTAAACAACAACAAAATATCGTCACCGTGCTGTGTGTCTATTTTTATATTCACTTTTGGCAGTTTTGTTGAGATGTGTATTATTTTATTGTTGTAAAATAAATTCAGAGATTAAACTGAAATTATTTTAAAACAATAAAATAATACACATCTCAACAAAACTGCCAAAAGTGAATCTAAAGATTTTAATTATACTGAGGAATAAAAAAGCTTTGGTTGGGGACCTTCCAAAAGCATAGCCTGATTATGAAAGTAGGAAATCTCGTCTTTATAATGATTCAAAGTTGGTTGGCATAGGTGGCCAAATAACAAGATATCGTAATTTTGATAGGATCGGAACGAAATTTTGGTGGTTCATAGGGCTCCCAGAGTGGAAGAAGCATATTGACTTTGGTGATGGTTAAATAATATTCAAGAGTCGGAATGGGCAAAACAACATTTCCATTTACTTTTTTTATTAGAATTGTATTGACGAGTATCTCAACATTGGTTGGATGCGTTTCAACAATGAGGAAATTCTAAGCTTTAAAATATTATCAATTGCATCACCACAATTGGTGAAATGCTTGTGACGTTGACGTGAAAGACGCTGTGGTATCCCAATTTCCAATTTATGGAATTTTATTTCCACGTCAGATGTGTTTGCTTTTATTGGACATATTTCAAGGAGAGAGCTTGATATAATACAAAAGTAAAGTGGATACAATTATTGTAAAAGGCGTTAACCTACACAATTTAAATATTTATTGTTATTTTGTTTTTAAGATAATGACAAATATTTCTGCTTCTATTTGGTGTACTTAAGACATGTAAAATGCTAATCAAGAAGAACAGCAAAGCTTTAATTCAGTACAAAATATACGTCTACAGTAGTCAAATATGTAATTAAATATTAATTATTTTGGTTCAGTTCGCATTAAATCATTTGGAATAAAAGTCAGATAGGTGAAAACTTGAGTATCTCCCTAAAAGAAATATTTACGAGTGAAAAGCTTATGTACAGGGCCTTTGCTCACTTGTTTAAAACATTAATCGACGCCAAGTGGGTTTTTTTGTATATATGTACATAAATACTAATTTGTTGGAAAGAAATGTTTACAAGTAAAAAGCTCATGCACAGAGTAGTGGTGTAGGATATCCCATAGTCGGCTCAGTAACGACTATAGCCTTTGCACACTTGTTTAAAACATGAATCGACGTTTAATGTATTTTATTAATATTTTATATACATACATACGCTCCTAGGCCCTCTCACAAATTATATGCCAGCATTGCGTATGAGTGTTGACGACAATCATGCGCTTTTAGAAACCTTTTCAAATCAAATGGTTTTTATTTTCCTTTTGGCTATAAACATTTTTTTAAGAATCCACGTCCGCAGCATTTTAAAATTTAGTTTATTGTCAATACCATTTATTAAGTATTACTAGTTAGTTGGAAAGTAACCCTTGCATGTTTATGCCGTTAACTATTCAACACATTCTACCATACACCATGTTAAACAACCTTTTATTCAATTAATAAATACTAATAAAATAAAAATATAAACCATAACTATTTTCAATTTTTGTTTAATAAAACGATGTGTTTTTTCTTTGTTTTCTTTTTAGGTATGTACCCGGTTCCCGCTCAAGCAAAAACCTACTATAACAGATGCAAAAATCAGAGAAACAAGAGCGTTTTATGGTTTCAAATGTGTTGGCCATTAAATGCACTTAATTGATATAATGGTGGTAATCCATGTAATCGTGCTAAAAGTATAATTTCCATACCTTTTAAGCTGCTAGTCATTGCAATGTATTCAGGCTCCAATAAATGTTTTATGGTAAGTTGCTACCCCCACATGTTCTTTTCTTGTTTACCATTAATACCTGATATTGATTGTTAAATATTGGTGGTTATTACCATATAGTGAAAAACAAGGGAAACTGGTACCAAATGTGTTGCAATACAAAGCAATTTCCAGCACATAAGCTTATTCACATATCCATAGCGCTGCACTCAATGTTTGTATTAACACATTGAGGAGTTTTTTGTTGTTGTAAAGCAACATACACGTATTTCAATGGGGCAATAAAATTCACACCCTTGTAAAGTTTTGGCACCCCTAAAATAATTGTAGAGGGTTTGGTAAATTCATTTTATTTTAAGTATTTACTGGTTCACTAGATTTTATGCATAAATTAATTTATTAACAAAGGGGAAAATAAGTGAAAACAAAAAGAAGACCACGGTGCTCTTGAATCAAATTTAAATGGAAGGTGCTTACACCTAGGAAGTTTTTGCTGATTCTGAAACTACAATGTTCATAGATGAGAAAAATCAAGAAAACTAAAAAAATTGCCGGTGCGCTTTTTAAATAAACCGCGACATTTTTGAGGGGTTTTTAGGTTTTCACTATTTTGCTTGGAAACCGAAAGTCCTATTGAAATGGGACCAAAGAAAATGTTGTAGCTATGAAAATTCTCTACATCTTCGTAGTTTTTACCGTTATTGAGATATAGAAGTTCAAATTAGGACAATGGATTGCCTGTATCGCCTCTTTATAAAACAATGTCATGACTGTAATTTCCCATCTTATCTCAAAAACGGTACAACCTAGGAAAAAATTGCGAAGCCAATCTTGCAGAGAATTTTTACAACAACAACACATTCTTTAGTCCCATTTCGAAACGATTTGCAGTTTTCAAGCTAAATCCTGAAGACCTATGAAAAAAATCTGAAAGTTTGATCTGAACCTCTATATCTCAAAAATGGTAAAACCTAGAAAAATATCAATCAGCCAATCTTGTACAGAATTTTCACTGCTACAACATTTTCTTTAGTCCCATTTCAATAGGACTTGCGGTTTCCTAGCAAAATCGTAAAAACCTAAAAAAACTTAAAAATGTTAACTTTGATCGCGATTTATTAAAAAATCCATCTAGCGACTTTTACTTGTTTTTGGATTTTTATCATCTATAAACATAGCTGCTTCAAAACCGCAAAAACTTCCCTGGTGCAAGTGGTTTTCATTTAAAGTTAGTTAAGGTATACTGTGTATAAAATTTTTTTTTAAGGAGGCGATACAGTCATCCCATTGTCCTAATTTGAACTTCTATATCTCAATAACGGTAAAAACTACGAAGATATTACAAAGGCCAACCTTGTAGAGATTTTTCATAGCTACAACATCATCTTTAGTCCCATTTCGATAGTATTTGCGGTTTCCAAGCAAAATCGTGAAAACCTGATTAATTTTTTTTCATCTATGAATATTGTAGTTTCAGAATCCGCAAAAACTTCCCAGGTGTAAGCACCTTCCATTTAAATTTGATTCAAGAGCACCATGATACTTGAATAATGTGTACCACTAGCAGAGTATACAAATAGTTTACAATTCAATTAATTTGTTGTTATTTTTATACTTTGTTTTCCAATTAAAGTTTTTCCACTTTTATCGTGATTACTAATGGTAGCAGAAATTAAAAAGTAAAGGAAAAATGCCGCAAGAATGTTTTTTTTAGAACTTTTCGGTTTTACACAATTTTTAAACAAATCCAATTAGCTGCAACAAAGCTTAAAGAAACAACAAAGATTTAAAAGAATGGATAATGATTGATTTGAATATATATTATATTCCGTTCACTAACAGTTTGCCCACAGTTCGTACCAGCTTTGACAATAATCATGCGCCCCTAGTGCATCCCACAAATTATATTCCCACAATGCGTATGTGCGTTGACGATAATCATAAGTTTCAAATAACTTTCTCAAATAAAATTTTTCTTAATCAAAACGTTTGCATCTCAATAAACATATTTATCACGAATCTAAATAAATAGCTATTAACTAGATTTATTTTCTTACATAAAATTTTAACTTAGTTCTTACCATACAGGCCTCGCCTGATAGCTTAATATATCCTGGTAACTCCCTAATGTGGAAGCTATTAATATATACAAGAACAACCCGTTGCACAAACTTCCACATGACTAAACCAACACACTAAAGACATAAAACTATTTAAACCCACACATAAAAACCTGAAAATACATTACAACTCCTATGCGGTTTTTAGTTGAAGGGAATGTATGTAAAAAATATATTTTTTTCCTGTAAAGTTATGAACATTAACTTATATGCGTTACATCCTTTTTAAAACAAGAAACATTTAAATTACTTGAAAAGGGAAAAACAGGTAGGCCCTTTGGCAGAGTAGCCTTTGAAAGGACTGTTCATGCGTTAAAATATTTTTTATGTTTACGTGTTGCACTGCAGTAAATAAAAATCTAAAAGGTAAAGTTTTAGTTGGAAGTTTTTCCTGTTTTGTTTTTTTTCTGTTTTGTACAATACCCAAGACTTAATGAATAGCATAGAGGTAAGAAAAACACCTTTGGCCTCAACAACTTTCTTTGATTGTTGTTGTTCGTAATGGAAGTAAACAATTTAAAAATCTTCAACTTAAATTTTTATGGCCAGTTTTAAAAAGCTAAGTGAAAATATATTTGCTTCCTGTTTACAGAGAGAGAGAGAGAGAGAGAGAGAGAGAGAGAAGTACAGATATAAGAACCTATAGAAAGGCCTAAATGGTAATGAAATGAGAGGAAAGTCATTTTGTAATGGTAGAGGAAACAAGTAAAAAGGTATCAGTCGGCTTTGCCGACAGAGATATACCCTCAGCCTGTTTGAATTGAAACTTTCTTCTATTGACAATATCAAATGTAATACCGGCTATAAAATTCCAAGGGATATTCGCACTGTAAACAAAAATGTTGCACCTTTGTGTATGACGAACGATATGGACCATTTCAGAAGTAAAACTACATTTGGACAAAATATTAGGAGATCCAAAGTTTAGAGGTTTGGTCGGTTCAAAAGGTATAGCGCGTAGCTTTTTAACTTTTGAGGGGTGGTACCGGACTTTGTGCACCTATAGTGCCCATCAAATTAAACAAAGCTTGGAAAAATATTACGAAAGCCAAATTTTGGACCGAATTGACTGATCGATTCGAGAGTTATCGTGCGCCTCATTCAGGTAGTTTATATGGTTCCATAGGAGTTTTTATAACTTTGGGGCTATTTTCTCAGGAAGTATAGTCGTAATGGCGGCAGTGAATGCAAGTTCTTACAACAAAGATCAAAGTGATTCAAGAGAAGGCCTCAAACTGATTTTTTTCAAAATTGTGTTGTGTGGGATGTACCCAAAGGAGTTTACATTTGTAGTCCATATTCGAACCTGTAGTGCGATTCTCTAACTAATTTTCTGAGTTACGGACAAAAATGCAAAACTATGAATGAAAAGTTCAAATAAAAGTTGATATCAGTAAAACTTTACGGACAGAGATATACCCTCAGCCTGTGTATATTGAAACATTATTTTTTTCCCCGAAAAACGTATGTATTTAGGGGGTTTTAAAATTTTTGGGCGTTTGAACCGACAAAAATGTAGATTAGGATTAAATATCAAAAGTTTTGCGGAGGAGATACTAAAAAGAATGGATCTCCAGCCACTACATATGGTGCCATAAGGGGGTTTTACACACTTCGGGCTGTTTGCTTTGTATGGACTTGCCATCGCAATTGAGGCAGCGAATGCAAGTTGCTTCAACAAAAATCAAAGTGATTCCATATCAGGTCTTAAGGTGATCTTTACCGAAATTTTGTGTGGGAGGTACCGGATGGATTGGATAAATATAGTCCATATTTGAAACTGATGTATATCTGGTAGATATATTAGGATGTGAAAAGTATGGACCAATTCGGCCACTCCCTTCAAGAGTTACCATACGAACAATTTGTCCGAACATTTTTGAACTTTTGTGGGGGAGGTACCTGAAGGAGTGGACCGATATGGCTTATCTTCGAACTTAAACTATGTTTGGACAAAATATTACAAAGGCAAAGTCAACAAAAACAGCCTGTAACTTTCGCGAATTCGTTGCTAATGACCCCATATTCTCTTCTCCGATAGGTACAAAAAATAGAAACATAAAATTCACGAGTTTATAAAGAAAAACCAAAAATTGCAATAGTGTCAAAAGTTCCTAATATGCTCCGAAATGGCGCGATTTGAGAACAATTTGGTCCAGAACGGTTTGATAATGATTTTCAATTAGATTAAAAAAATAAAAATTTTAATGAAAAGCAAATATGTTGTCATAACAGATAAAATTGAAAAAATGCATTACTGAACTTCAATGCATTTGGCGCGGAAACTTTTTTAGCGATAGAGAAAAATTTACACCGTATTTCATAATAGTTTTCAATGCTCTACACGGCTATGTGGTGGTATTTTTTTGGTTATAGCCCTGGTGTATATACCCTCGTTACCATAAATGCTGAGGGTGTATTTAAGGCAAAGCAATCTAAAAATATCCGTTTCGACTCTGCTTAATTTGGAGCCTTTATGTGGGAATAGATTTATATTAAATTGTGAGTTTAAAGTCATCAAATGAAGAAGTACTTAGGAACGTATGATTGTGGTTAATAGTCACACGCCACGCTGACTATTTCTTCGCGGGAATGAACGCAGACATTTTTTCAACAGAGTTTTTATGAATATACGCACTGCAAATCTATATAAATAAAAATCAAATGTCGTCCGTTGGTAATAGCTTCAGTTGAGAACGGCTGGACCGATTTGGACAATTCTTTCTGTAAAATGTGCGACATAACCCGAATTAGTTTTTTATGCAAAGAAACTTTGACCATGTCCACTGTTATGCCCACTTTTTTCAATTTTCAATTTTAATCTTATCTGCAAAAACTACTGAACTGATTTTCCTGAAATTGTCATGGAATGTGCAGGGATGGCCGCCGATGAAAATAGTCTACATATTTTGTTGAATTTCGGAAGAGGCGGAGAACTTCCCCTATACCCTATTTCCTTAAAATTGCTATATCTTTATAAATAAAAATCAAATGTTGTTCGTTGGTAATGGCATCAGTTGAGAACGGCTGGACCGATTTGGATAATTCTTTCTGCAAAATGTGCGCCAAAACCCGATGCCCACTTTTGCGCCCACTTTTTTAAATTTTCAGTTCTTATTTTTTCTACAAAAACTACTGAACCGATTTTCTTGAAATTGCCAGGGAATGTTCAGGGAAGGCCCCGGTTAAGAAAGGCTACAAATTTAGTTGAATTTCGGAAGGGGCGGGGTACTTCCCCTGTGCCCTATTTCTTTAAAAATGCTATATCTTTATAAATAAAAATCAAATGTCGTTCGTTGGTAATGGCATCAGTTGAGAACGGCTGGACCGATTTGGATAATTCTTTTTTCGAAATGTTTGTCATAACGCAGCATAGAAAATTTGACCACGCCCACTTTTACGCCCCCTTTTTCAATTCTCAATTTTAATCTTTCCTACAAAAACTACTGAACTGACTTACCTGAAATTGTCGTGGAAAGTACAGGGAAGGCCCCCGGTGAAAATAAGCTACATATTTTGTTGAATTTTAAAAGGGGCGATGTACTTCCCATATGCCCTATTTCTTTAAAAACACCATATCTTTATGTATACAAATCAAATGCCGTCATAACTCAACTTAGTTTTTTATGGGAAGAAAATTTTACCACACCCCCTTTTTTAAATTTTTAATTTAAATTTTTTCTGCATAAACAACTGAACCGATTTTTCTGAAATTGTCAGGGAATGTACAGGGATGGCCCCGAAAACAGGCTACATATTTTATTGATTTCAAAAAGGGGCGGTGTACCTCCCCTTTGCTATATTTAAAAAAAACGCTATATTTGCATAAATTACGCAAAAGCTCAATATTTGCTGTTTTTATGTAAATTTTATGAATTTGGGAGGAGGTGGGGTAACTTCTAGAGTTGGGTTATCTAGTTCCTAGTTCCTCGTACTAGTTCCAAAGCGTATGAGTAACATCATGAAACATAACGTGTGATAGTAAGTATACGCAGTTTGTTCAAAGAAAAAATTTTGGCCATTGGAACTGTGAAGTGAACTAGATAGTTCCATATAGTGCCTTTGGCACAACTCTAGTAACTTCCCAACGTCTTTCTTTTAGCCACTATATGTATAAGCCAAACTTATGATTATGGTAACATGGGGCGGCTTCGCCACTGGGGCGCCTTCGCCAGCACCAATTTTCCTGATAATTATAACTGCTACAGAAATGCCGTTAAAGGAAAAATTGTGAGTTTAACGAAGATCTTTCATCTCCCAAAAATTGGCATTTCTATCAAATATATGATTGCTGATGCACGCGGTTTCATGTTTTTGGGGTATTGCGAAAAATATTTATGGTAGGTATATTTTGTGATATCTTGTATACCTTTTGTGATATCAAAATTATATTTTATACCGTTAATAGACAACTACTGAAGAATATAAATCCAAATAATTTGCATGATAAAAGTAATTATAAATGTCAATATATTCATATTATGAACTATGTAGGGGGTGGGGCGGCTACGCCATGATAGGGGTGTTGTGGGTTAATGTGAGAAATATGTCAGGTTTAACTTAAATTGTTTATGCTATTGATATACCACGCTATAATGTGAAGTTGAAATCAAATATTTTGCTAAACCTATCTAATTTGGCAAAAATTTCATTTTATGCCTAAATTCAAGGTAACTTCTTCAATTAACGGCAAGAATATCTTTCTTTTTGTAAATTTTAGAATCATTTTTGATTATTAAATAGAAAACATGTTCCTTTTATGCATAATGTTGATATTTGGGGAGGAAGTATAGTAAATGCCATTTTTAGAGTCAGTTGATATATGTCCTATGTCGATGGCGAAGCTACCCCATGGGTGGGGAGGCTTCGCCACTTTTTAGACATTTTGTAAATGCTCAAAAATAATATTTTAAAAACAAAATTATAATCATTTATATATCAAAACTTATAGTCAAGACATGCTAATATTCTTACCAAAAATAATATTTGGAAAAACTTTAATGATGTCGATATGAGAACATTTTGAAAAAAAAGTGGCGAAGGCGCCCCATGTTACCATATATCAGTTTCAGCATAAATTTTGGGGGGCGAAAATACCGGACCACGCCCACTTTTTTAAATATGTTATATCTTGAAAACTGACGACCACGACCATTCTTTTCAATGCATTATTTTTCCAAAACTACTATTCAGTTTTCAGAAAATGTTCAGGAATGTTCAGTGGTCAAAATGCTATTTATTTATAGACGAATTTCGGGGCCACCGTGGTGCAATGGTATGCACACCCGCCTTGCACGCTAAAGGTCGTGGGTTCGATTCCCCGGCCAGTCAACATCAAACTCTTTTCAACGGTGGCAAAATACCCCTCAGTAATGTTGGCGACATTTTCTGAGTATTTCAGCCTTGTAAAACTTCTCTACAAGTGGTGTCTTAGACACGCCGTTCGGACTCGGCGATAAACAGTATGTCCGATATCATTGAGCTTGTAGGAGTATGCTTTATCAAAAATATACTTTAGCAAAATGTTCTTTAATGTTTTCATACACAAATAACATATGAAGTATGCTTTGATTTCGTTTACATATAAAATAACATAGTAGGCTTAGATTTTAGAATATAAGTTTTGTGAATACATATGAAAAATAAAGTCAATTCAAATTCAGTTTTTCAAATTGTCGGTTGTGTGTTAATTTTCTCTCCGCCTATAAATTGGTGACCCTCGACGCTGAATATTTTTGAAGCAGCATAGTTTGTGCCCCAAATCTCAACAATGACAAACAAATCAGGAACAGCGACTGGTGTATCTCAACAGAATGCAATCCCATCTGTTAGTTCGATGCAACATGCCATTAAAATTCCCCTGGTTTGTCCAGGTGGAAGCGCAATTTGCTTTGAATGGAATTGATTCCGAGGAGAAAAAGTATTACATAATAATCGCCGAATTGGATACGGAATTGCTGACTCATGTAAGTGACATCGTTTTGAATCCGCCTGAAGACGTATACACACAATTGAAAAAACGTTTGATTGAACATTTTTCCGTCTCTGAGGAAAAACGTATTAAGCAACTTCTCAACAATATGGAAATTGGTGATAAGAAACCGAGTGTTCTGCTACGAGAAATGAAGAATCTTGCTAATGGTGGTGTCAACGACGATTTCCTGCGTACAATGTGGATGCAGCGACTACCAACACACATCCATGCAATCCTGTCTACATCATCGGAATCTCTTGAAGCAATTGCAAAGATGGCTGACAAAATTGCAGACGTATCAACGCCCTCTGGCATTTCAAGTGTTGCAGTCGGAAACACATCGTTTGACCTCTCAGCGATGTCTAAACAAACCGAAGAACTTACAGCAGCGGTTCAAAAGTTGCACGAAACCCGTTCAAGACAAAATTCTAGAAGTAGGACTCGAAGCAACAGCCGTACCAACTCAAACACATCAGGTATATGTTATTATTAGGGATAGGTAAGTCGACTTTCGATTAATCGATTAGTCGCTTTTTGCAGTTAAAAGTCTAAAAATTATGGTCGACTTTTGGATGGAGGGAAATCGCATAATCGATTATCTTGTGATCGATTTTCGAGTTTGCCCATTGATTGCTGACTTGGCGGTTTTACAGTTCTGGCGGTTTACATTTTCAAAAGAAAACTCGAAAATTGACGAATAATCGATCATAATCGATTTTCTGCGGTTATGAAAAAGTCGAGTTATATGACAAGTGAAATAATCGCCAGACGGAAAAATTGCATTTTTAGTTTTAGAACAAAATCGAAAAGTCAAAAAATCGATTATTGCTTTCCATTACCTATCCCTAGTTATTATCATCGTCGTTTCGGTCAGAGAGCAAATAAATGCCGACAACCATGCACGTTCAAAAGCAACCAACAACCGGGAAACCAATAAGACGGTCACTAGAGGCGAGCAGTGATCGGTCTAGCAAAACAAATCGCCTATTCATTTATGATAAATTTTTAGGAAAACATTTCCTTATCGACACAGGTGCTGACATTTCAGTTGTACGCGTGATGAGTGCTTCGGCATGCAAATTAATTTTCGAGACAACCGTGGTTGCGCCGCCTATCAAGAAGGGTTCAACTGTCCGTCAGCCATAAAAAACTAAAACATGTATATCACGCTTATTGAGGTGAGAATTCAACTTAACCAGTTTTTAAACTTTTATAATTAGATCGCTTTAGGATAAAGACATGGGACATAGACGATAATAATTCCTAAACAGCATCAATGGGCGAAAAATCCAACAAAGTCCGTATGAGAAAAGAAAGGTTACAGACAAAATCTCTTGATAAATTTCAAATTCTCATCAGTTTGACAATTAACCGAAGAAGTGAGGTAGAAAACACATTCTTTTGCATAAAGTCCATAAAAAGTTGTCATTAAAACACATTACGACGGGCCAGCAACGCGGACCGGGGTCTGGTAGTTAAATAATAGTTTTATGTTGACTATAAAACCAGAGGCCGACACTTATAGGCAATGATGGCTATTGTAAAATCCTTTGAATCCAATCTGTATTCCACCATTTAATGAGTGACCCTCCCCCAGGACTAAGTTCCAATGTGTCATTTAGGTGGCCATATATCACAAATACTGAATTTAAAGTCCTCAAATGGACAGTACTTAAGGACGTAAGGTAAGTGACCCCCACTTGTAAAGGCCAATCTCATGAATCTTTTTACAAGAAAACTACCAAATTTTTGGAAGATTTTCTTTTTCATCTGAAAAAGCACATCTTCAAAATTTAAACTTTTGGCTTAAAAAAACTTATGTTTTCTGGTCATGAAACGGGCAAATTTTTTTTTAATATAATCGGTCGATGAAGGACTAGATTTTGATGTTCTATAACCCCACACAATTGTATGACAATCGGTTCATTAGTTTTGGAGCTGAATTTGGCACCGATTTCAAAATGCCATTTCGAGTTTCTGATTTTTATATTGCAGTTTCTGGTTTTTATATTGCATAAAAACACATTGGATTTTTTCCGTTCCAAAGCTCATATCTCAGGCAATATTGTTCCGATTGACTTGAAATTTTTGCCACATATTCTATGCTAATAATTGTTCCACAAACATCCCAGAAAAAGTAAACAAATATGGAAAGCAAGGACTAAATTGCAATGCCTCATATATGTGGCCATATATCACAAACACTGAATTTACAGTGCTCAAATGCACAATACTTAGGGCCGTAAAGTTGTGGTCTATATTCATATACATAGTTGATATAGTATTGTCTAATATTATCACGAATATTACCCAATACTTTTCAATTAAGTATCAATACTAGAGGCCTTAAAAAAGTTTTTATCAATCCACGTCTAGTGGGCTTTTTAATTTTTTAATCATAATTCCAAGTTGAGTGTCTTTAAAAAAATATTTTTTCATGAATCCACGTCAAGAGGTTTAAAACAAGTAAGAAAAGTCTATAGTCGGACGGAACCGACCATGGGATACCCTATACCACTATCCCTGGACAATCGCTCTTCACGGAACTTCTTTTCAATGATTGTGAAAATTTAATTATCAAATATCCGAGATGTAATGTATAATACTTATGACCAAAACCAAAAAGTTATTTAGCATGACAAAGACATTTTTGCAGCAGGAGTGGAAAATTTAGTTCACACAAACTAAAATGTAATGAAACACACTTATGTAGTACTACTACTTCCGTTGTTTAACCGCTACGTTATTAAAAATTTTACCAATGTCACACAAAAGTTTCAGTCCATTTAACCCGCTAAGTATTATCTGATCTTCACGTTGGTTTGTACGCTTCTTCTTCATCATAAACTCAAACTTTGTTTAAACTTTAGCGGGTTATTATTTTGACCTACAGAGCCGGTACAAAATTGGTTAAAATTTTGTTTTTGGTCCATTTCATCCCCTGAACATTTCACGATCATCACCAAAAACTAATCATTTCTATTTTGGCCCGAACCCAACGTCCTTAAAAATTCGTTACAATCGGTCCATAATTGCGGCCTTAAGCTTGTTTACAATTTTTAATGGACGGACACACATCGCTAAATCGCTGTATCTCGTCGAGATATGAATTTTGGCATACCAAATAAGGGGTCTAGGACGAATATTTCGTGGTGTTACATAAACTTTTGGAGAGACAATAAAATATGTGGTTCTCTACACAGAACCTAGGCAGTAGGCCCGTTATCTAGCAAACCCTTTATTGCAATTTACATCAGAGGATACTTTGCGAAATATATATGTCCTCAAGGAATTAAAATATCGACCAAAAATAAAATTTTTATATTTTGCATACAAAAGTAATGGTCCATTTCACCCGCTAAAGAATATCAGATCATCATTCAAAATTGTAGGCATCTTTTTCGAACTATACTCTTACCTGGTGCAAAATTTCGTGACTATTGATGTATAATTGCGATTTCTACCGACTTTTATATTACACTACAAACAAATAACGGAATATATTAGGCTGTAACTCTGTTATCTGATCATTCACACCAACATAATTGGCATCAATTGAAAGGTCAAGCGTTCCACTTTCAAGTATATCTCACTTGTCCGGAATGTCACTTCCAGGAATAAAGATAAAAGCTGTATATTAAAAATTTTCACAATTTTCACACAAAAGTTTTGGTCCATTTAACCCTCTAAATGTTATCCGATCGCCATCTCAAATTGCAAGCTTCTCCTTTGTGATATACTCTTACCTTATTTAAAATTACGCGTTGATCGGACTATTATTGAGACCTACAGAGCCGCTAGCAAATTGGATAAATATTATGTTTTTGGTCCATTTCACCCGCTAAATATTTCACGATCATCACCAATAAGAACAGGGATCTATTCTGATCTGAACCCGACCTCCATACCAAATTTCGTGAAGATCGGTACATAATTGCGGCCTGGAGCGTGTTTACAATTTATAATGGACAGACGGACGGACAGACACACATCTCAAAATCGCTTTATCTCGTCGAGATATGAAGATTGGTATACCACATTGGGGGTCTCCCACGAATATTTCGCGGTGTTACATGAATTTTTACCAAAACAAACTTATAATACCCTTTTCCACATTGTGGTATAGGGTATAAATATATACATTTTTATGAATTCAGGTTAAGGGTTTTTTTTTTAAATATTTGGCATGAAACGATGTTTAGTAATTATCCACATTGTGGTATAGGGTATAAATATATACATTTTTATGAATTCAGGTTAAGGGTTTTTTTAAAAATATTTGGCATGAAACGATGTTTAGTAATTATCCACATTGTGGTATAGGGTATAAATATATACATTTTTATGAATTCAGGTTAAGGGTTTTTTTTAAAATATTTGGCATGAAACGATGTTTAGTAATTATCTACGTCTAGTGGCTTTAAACAATTTAATTATTCCATATATCCACGTTTAGTGGCTTTTCAAAAGAACTAAATTGAGCCCTAGAGGCCTCATACGACAAAGTTCTTAGGGTCGTATAATTGTCGTCAATACTTATACGCCATGATGTCTATTTTATACCCTTTGTATTTAATTTTTTTGTTTTACATATTCACTTCAAAAATGACCCTGCAATTTAAGCAATTTAATTTCTCTTTACAAAAGGGTTTGACTTTACGCATGAATAATTCCCAACAGTTATCAACTAAACTACTACACATTTATTTTTCTACAGTCGAGTAATTTTCTTGACCAGAAATGAATAATGATAATAAATCTTATAATGAATGGACAAACGAAACAGATTTTCTTCATTATACCAGCTAAAGAAGACAAAGCTACACTCATTCAGTCTTTCATCCATTCATATATCTCCACCCTAACGCCTATAAGAAGCACAAGAATAACAGGCAACCTTGCCATAAAAATCTTTTTTAATTGCATTACAATGAAATGTCATCTGCTATCATTGTCAAATCATTAAAAATATGTCTTCTAAATTTGAATTTATGACAAATTTTATGCCACAATTTCATGATGCAGCAACAACGAAACCAGCAATACTATTTGCTGACTTTTGAGAACAATAGAATATACACAAAGTCGTGCCAAATCCTTGTATTTATCTTCTATTCATCCAGAGTTGGTATGTACAATTACAGCTGTATAATGTGGCACGAGTACTTGCAACATAATTTGCTACAATAATATTGACAATAATAGCAACAACAACAAAAAACACACATATGTATATACAATTGTAACAATAGTAACAATAACAAACACAATGCAGCCACAGGGACATAATAGAGGATTAAGTGTTTAGTTGAGTGTGTGCTTCACAAAAAACGTGGTTAAAGTCTTAATTAAAGTGAAAAAACACAAAAGTCCAAACTGGAAGAACAAATTGCCAAACTGTAAGTTGGCTATTTAAAAGATATCCATCCTTTCAGCCATCTTTCTGTCATTTGCTGGTGCATTGGTGGAGCAAAAAGGGGTTATCCTAGGAGACCTGATGGTTTCTCTTTGAGAATACATTGTTTTATTCTTACTGAGCCCTTTTAATAAAACTTATAAATATTTTACAAAAAGTAAAACTATGATGAAACAAACTTGATATACCCTCCATACTATGGTGGAGGGAGGGTGACGTAGGGGATGGAAGATACCAAGCAACGGTCCTGACCGGTTTTAACATGGCAAAGCCCAGGATTTATCTTGGTCCCTCTTTCATCCCGAGTGGACACTGACCTCCCCGTGGTGTCACCTGGGGAACTGCCTTTAACACCCGTTAAAGGTAGTGAGCTAACATGTGCCGCGCGTTCACCCATAAGAATGTTAAGAACTTGGGTTTGGGCGTCGGGTTAGTAACCCTCCCCTAGAAAAAACAGCCTACTATGAAAAACGAAAGAAAAGAAAAACAATCCCCTCTAAAGTTGACGAACCCCGCAAACATTTTAAGGACCATGATCTGCGAATCTGCACCTGGAATGTTCGCACTCTTTATAGAGAAGGTGCAGTCTTCGCATTGGCAGACGTACTTGAAAAGTACAAGGCCGATATTACTGCCATACAGAAAATACGATGTATTGGGAAAGGCGTCACAACAACACCTAAAGGTGACACACTGTATTATAGCTGCTATGACGTAAAGCATGAGTTTAGTTGCGGATTCGTAGTTAGTCGGGGACTAAAACAGCTTGTATCTAGCTTCACCCCAGTGAATGAAAGACTTGCTGCAATTCGAACAAAAGCAAAATTCTTCAACATTAGCTTCATTTGCGCTCATGCTCCCACTGAAGAAAAGGACGAACAGACCAAAGATATATTTTACGAGCGCTTAGAAGAAACATATGACCGTTGCCCTGCCCATGACATTAAAATCATTCTAGGCGATTTTAATGCCAAAATTGGAAAGGAGATTATCTTTGGCCCAACAGTCGGGAAATTCAGTCTCCACAGTGAAACATCTGACAATAGTATGAGGCTGATAGACTTTGCAGCTGCAAAAAAGATGGTAGTTAGCAGTACCAGATTTAATCATCTCGATATTCATAAGGGCACCTGGCTGTCTCCAGATCAGAAAACGAGAAATCAAATTGATCATGTTGTAATAGATGGAAGACATTCATCGAGCGTGTTGGATGTACGATCGTTCCGAGGCGCAAACATTGATTCAGACCACTACCTTGTTGCAGCAAAGGTACGCACCCGCTTAAACATAGCAAACAAAGTACGAACAGACACAACACGAAAGTTAGACATCAGTAAGCTGCAATCACAACAGATAGCCACAGCATATTCCACTCAACTAGCCCAATTGCTTAATCAAAGCAGTCCTCACCCCGCAATGGCAAAGCATTGCCCACTCCATGCAAACAGCCGCAAAATCCATACTTGGATACCAGAGACCTCCACCAAGGAATCCATGGTATGATCAGGAGTGTCGTGCTGCCACCGAAGAGAAAAATGCGGCATATAGGGCTACCTTACAATCCGTAGCAACGCGTAGCGTACGAGAGAGATACAGGGAGAAAAGGAGAGATGAGAAACATCTTTTCCGCAGGAAAAAGAAAGAGACGGAAAAGCGGGAGTGTGAAAAAATTGAGATGTACAGGAGCCAGAATGAAGTCCGAAAATTCTACCAAAGAGTCAAGCATCAAACTGATGGCTTTGGTACAGACACATCCTCCTGTAGAGACCAGCAAGGTAATTTGGTAACTGATACAGATAGTGTGCTCAGGATATGGAAAGAACATTTTTCAAATCTGTTGGTATTCAATAGCAGCGAAGACGACGAAGATACCACAGTCCCAATCCCAGAAGATGGTAATGAATGTATACCGCCCAGCCAAGATGAGGTAAGAACAGCAATAAATCGGCTGAAGAAAAATAAGGCAGCAGGGGCCGATGGCTTACCAGCCGAGCTGTTCAAAACCGGCTTTGTAAAATGACTTTGACTGACACGAGGTCCTCAGTTAAAAAAGGAAAGAACCTCTCCGAAGAGTTTGGTACCAAAAGAGGTTTCAGACAACGAGACAGCCTTTCGTGTGATCTCTTCAACATCCTGCTGGAAAAGGTTATACGAGAGGCAAACGTCAAAAGAAGTGGCACAATCTACACCAATAGTCACATGTTACTTGCTTATGCTGATGATATAGACATCATGGGCCGATCAGTAATAGAAGTAACTGATACCTTTATAAAGGTCGAAGGAGAATCTGCTAAAGTGGGTCTGGCGGTAAACGGTGAGAAGACCATGTTGATGGTGTCGACGCGCTATGCGTCCATTGAGCTCGGACCGACTGTTGCCGTTGGTTCATATAATATTGAGGTAGTAAAAGACTTTGTCTACTTCGGCACCTCCGTAAACTCAACAATCGACATCAGTTGTGAAATAAAAAGAAGAATTGTATTGGCTAACAGATGCTACTTTGGTTTAAGTAAGCTGTTTAAAAACAAAGCTGCATCTCGTCAAACCAAAATAACGCTCTACAAAACACTGATACTACCCGTGCTGATGTATGGCTCCGAAGCCTGGGTACTTGCGCAAGCAGACATGGCAGTGCTTGGTGTGTTTGAGAGAAAAAATTTTCGAAAAATCTACGGACCAATTTGCGTTGACGGTGAATATCGACGTCGCATGAACCACGAACTGTATCTGCTATACAACGACATCAATATTGTTAAACGTATCGAGATGCAGCGATTGCGTTGGCTAGGCCATATCATAAGAATGAGCGATGATGAACCCGCTAAAAAGGTGTATAAATACGGACCGCTTGGCGGTGCACGCGGAATTGGCAGGCCAGAGTGCGAAGCAACAAATAGAGAGGAATGGAGATCTTGTCTTAGTTCGGGCTATGGAACAAATGTTCTGTAATGGGCCAGCTAAGTAAGTAAGTAAGTACTATGGTGGAGGGTGCAAAACTATCTGCAACAGTTCGTATGAGCTTTGACAGCAATCTTTACATCTATCAAATTATATTCATTTTAATCGTATAAATGTTGACAATAGTCATACTTTCCTAGAGACTTTCCCATCAAAACTTTGTTTATCTCATCAACTAGAGAAAAAAATAGAATTTGCTAATTAAAAAAACCCATTTTTTATGCCACTCTTTGAGCGATATATTTGCTTTATTCTGATTAATTCAAATCGACAATAGTCATACTTTCCTTGGGACTTTCTCATCAAAACTTTGTTTATCTCGCCAACTAGAAAATAAGAAAAAACAAAAATCATATATGGAGAGAATACATATAAATCAAGTCACATTATTTATTTTATTTTCTGAACTTTACAACTAAAGTTCGGTAAAATCAGCTACGTGTTTCGTTAACAAAACCTTCACTGTTTTATATTTAACATCTATCAAATTGTGTACTTTATGATTTTGTTAGCTCACTTTTCTGAACTCCTGAAACAATCCCATCTTATTATACCTTTCTTTATCGCTTCTTAATTCTATAACCCTTTAAACAATTTGTCAAAAGACACTGTATGCAGGTTTCGTATTTCATTGTACCTTTCCAAATAAAGTCACAACATCAACACACAACACATCTCCTCACAAAGTCTAAGAGTCCCAAACATATACGAGCACTTTAAGCATCGTTTAAACGCAATTTTCCAAACGTCTGCTTTTGTAAATTGGAATTTCGTAGAGAAAAAGTACAGACAAACAAGAAAAAAATAAACTGTAACTATTTTAATTTTCAGATATACGTTTATATATTTTTTTTGGTTTAATAGTCTTGCTTGTGCGTATTGTTTTCTGTTTCATTTCTTTTCTTTGAGAACAAAATGAAAATGACATAGTCCCTGTTCCGAAGAATTCTTCCAAAAAAGGAAAAACAAAGAAGACAAATAAAACTCAATTTAAGATTTACAACCAACACTACCACCACCATGAACAATAGGGAAGAATGAACTACAGTTATAAACCATAAAAGGTGGGAGATTATATTTTATTTTTCATGTGGATTGGTGTGTGTTTGTGTGCGGGACAATGTGAAACAATCTGAATGCAATACAATTAAAGAGATTCGTTTATTGTTCAAAATTGTCTGAATATAGAGGTGCAAATATATAATTGATGAGAGATGTTTAAGGGAAGAATTTAATGAATGAAATACACGATATAGGTTCTAAATAGGAATTTAATTTCAATAGTAGTGATAATAATTATACATGTATTGGACAAAACTCATGCAATTCCTGTAATATTACTAGTAGAATCATGTTTTAGTATATGGGTGTTCATTAGTCCGGGGCTATTTGTATGGAAGGAAAAAAATGTAAACGGGCGCCTGGAGTTTCTGATTCTTGGGATTGTACTCAGCAAAAAAGTCTACTGGACCATATGTCTAAAGTGAAAATCGAGCCCCCGGCAAGTCCATACTTCCTGAGAAAATAGCCCGAAAGTTGTAAAAACCCCATATGACACCATATGTAGTGACTGGAAGGATCGAACCGAATACTGCGTTCGTCCACACTTTGGATATCGTAATATTTCACCGAATATTAGATGAAATTCGAAGGTTGAACGAGTGGACCTTCCGATACCTCCCCCACAAATGTTCGAAAATATTCGCTAAAATGGTTCTCTAAATATTGTCGAAACTCAGTTTAACTTTAATCCTATCCATATTATTTTGAAAACCCTCCTAAATACGTAAGTTTTTTTGAAAAAAAAGTATTTCAATCCCCACACAGGTTGAGGGTATATCTCTGTCGGCAATGTCGACTGATAATTTTTTACCTGTTTCTTTTTAAAAGTGTGACTTTTTATTAATTATTTCATTCAGAAATTTTATTAAAGTCTGTTATGTATATCTTTGGAATTTTTTATGTACCTATGTCTTTCAATAAATTCCTTTCAATAAACAACCACCATTTATAAATGTTGTATATGTTAGAGATAGCCAGTGAGCTATTACTGAGATCAAGTGAGCATACATTTCAATGTGTTTACATTGAAATTTATGCTCCCTTGCTCTCAGTTAGCGCCCACTGCTGCATGTGTTTGTTTTCTTTCTGGATTTTGGGTTTGTCTTTGTTTAGACCCAAACATATAATTTGTTTACACCCAAACATATATTTTGTTTGCACCCAAACATATATTTTGTTTGCACCCGCCAGGTTAAGCTTGGCAATGTATTGGTATTTGTTGAGTAAATTTTGCTTTTCTCTGGACGAAAAGTATTTCTTTAGATCATCATCCTTAGACTTTTCCCCCATTTATTTGATTTTTAAAACCATTCAGTTTAACTTTGACGCCCTTCTATTTGCTTTACTTTCAATTATCAGAAGCAATAGATCAATAATTTACTCATACAAGAGGTAATGAATAGAATCGTTTCCCAACATCGAAAAGGAAAGCCCTTTCTCTAGTTTCTTTCCTCTGAAAATATTCGTTCTAGATATGTAATTTGTAACATTCCTTCATTTGTTAAAAAGTATTTCATTTTCTATCCAAAGTGTCTTTTCCCTTTTGCTACATTTTACAAACATACAACGATGAGAACAAATACATACACACACACTTTCGCTATGTCTGACCGAGCATTTAGTCACAGTTACTGCTGTCAATCACCCTAAATGTCATGTCAGTTGACAATCAACCTAATTAAGTGAAAGGTGATTGCAAATTTAAATACAATAAATGGCAGAGACCAAACAATTCGAACGACGACGACAAAAATACATTATTGCTTTCGTTGCAGCAATTTTTGCTTAATTGTTGTTAATAAATTACGTTATATGATGAAAATTCTTTGCGGTACAAATTTGTGTCGTACAAATTTCTTTCTGAAATACATTTTGTCAGGTTATGAATTCAGTTTTAAATTAAATAGAACATTATCCATGATGGTTCTGAGATTTGCAATGCAAAAATAAAATAAAATTTAAAATGTATAAAATAAGAAAACATTTAAAAACACTTAGTTTTGAACTTTACCTAGCAATAATTATCCCAAAGAAGTGTTAATTGAATTTACCACAATATTAAAACAGAATCCATGGTTAAAAACATTTAGCACCGTTTTTCGTTTTCAATTACAAACTGTGTACAAAAATACAAAATTATACACATACATACATATGGGCAAATACTTGTAAAATTGAGTTTTCAATAAAAAAAAAAATCAAAAAATTTTTTGATGCTACATCATGATTTTTGTTGCATAGATTAAGAGTTATTTTTGCAAATATGTTTTTGTAATTAACATTGAACTGCCAAGCAAAAAATGCATTTATATTAGAGCTCAACATTTTGCTGGGGAGGTACCTAAAGGAATTGACATGGTTAATTTTGGAAGTGTGTTTTATTTTGGGAGTCATTCTTCTCGATTGATATCGAGCCCACCAGTAATTTCAGTTGGTCTCCATATCGCACCTCTTCAACAAAAGGGTAGTAACTCAAACTTTGGAAATTTTCACTTTTTAATAAAAAACGATAGGTAATGATCAACTCCATCCACTGTAAAAATGTCACATTGGTTTGTCTACTTTTTCGTCAAAAAAATACCGTTATTTCCTTCTCCGTGTCCTCAGAGTTACTAGTTAAGTTTGAACAGGTTTTTGTCTCTACTGAAAAGTAAGAAATTTTGAGTTGCTTCCCTTTTGTTGATCAGGTGCGATATACTTTAGAGCTTTTGGATCATTTTATCAGGAAATATGGACTTGCCCACGAAAAACATAATATCGCTGTAAAAAGGGCAACTGGGAGTATTTACGCTAAAAAATTCCAAAGGATCTTCTAACAGGCCCTTAACCCCACAAAAGTGTTGAACATTTGTGTGGATTTTACACCAAGGAGTGGACCGATAGGGCTCACTTTTGAACAAAAACTGAGTTTGAACAAAATATTTTGAGATTCAAAGTTTGGACCAAATCGTGATCCGTTTTTGGGATATCGCTCGTATAATTTTAGCGAATATTGTCCAACTTTTGTGGGGGTGGTACCGGAAGAAGTAGACCGATGTAACCTATCTTCGAACTTAATCTAAGTTTGGACAAAATCCCAGCAAAATTTGAAGGAGGGGTTCCATGCGATGACGTGATTTCATGACATGTTTTGCCTTGGTTAAGTCGTGCAAGATCCGATCTTTTCATTAGCATTTGAACCAATGCAAAGGAAGTCGTGAAATATCCGATCTTTTCATCAGCATATGAACACATGCAAAGGAAGTCGTGAAAGATCCGATCTTTTCATCAGCATTTGAACCCATTACATCGATCCAATAGAGATGATTTTTTTGTTTTTATTTATAGAAATATATAAGATTAATTATTTACAATAGGATGATATCGGAGACTCGAAATCACAATCAACGTTATTAAAACTCTCGTCTATTGATGTCATTGCAAGGGGTTGATGAAAATATCATTCCAAAGCATTGGTGGAAATGACATGCCAAAGCATTGGTGAAAATTACATGTCAAAGCATAAATGACATGCTTTCGATCCAAGAATGAATAGCATCTTTTGGGGTCCACGCTTATATAAAATTCATCGATGAAGATGCTAAAAAGATGACATGCCAGGTCACTTGCACCCATGATTGAATGGCATCTTTGGCATCGAACATTTTGCTGGGATATTACGAAAGCCAAATTTTGGACCAAATTATCCGTTCGAGAATTATCGTGAGCTCAAGCCAGCTAGGTATCTGAAACGTATTTCTTCTAAACATAGTTGGGTTCTAAAACCATTATTTCGATGAGGCATATTTTGCACTATAAAAGTGTATGTACCCTCGTTAGCATAAATGCTGAAGGTATAAATAAAATTATGCCTATGTCGTGAAGATCGGGGCTATAATATTCATGTTATTTGCAAAAATACAAAGAAAATTTGAGGAAAAAATATACCTTATAAAACTATGTCATACATGGTTCGCCTTAACTAACTTTAAGTGAAAACCGCTTACATCTGTGAAGTTTTTGCGGATTTTGAAACATAGGTGAGAAAGATCCAAAAAGCCAAAAAAATAAATCGCGGTCAAAGTTCACATTTTTAGGTTTTCACGATTTTGCTTGGAAACCGCAGGTCATATCGAAATGGGGTTAAGGAAAATGTTGTAGCACTGAAAATTCTGTACAGGATTGGCCTGCATTATATTTTCGTAGGTTTCACCGTTTTTGAGATATAGAAGTTCAGATCAATCATTCAGATTATTTTCTCAGGTATTCAGGATTTTGCTTGAAAAAGTTTAAAGTTTAAGCTGAGAAATTGCAGTCATGACACTGTTTTATAGGAAAACGATACAGTCAATGGATTATCCCAATTTGAACTTCTATATCTCAATAACGGTAAAACATATCGATACCTCCAAATAATAGTATGCTAAGTCTAAAAAGTGAGTTTTGCAGGAGAAGCTCTCAAAGTGTGGACATTTTTTTGAACTTCAGTACTATGCTAAATCAATATTTGTTTATAACTTCTGTTCGGATTGACCGATCATTACCAAAATTTGACAGAATTTAAGTTAAAGGATGTTCGATACCTCCAAATAATAGTTTGCTAACTCTGAACAGTGAGTTTTGCAGGACAAGCTCTAAAAGTTTGGAAATGTCTTTGACCTTCAGTACTATGCTAAGTAAATATTTGTTTATAACTTCTGTTCGGATTGTCCGATTATTACCAAAATTTGACAGAATTTAAGTTAAAGGACGTTAAATATAAAAATATAAAGAACTTGAAAACATGCTAAGTCGACTTAGCATACTATTGTTTGGAGGCGTCGATATGAAATTATTATAAAGGGCGATATTTTAGAAAATTTTCATACAATATTTTCTTTAGTCCCATTTCAATAGGACTTTCGGTTTTCAAGCAAATTTGAATCGCGATTTTGTTAAAAAGCACTCCGGCGATTTTTTTGTTTTTTGATTTTTCTCATCTATGAACATTGTGGTTTCAGAATCCGCAAAAACTTCCCAGATGTAAGCACCCTCCATTTAAAGTTGCTTCAAGAGCACCGTGTCTAATTGTGATTTTATAGGAAAAGTTGAAGAAAAATTTTTTGAGTTCTTTCCCTTTTTCGTCAAAAATTTGGTTGCAAGCAATTTTTCCTTATAGTTTTCCTATTATATTAAATCACGGGGAATTCCAATAGTGGCATTAAATTAAAAAAAGTTATATTGAATATCACAACACTTGAAACGCATATAAACCGAGTAATTATTGGAAGTCACAACCTGCGCATCCGATTTTCCAAAACAGTGTATGAATCCCTTTAATTTGAATACACTTTATGAAATTCTATTTGGAAACCAAAATGTAGTATCAGTTGCATATTAGTGTCGAAAAAACTGTGAAAAGGCAACAATTTCCACGAAGTACATTTACATTTTATGCGCATCCGATTTCAATGATCACCATAAAAATACATAATTCTATGCCGTTTCAGCGAGATCCATCAAGAACCGTGGATGCAGCATCTCACTCAACTTTTCAAAATCTATTGTATCTCCGGATTCCCGATAGTTTTTAAACATGTGTTTTCGCACATTTTAAACAGGCTTGTCGTTCAATTTACTTAAGTAAAAATGACATATCCAAAATCCATTTTAATACACGATATTCAAAAACAAAACCTTTTTTTGCAAATTTTCGAAATTGGGTGGGTATCATATCCGCCGATCTAGTGAATGGATTTGTACGCGAAATGGCTTACTAGATTCAGAACGCAAAAAACTAATTTTATGCGGGATTCCACGGAAATCCTATGACAGTTGTAAAATTTTAATCAAAACAAGTAAGAAAAGCGTTAAGTTCGGTCGGGCCGAACTTTTTATACCCTCCACCACAAATTTCAGCCATTTCGGTGGATTAATGTGGCCCCAACCTTCAAAATACCGAAATTCGGAAGGTACCGTTCTATGGGGGCTATATGATGGCGTGGACCTATACCTACAAATTTCTGGGGGAAAGTTTTATACGCCTAAAGAAGACTAAATACCAAATTTCAGCCATCTCGGTGTGATAATGAGGCTAAAACGTTCAAAATATCGAAAATCGGGAGATATTGTATTATGGGGGCTATATCAACACGTGGACCTATTTAAACATTTTATGGTAGAAATGTTTCTTAGCCTCTAGAAACACAAAATACAACGTTACAACCGATTCTTTGGTTAAGTGGGTCTAATACATTCAAAATATATTAAAATGACGCGTACTTTATAAGGGGCCTTATGTGGGGGCTATACCAAAACGTGGACCTATATAACCCAACTTTGGTAGGAATGTTTTCTGGCCTCTGAAGACACAAAATACCAAATTACAACTAATTCTGTGGTCAAATGGGTCTAATACATTCAAAATATATTAAAATGACGCGTACTTTATATGGGGCCTTATATGGGGGCTATACCAAAACGTGGACCTATATAACCCAACTTTGGTAGGAATATTTTTTGGCCTCTGGAGACACAAAGTACCAAATTACAACCAATTCGGTGGTAAAATGGGCCAAATATCTTAAAAATTCCTTAAAACGACGACGCGTCACGCGTCATTTTGTATGGGGGCTATACGAAAGCGTGGACCTACATAGTCCACTTTCAATACCAAAAGTCCTACGTAAATATAACATATTTTCCCAAAATTTCATCAACCTACGTCAATCCGTTCGGACGCTAGAGTGATTTCCACAGACGGACAGACGGACAGACGGACAGACGGACGGACATGGCTATATCGATGTAGAATTGAACGCTGATCAAGAATATATATACTTTGTGGGGTCTACAATGATTATTTCGAGTAGTTACAAACGTAGTGACAAACTTAATATACCCCCATCCTATGGTGGAGGGTATAAAAATATGTTTTTTTTTGAAAAATTAATAAGCTTTTAGACAAATCTAGTTGTGGATTATATCAAAAATTAACAAACCACCTGTTTTTTTTGCTTCAAAATGTCAGCATTCTTTTGACGCGGTTAGTCCCAATTTACATTAGGCGAGTTTACTTGCGGCAATTGTCAGTTTGTAGGTGAGAGAGGGTGCTGAGAGGCAAAGGGTTACCATATGCCTCACCTCTCTCTCCTACAAAATGACAATTGCCGCAAGTAAACTCGCCCAATGTAAATTGGGACTTAAAGTGAATATTCGAAAAATGCTACATTGGAAGCTTAATGCCTGAAGCTGTGCCCTAAAGCTAATAATTGGACAATAACAAACTAAACCTGTTTGCTTCAACTAATTTTTTCCTATTTTTTGAACTAAAGGTTTCCGATTAAATTTTTTTAAATCCCCCGGTGAATCGGGGGAAATTCATTCAATCATTCAATCCCCGCTTTACAGTGTCCCAAACATGCGCTTCAGCATATGTAAAATTCCTACATAATTGCCCATATGTACAAAATTTTAGGTAGAATTTGTGGTTTGTTATTTTAATATTTTACCACAAATCTTGGTTAAAAACATGGCGGAAGCAAAAACCCATTGACCAGAATAAAAAAAGACAACAAATGTTATCTAAATTAGAGCACTATTGGATGGACAGACTGCAAGCAAACAGCAAAATGCCAATGTCGGTACAACAAATCTGTGGTGATTTCATGAAATAGTTATTTGGAAATTTAACAAACACATAATATAAATTTGTTGTATGTTTGTAACCACGGAGAATTGCTCAAATAAGTGGAATTTTTGAAAATTTTGCATCCCAATCCTACAACGAATTTTTCTACTATTTACATTTTTGTCCAATAAGCAACGTATGAAGTTGAAGCAATAATAAATTGTTTGGCATTAGAATTTGTTAGACAATGGGTTGGAATGACAAGAATATGGAATTTGATAATTAGAGAAATTTTCACATGTCCCTTCGGAGATGGTCTTAGAAACATATTTTTTTAAAAATAATGAAGTAAGGATTTTCAACATTTTAATGGGTGAATATCCATCGATCCCGGTATCAGCTACGCTTCTCCAATGGGCGGTAATGGAAGGTTTAAATAAATATATTTTGTACCGAAAACAAACCGTATATTTTCAAGGATAATAATTTTCAATAAAATTCACAAAATATATTTTCTTTTTTGAACTTTTTAACCTTTAGTTCCTTATATCTACTAAACCCTGCTAATATATTTGTTACTCATTATGTCTAACTGTATTCTAAAATGTGTATTACGATTAACTGCAACGTTGTAACAAAATTGCAACAAAGCTTGTTGTTGTATAGTAACAATTAGAATTTGAAATCTGTCCCCGTTAGGGATTACACTTTTATCGTTTCATTTACTGAGTATTGTTCCGTAGTCGAAATTTGTTACAACCGCCAAAGTTTTTGTAGGTTATCACATAAGACACCGTAATTACTACCACCAACATTGTTTTAAAAATATGCAGAAAAAAAACTTTCCATTTGAAAAAATTTAAAAACATTTTTTGCGAGTACATCTACTATTTTTGGTGTAGAGGTTATGAAAAATATGTTGGTTTTGAAATCCGTTCGCGTTCACAAAATTGGCCGATGCGCGCAAAAGTTTTTATTCTCATTTAAATAATAAATATTTTTCGCTAACAGTATTCCATATCTATTCGTAGGTGTTCAAATATTTACTAAATTTTTTTTATATTCCCGAGTAATCAACAAATAATAAAAAAATCTTGAAGTAAATCCAAATTATACTGTCCAGAGTCCGTGCAACCCTCTAAGAAATAAATTAAACAAGTAAAAAAGCATTAAGTTCGGCCGGGCCGAACTTTTCATACCCTCCACCATAAAATATTCCGAACTAAAATGGAATAATTACTTTTCATTCCTGTCCCCAACTTTAAGTGGGTACGTTAAAATGTCAGATAATGTTTATGTACATTTATGCTTCATTCGGGAGGCCCTTTTTTATGGTGCCTATATCTAACTATGTATGTTGACAATTTTTGGTGGGCTAGAAATTGGGAGGTACTGTTATATAGAAGTTATAATAAAACATGGACCTATGTTGACAGTTTTTGATGGGAGCCTTTAATGTCAAATAACTCCTAATTCGGTTAAAAAATTTAGCTAGAATCTTCAAAATATCGAAAATCGGTACATAACGTGGGAACTTCAAATGTCATTAACAGCTAGTTCGGAGGTATCTGGGCGAAAATATGAACTTAAATGAACCTTTATATGGGGGCTATACCAAAACGTGGACCTATGTCCACAAGTTTGGTTATATAAGTTTATTGACACTTAAGAACCCTAAGTGTCAAAATATAGCTAAATCGGTCTGAAAATGTAGCTAAAACTGTCAAAATACCGTAAATCGGGGGGTACCGTTATATGGGGGCTATACCGAAACGTGGACCTATGTCCACAACTTTTGTTATATAAGTTTATTGACATTTAAGAACCCTAAATGTCAAATTATAGCTACATCGGTCTGAAAATGTAGCTAAAAACGTCAAAATACCGCAAATCGGAGGGTACCGTTATATGGGGGCTATACCAAAACGTGGACCTATGTTCACAAATTTTGTTATATATGTTTATTGACACTTAAGAACCCTAAATGTCAAATTATAGCCAAATCGGTCTGAAAATGTAGCTGAAAACGTCAAAATACCGTAAATCGGGGGTACCGTTATATGCTATACCAAAACGTGGACCGATATATCCCATCTTCGAATCTTGACGGCTAAAAAAATGGTATTCCCCAATTTTCAGCGAAATCGGTCAACAAATGCGACCTGTATGTTGCGAACGGACGGACGGACGGACATGCATAAATCGACTCAGAAAGTGATTCTATGTATATCCCTAGAAGGAACTATGGTTCTTTCTCGCTTCCTTTTGTATGTTACATACAAATACACTAACACATAATACCCCTTACCACATAGTGGTGTAGGGTATAAAAATACCTACAGAATCTAGACAATACATATCTAAGTATGAAGCCGAATTTATAGAGATTTTGTATATAAATTGCATATTATAGCAAAAACAAAAAAGAAAAAAACGTATTTTTAAAAAATATTGTTCCAAATATGTATGTTTTTTGGTTCGGTTAGAAAAATTAGAAAAAAAATATTTGGGACTTCTTCCACTATTTCGCTAAAATCCCATACAATAATGAATGTATTCATCTAAACCGTTTTAGGGTTAAAGTCGGACTTTATCGGAGATTGTTCAAAACTGTCCACAAAACATAAATTTAAAGAGATGACATCAAAGACAAAAATATTCTTTGTCAGATTTCACAATGTGTCACCTATTTACATTATATATCATGCAAATATCAGTATCAATTTTGATGAAAAAACATGAAAACATTTCCCAATTTTTTTATGAAAATTTTTTCCGTCTTTTTCCGATTTGATGCATGAAAGAAATATGAAACTTGGTTCTAGGTTAAATATGTCAAAAGAAGAAAAATTCTACATAAAATTCCACTATGAGTTTCAGAAAAAAAGATGGGCGCGTGCCTAAAAAATTAGGCACGAACACGGACTAAAATTTGTATGCACATTCACGCACAAACACGGCGTTTTTCGAGAAGGCACGAACACGCACACTCACGCACGAAATTACAAAAAAGGGAAATCGATATAGGTGTACATTTATATGTTCAAAAAATATTCATATGAAGTTTTCTGAGTGATCATACAATGTTAATTATTACAGAGTTATTTAATTACATATTATAAAGTTAAAACATTTCATTCAATTATAGCTAGTTCTCTGTTTCTTGTGGCGCTTAAAAGGCTTATTTCATCTTGGTGTCCTGTCCATTCCTGAATGTTTTTCATCCATTTTATTTCTCGTCTTCCTCTTGGTCTGCGACCTTCAATTTTGGTTCTTATAATAGCTTGGAGGAGATTATATTTTCTATTTCGGATAATGTGTCCCAAATAAGCAGTTTTTCTCGTCTTTATAGTTCTAATATTTTGATTTTCGGTATTCATTCGCCTCAGTACTTCATTATTTGAGATGTGATTTGTACAGGATATCTTTAAGATCCGTCGGTATATCCAAATCTCAAACGAGTGCAGTCTTCTCTCGTCTGCTGCTTTTAGTGTCCATGTTTCTGCCGATTATAATAGTACTGACCATATATAGCATTTTACAAATCGTTTTTTTGTTTCCAGAGTTATGTCATGGCTCGTTAATATTTTTCTAAATTTATGAAAAGAGTTTCTTGCCATTTCAATTCGACATTTTATTTCCTTTGATGGATCCCAGTTTTCATTAATTTGAACTCCGAGATATTTGAATGTTGAGACTCTTTCTATTTGAGTACCATTAATGCTTAAAGGAGTGTTGGATTCGACGCCTCTTCTACTTATAATCATGAACTTTGTCTTTTTTATATTAATTTTTAAGGAATATGATGTACTGGCGTGTTCAAGAACATCTATTAGTTTTTGTAGTCCTGCGAGACTGCTTGCAATAAGGGTGGTGTCGTCGGCATAACGAATATTGTTTATAATTGTGTTGTTTATTCCTATTCCGATGTTTTTCGCACATATTGACTCCTCAAATATTTTTTGGGAGTATAAATTAAACAGAAGAGGCGATAGTATGCAACCCTGCCTTACACCTTTCGAAATTAGAACATTTCCAGTTAGTTCACCATCTACTTGAATGTTTGCTGTCTGTTTCCAGTATAGGTTTTTGATGCATTTTATATCGCTTTTCCTCTAACTCAATTGAAATCAAAATTTCCATCAATTTGTCATGGTTGACCGTATCGAATGCCTTCTCGTAGTCGACAAAACATATATATATATACATCTTTTTGTACATCGCGGCAATTTTGTATAAGTAAATTCAATCTAAGTAGGGCCTCTCGAGTTCCCATGCCTTCCTTGAAGCCAAATTGCAATTTTCCCATGTGTGCTTCGCATATTGGGTATATGCGCCTATGTATTATCTTTAAGAATATTTTAAGGACATGACTCATAAGACTTATTAATCTATAATCTCCGCACGTCTTCGCATTATTTTTCTTGGGAATCATAATAAAAGTAGATTTCAGCCAATCTTGAGGGTATTGTCCTGTTTCATAAATTTGGTTGAATAATTTCAACAATAGTTGTGTATTTCTTCCATCTAGTAATTTAAATAATTCAGATGGGACTTCATCCGGCCCGGTAGCTTTGTTGTTTTTCATTGAATTTATGGCCACATCTAATTCTCTTCCTGTAATGCGTCTTCCTCTAAAATTGGCTTCTCTATCTGTGTTATGCATTTCTGTTCTTGTGGTATCTGTGAACAGACTTCTAATATATTTTTCCCAGTGTTTCTTCTTCTCTGAAGTTTCGTAGATGGCTGTATTATTCTCATCGAAAATAAATGCAGATGATCTTTTTGAATATATTCCAGATGCCTCTTTAAACTTTTTGTGGAGATTGAAGTCGTCATGTAGGATTTGGAGTCTTTCAATTTCCTGGCACTGTTTATTTAATTGCTCATTTTTTGCGGCCCGAATTGCAACTTTTATTTCTTGGTTAATTTCCCAATATTTTTCATAATTTGAGTTCTTATATTGGCTCATCATCCATGTGTCTTCTCTTTTAGCTGTTGTGGTTCCAAGGATATTGTTGGTTATGGTATTCACGGAGTTTTTACATTGTTCCATAGATTTTCGACATATTTTCAATCAATATTGCATAGTTCTGCATTAAGGTGATCTTTCATGGATTGTTTAGTGGAAGGATCATTTAATTTTTGAATATTAATTCGTCGCTTTGGTGTTTTCTTTCAGATGGTAGTTAGCTTTATCTGTAGTTTGCATAACAGAAGATTATAGTCCGAGGGAACATCTGCTCCTGGGTACGTAGAACATTTATTTATGCAGGAGGAATATCGCTTATTTATTAATATGTAGTCGATTTGGTTTCTAACAATATTTCTGTTATTGTCTTGTGGCGATTTCCAGGTGTAAAGTCGTCTTGGTTGGAGACGAAACATAGTATTCCCAATCTTAAAACGGTGTTCTTGACAAAATTGTATCAGTCGTTCTCCTCTTTCATGATGTCCTGGGCCAAAATTTCCTGTGATTCATGTTGTTTCTTCTTGCCCAACTTTAGCATAAAATCTCCTTGGATTATGGTAATGTCGTGTGGTTTTGTCATCTTTAATAAATTTTCAACGTCGCAATAAAACTGTTCTAATTCGTCGTTATCGCTATCGCATGTTGGCGCATATACTTGAATTATGTTTATGTTTATAGGTTTTGCGGATATTTTTACCATCATCGCCCTATCAGAAATTGGAACATATCCAGCAACACAGGCCGCTATGTTGCTTTTTACTATTATAGCGACACCCTTTCTGTGAATTCCTTCTCTGTTTCCTGAATGGTAAATTTTTGCGTTCTGGGAAACAAATTCCGCATCCCCCGTCCACCACGTTTCACCACGTTCCAGGATGTCAATTTGTAGTCTTTCCATTTCGCTTATGGTGTTGTCAAGTTTCCCAAGCTCATAAAGGCTTCTCACATTCCAGGTTCCTATCTTAAGTTTGGTTTTGGTTTTACCTCCGGGGATTCTTAGCACCCTCTGATTGCCGGAGACTGAGGGCCGTAGGTTATTTTCTGTATTCATTGTAATTGTATGATTTTCTAGGACTTATACTTCAGTGGTTTGCCGGGGCCTTCTGAAGGGTTTAGAGTATTCCGTCTCCATATTCAGCCGCTCCTCCTGGAGTTCAGACGCTGTTTGCTAATGCCAATCCTTTGGTCAGACGCTGCCGTTTTCCATTTTTACTTTTGGTTCGCCCCGCATATTTTATTTCTGCGGTACCCGCCATATCTGATGAGCATTCCCCTATCCACCACCTGGGGAGGCGTCCGATGGGAGAGGAAAAAAGGGGGAAAAATAACTCCGCACGGAAAACTATGATCAATTACAAACATTTTAAGTCCTATTTGGTAGTGGGATTCGAATGATTACTATTTGTTCTTAATTTTTTAAAATTTGTCAATATATTTTTTTCCTTTATACCAGTGTGAAACAATTGTTATTTTACCAAAAAAATTTAAACAATATTTTTTTAACATTTGTTTTGATTTTTATACCCTCAGCATTTATGCTAACGAGGGTATATACACTTTCATACGGGCAAAATGTGCCTCATCGAAATAATGGTTTTATACCTCAAGTATGTTTGGACGAAATGTGTTTCAGATAATTTGGAGTCGATTGAGCAATGTCCATCCGTCTGTCTGTCTGGCTGGCTGGAGCGCACGATAACTCTCGAACTGTTCAACCGATTTGGTCCAACATTTGGTCTTCGTCATATTATATCCAAACTTAGTTTCATGGGACAATACCGGTCCACAAATTCCGGTACTTCTCCCCAATATTTAAAAAAAATGTCACTAAAATGCTAGAACGATATCACTTGAATGGGGCAACCGATTTGGTCCAAACTTTGGATCTCCTAATATTTGGTAAAAATTTAGTTTAACTTCTAAAATGGTCCTAAGGGTACCTCCCCCACAAAAGTTCAACATCTGTGTCTTAGTGCAGTTAATTTCGAATCCACATTTTTGTCGGCAAGTTCAAATGTCCAAAAAAGGCCACAAAATTCTGTTGAGACCTTAAATATATTCGATCTGTCCGTAGGTTAAAGTTTCACTTCACATTGGCTGAGGGTATATATCTGTCGGCAAAGCCGACTGACACTTTTTTACTTGTTTATATAGGAATTTATCTTAAAAATCGTAAAAACGGAGTTTTTTTAGATTTTGAAAATGGATTAGCAATTATTGTACCAGCCGGACAATAAACTGACTAAGGAAATTTGTATATTTTAGGATGAAATTACTAGTTTTCATTTTGTACAGTTAATTTTACATAATTCAATGCTGGATCAAAATCTCACAAAATCCTTTACATTTTGGGGATATTGTTAAAAAAAGAAATGTTCCAAATCAAATCTCACTATGAGTGTCTGAGTAAAAGAAATCTGTAACCATAACATATAACATTCTTATCAGCCCTTATTTTTGACATAGGGTTTAGGGCCATATTTTACAAACTTTAACCTAGAACCAAGTTTCATATTACTTTCATGCATCAAATTAAAAAAGACGGACACATTTTTCATCAAAAAAGTATTTGGAAGTATTTTCATGGTTTTTCAGCGTTGATGAATCAGTCAGTCACCTCACTGCTCTTTATATTTATAGATTAAAATATTAAGATATTAAAATATTAAATTTATAAAATATTTAAATATTAAAATATTAAAGTATAAAAATATTAAAATAATAAAACATTAAAGTATTAAAATATTAAAAAAAAAAAACAAAATACGAAAATATTAGAATACTAAGAGATTAAGATTTTAAATAATTAAAATAATAAAATATTAAGATATTAAAATATAAAAAATAACTTACACAAAATTGCCACACCAAAAGGTACCCTATATAGTACCTTTTAGTAATTCCGGAAACCCTTATCTCACCCCTACACACCAACAACAACCCGCACAAAAATATCAAGTTTCTATCTTCGGCTGTTTGGCATGGGCGTTGGTGAATCAGCCAGTGGGAAACTCACCTCACTGCTCTTTTATATTTATAGATTAAAACATAAAAATATTCAAATATTAAAGTATAAAAATAATAAAAAATTAAAATAATAAAATATTAAATTATTAAAATATAAAATGTTAAAATATTAAGATATTAAAATATTAGAATATTAAAATATTAAATAATTAAAATAATAAAATTTAAAACATTAATATATTAAACAATTAAAATATTAAAAAATAAAATAGCTGAGAAGCCAATTGATAATTCCCTTCGCCGGGATGAAATCATGATATTGGTAGCGATCAGTAAAATTTTGCAACACTAGAGGGTAATAAATGAAGTTGAGCCAATGGGGGAATACTCCAACTCAAGCAATCAAAAAATAAAATATTAAAATATAAAAAACAACTTGCACAAAATGTACACACCAAAGTCTATCCAACAATTATCACATTAAGTCCGACCCGTGTTATTGCCTATAGAAAAATTTTATTTTTTATTTTTGCCTTATTAATCTGAAGGTCATTTATAGTGATATTTAATTAATTCTATTTCGAGTTGAGCTGTTAGACCTAAGAGATACATTGAAAAATTAGGAGTCTACCGAGGGGGCTCCTAATTTTTCAATGTATCTCTTAGGTCTAACAGCTCAACTCGAAAGAGAACTAATTAAATAGAAAAAAATTATGTTGGCTATTGAGTTGTGTTATGTAAATACATTATGTTTTCATTCTATACATCTTTATATTTGTCTGTAATTTCAACTACTATTCGTATAAATTGTTCATATTTTTATTATTATAGCAAATAGTAAATATTAATGTTGTCACTGTGGCCAAATACAACTAACACTTTGTATCCGCTCACTCATTTCAATGTTGAATTTACCCATTTACATAGAACGTTTTCTGTGGTTTACTCTGTATACACATCAATTGATTCGGCAGCAGAGCTGTGGAAATGTAACAGTTTCTATTGGATTTGCTGTCTACAAGGCCGGTAATTTTAATATTCATGGTAATAAACATTTCATTTGATTTTGTTTGGATTATTTACAAAATGTTTGTGGTAATGATAAAATGGGCACCAGACAACCAACCGATTAACAACTGGCAGTTAGATAAAGCGACGACGGACACGTTAACAAAAATAATCAATTTTGTCATTGTAGGCTTATGTTGTTGTTATTTACCACTTGAGTTGATTTGTTAAATTACTAAACTCTTGTAACTTAATTTGTTGTGTAATGTATTATTACAAACAAATTGAAAACTTTGTGGTGCCAGTTTTGCAAAACAAAATGTTCGATTTCCTTTAAATTTTCTCTTATGGTTTTGGGACCAAAGAAAATGCATTAAAGGTGATAAGGATGTTTTTGATTGTATTTTCTGAATATTTTGATGCATTTAGAATTTTTTTCCGAAAAAAAAAAAAATTATTAAAAACAAGTAAGAAAAGGCTATAGTCGGACGGGGCCAACCATGTGATACCCTACACCACAACCGCTATGAATTTGTTATGTACCTTACCACATCAAATTTTCAACGGTGGCAAAATACCCCTTAGTAATGTTGGCGATATTTCCTGAGTATTTCAACCATGACAAGCGTCTCTAAAAGTGGCAACTTGGCCTTTCGGACTCGGCGATAAAAACTAGTTCACATATCAATAACGTAATATGAATCCATTGATATAAGAAAAGCCTCCATTGTCCCTAATTGGATGTTTGTGGAACAAATATATAAATTATACATTTCTACAAAATATTCGAAAAATGGAAAATTTACATTGATTAGCCTCTACTGCTACATCTTCAAGTTGTCTTTGAATTATCAGGTTCCTGTTTGGAATACACCTAAAATAAATAAATATATATAAAATGCAATTCGCTGCATCTCTGATATTTTATATTTGGGAAAATTGTGAGTTTATTGAAGATCTATCGTCCTAAAATTGTGCACTTGTACCTTAAATATGGTTGATAATGCAGTTTTGTGTTTTTCATGGTATTTCGAAAATAGTTCGTGTGGGTATATATTGTGATATCAAAAATATATTTTATACCGGCAAAAATTACTAATAACGAATAGAAATTCAAATAATAAAAAAAAATTTATAAATCCCAAAATTATTCATATTCAGTTAATCACTAAAGAAGATAGTATAAATCAGCTGCGCTAACCGTGATATACTCCCAGCCTCTGACCACAAAAAAGAAACAAACACAATAATTATGCCGTATAAAAATATATTAATTTTCTATCACGAGTTTTTTTCAAAATACGCGGAATCTTTAGGTATCGTAATGTGGGGCTATACCAAATCAATTTTAGATAACTAACTTCTGATTTTATAAAAAAAATTGAGAATTATTTTTCGGATTTGTTATTTTAGTTGTAGCCGGCAGGGGTTTTTGGAACTTTCTGACCATTATCTCATGAAGTATTTATTTACCCCTGGAAAATTGTACCGTTGCAATAGGGACCATGAAAAATACCTTCTTCAAAAAATTGAAATTGATCCGATACGAGTCCTCAAACTGCACTTTTCCCAAATGTTGTGTGGGAATACTCGAAGTAGGGGACCGATATAGTCCATATTCCAACCTGATACATGACTGGATGAAATAATACGATGTGCAAAGTTTGGACCAATCAGGAGGTATGGACTTGCCATTGCAATTGTACCATCGTAGAGGTGGCCGCAAGGACAATCTGCTGAAAAGAAATTCAAAACTGTTCGAGAGGACTCTTAAATTTCACTTTTCCGAATTCTGTGTGGGAGGTACTCGAATGTGTGGACAGATATAGTCTTATCCGATCTACAACTGGAAGGAATAATAAAAATATAGGGAAAGTGTGGACCAAATCGATTGCTTACTTCGCCATTTATCGTTCACACAATTTTTCGAAACAAATTTTGCACTTTTGTGGGGGAGGTGTGGACCTACATATATAGGCTATATTCGAACTTAAACTAAGTTTGGGCAAAATATTACGAATTATAAAATTTGGTTCGAATCTGTAGATCAGTTCGAGAGCTATCGTGCACACCAGCCAGCTAGACATAAGAGAGACTGATGAACGGGCAGGGCTAAATAGACTCCAAATTTTCTGAAACGAATTTCGTCCAAACGTACTTGGGGTCTGAAACCATTATTTCGATGATACACATCTTTGGTCGTATTTTGTATGTATCCCCTTTACCCAAAATCCTGAGGTATAAAATAGGATGCGTGGCGACCCCATGCTGCTATATTTGTATAAAAAATTCAATTGGACAATTAAACTGTAAATTTCTCTGTCATGATAGAAACAATTTGTAGCATGGGAGGAAATTTTGGTTATCTACACAAAACCCATAATATATTAGGCAGTAGGCCCATTATCTAGCAGACACATTATTGCAATTTGCATCAGGGGGAAAGGTCAGTAGTTATTTTTCCATATGTAGGCTACTTTGCGTATATGCCCTTCAGGAATTAAAATATGGACCAAAAATAAAATTTGTATATTTTTCTTACAAAAGTAATGGTCTATTTCATCCGTTAAATAATATCAGATCATCATGCAAAATTATAACCATTTTCTTCAACCGAAACTCTTACATCGTGCAAAATTTCGTGACTATTGAGTTATAATTGCGACCACTTGAGCTATAATAGCGTGCTTATGGTTACAATACAAACAAAAAACTGGATTTATAAGGCTCTAACTAGGTTATCTGATCACGTACATCAGCATAATTGACATCAATGGAAAGGTCAAGAGATCGTCTTTCAAATATAACTCACGAAGAAGGAATGTGTCTTTCAGGAACAAGGCTTCTTCTTCGTCATATACTCTTACCTTATTTTAAAATTCGCGTTAATCGGACTATTATGTATGTATATGTTTTTGGTCCATATCACCCGCTAAATATTTCACGATCATCACCAATTAAAATAGCGATCTATTCTGATGGAAGACAGATCTCCATACCAAATTCCGTGACGATCGGTCCATAATTGCGGCCTGGAGTTTGATTACAATTTATAATGGACAGACGGAAACATGGAGGGACACATGGACGGACGGACACACATCTCAAAATCGCTTTACCTCGCCGAGATATGAAGATTGGTATACCACATTGGGGGTTTCCGACGCATATTTCGCGGTGTTACATGAATTTTTGCCAAAACAAACTTATAATACCCTTTCCACATAGTGGTGTAGGGTATAATTATAAATGAAACTTGTACATATCCTAATGTCTTCTTCATACTAAACCTAATTCGCTCTCTATTCGTTGTTCGAACCAAAAATAACCATATAATTACTTCATTTCCCATACAAAATTTAGAGAACGAACAACGATTTTTGTACATTGTTCAATTTAAATTGCTCTCAGAACGACTATAAAATATGTCCCATCTCTAACAAATGAAAGAATTTATCGAAATAAATTAATTATGACAGGAAAAATAAAAAAATTAAAAATTTATTAAAAACCCAAACATGTTTAGAAAAACTGCAAAACATGAATTAAAAGTATACGGTTTAAAGATTAAAGACTAGTATACATTCAAATCATAGCAAATTTTGGTTTCTCTTTCACTTGTATTTCTTGTCCATCGTTTCAATTTCGCGTACAAATTTAATCAAATCATAGCAAATTTTGGTTTCTCTTTCACTTGTATTTCTTGTCCATCGTTTCAATTTCGCGTACAAATTTAACAAATTTAGAAACAAAAATCAAATGCCTGCCGGAAAGTCTGTATACCATTGGCAGGGCTCTCACTCGTTAATTTTTAAAATAGAAAAATTTGAAAATATACTGAAAACACCAAACATGATTGAAACAAATATAATTTAATATTAAATAGATATCTAAAAGAAGGAGAAATCTTTTTTCAGTTCATATCAATTAACTTTACTCGTCTTTTAGGTGAGACTTTCTTTAAAATTAGTAAACAAAAACTATGAAAATATGAATCATGTTGCTATGAATTGTGTACCATGTCGTATGAACGGGTTAGTTCGTGTACTCAATTATGAGAACGAACGACGTGATTCAAATGCTGGTATGAACATGGCATAAGTTTTTAATTTTGAGTAATAACATGGGAAAACTTAAATTATTTTCTATTTAATTTTTTTTTATTTCCTTGGCAATATTTATTTAACAATATTAAAACACATTCCTATGTACATTTGAACATTGCATGTATAATTTTTTGTTAAAAATATGCCGTTCCTACACGGAACATAGGTCGGAAACTAGTTCGTTCCTACGTTGTCTATCTTGGGCAATTCTTCGTATTTCTGGCCATGTGCCAAAGTTCTTGCTTTCTGCCTGAATTGTTTGTATCCATGTCATCTTGGGACGTCCTCTGCGCCTTGTACCCTGGGGATTCCATTCGAAGGCCATTTTATTTAGATCAGTGTCATCTTTTCTGAGTGTATGGCCTATCCATCTCCATTTTCGCCTTTTTATTTCCCTTTCTATAGGATCTGATGACGTGAGTTGCAGAAGGTCTGCATCCCATCCATGTTCTGTGGTCGGCCAGAAAATATTGCATATTCTTCGTAAACATTTGTTTTTAAATACCTGCAGAGCTTGATTAATTGTTTTGGTCACCTTCCAAGTTTCGCATCCGTAAAGTAGTATTGGACGGCGAGCCCGTCCTTCGTGATTATGCTCCCCAAATAACAGAAGCTGTCGACGTCATCCACGACAGTGGTTGTGCTGTCCACCATTACAATCAAAGGGGAAGTGTTTTGAGTTTCTAGGTGCATGAGTTTGGTCTTTTTCATGTTAATTTTGAGACCGATCGTTTTTCAATTTGGAATAGCTGTTCCAATTTAGCTCTGGTTCCTGCGATGGAATGACTCATGAAACAAATGTCATCAGCGTAATCAAGGTCGCTTAGCTTTTCATGTGGACGCCATTGTATGCCATCTTCGATTTCTGAGTTTGTTTTGCGCGGGACATTATCAAGCACAAGTATAAATAGACGCCGTTGCGAATGGTAAAGTTTGGGCTAGTTTTTTGTTTAAATCCCACGCTACATTCTGCATTTGTGTAGAGCTCGCGGATGATATCAATGATTTTATTAGGGAGCCCATATTCAGTTATGACTTTTGAGTTTTGAAATTTCGCTGGATATTTCCTCATTCGTTGGTGATGCTATATTTATGTTGTGCGGTGGCCTGTTTCGGGATTGTTGCGTTGGCTGGTATTGGACAGTACTGTTATCATCGGCGTCTTTATAAAATTCGGTCCAACATGTAAGTTGATACTCAATTGTTGTAAGAGGGAGTCCGTTCTTGTCCTTAAGGGGCGGTATGTTTGGCCTGTTGTTTGTGATTTGTTTTATTGCAGTATAAACTCCTCTCAGATTGTTACGTCGAGCAAAGATTTCAGCATCTGCTGCCACTCCGTTTATGAAATTATTTTTGTCTTCCTTTGCATATTGCTTGACTTGTTTTTCAGCTTCCGTATATTGTTGCTTTTTGGTAAGTTTTTCTGCAGCATTTTTTGTGTTTATTAGATCCTTTTTAAGTGCTCTCCTTCGTGGGAGTGGTTGTGTTTTAAAAGTTCATTGTTTAGACATGAAACATAATTATGGCGCATCTAGCCATTCTCCAGACCCTCTATATTTAGTTTGGTGTTGCGTTTCCTCTGGGATTCAATAGCAGATGGTCGTAATCGTATTTGTGCTACTAATAAGTTGTGGTCACTGAACATATAATAGCTTATTCGGAAGATATTATTCACCCCTTTAATAGGAAAAGGGATCAATAGAAATCCGTAGTGAAAAAAGAAGATACACCCGTTTAAATTTGAAAATGTAAGAAACCCAGATTTTCACTACTTTTACCGTTATAAAATAATAAAACGAAGTGGCCCAGCCGAACCAAAAGTATTTTCCTTGTTCATGCACACCAACGCGAAGGAATTTTGTAACAGAACGTTTGAATATTTTTCTGGTCAACTTTTGTAGCACAATGTCATTTATCGATATTTGCCGACAAATGTGCACTTTATCAAGGCCAAACTGCCTGAAGGAGCATTCCAATAATTTCGCGATGTACTAGAGAGTTGTTAATTATTGTGATGGCTACAATTTTGGCCTTTGTGTTGGGTCAATGGTTTGGCTGTTATATGCCAAAATATCCAAAAAATTCCAATAAGAAACTTAAAGTCAAAATCGGGAGGCTCGATTTTCGGGGTAGACATAGGGTCCAGTGGACTTTTTTGCTCAGTTCAATCCCAGGAATCAGAAACGCAAAGGGCCCATTAAGGTTTTCAAATCGCCCCGGCCTAACCCTCAAGTTCTCGATAAAAGTTATCTTTTATTTCTTCGTCATCTGACTCCATTGGGGCGTAGCACTGCATAATGGTGAAATTTCTAAACTTGGTTTTAAATCTTGAGGTGATAATGCGATCTGAGATAGGGTTGTAACCTAGGAGTGCATTCACTACGAGATATAAGAAATCCTACTCCGCTCCGTCTGGTGTCTTGGGTGCCACTGAATATGAGGTAGTATCCAGAATGCGTTCACATGTCTCCTGTTCTAAGCCACCGTGTTTCTGAGAGTCCTAGAATATCAATTTTGTACCTGTCCATTTCTTTGCAAACTTGTTCAAGTCTCGATGCATCCAAAAGTGAACAAACGTTCCATGTTCCAATCATATTCCTTTTTCGAAAGCCTTCGTCATCTTTGTATTCCGTTGGTTTATTTTTCTTGTTTCCGTTTCGTGGGTAAGTTGGTTTTACGACCGGGCTACCAAGCCTGAGCAACCCCATTTACGTCAGTGGGATACGTACTGGTGATTTCGTAATCTTCAGGCATCCAGTCTCACCTTATCAATCACATTTATATAGCGGACCGCTTGCTTCAAGACCGACGTTCGCTCGTAACCGCTCCTAAGATGGAGAACAGACGCTACGTGGGTTATTGGAGATGCTAATGTAAGACGGCATTGTCCGGAACTGCTTATTTGTGTTTCACTTATTCGCAGCTAACCTTCATATCTGAAGGTTTTTCACTATCCGCAACATGTAACCCGTCCGGTAGCCTTCAGCTCGGCTTCCACGTAACACCCATAAAATTCCGTGGCCCGGAAAATTAAAGTCAATAAAATAAACTTAATAAATATTTAACTGTTTCTTTTGTTAATGTTGTAGATTCAGTCATATGATTGCTTTAAGTCTGGAGTATTTCCCCATCGGCTTAACTTCATCATTGCACTCTATTATAGAGAGAAACGTTTACATAACGCACTAACAGCCTTGCAAAATTTACTGATCGCTACCAACATCATGATTCCATTTAGGCGTTCCAAAAAACACAAGAAAAATTTGCAATAAACCTATGACCTCTGTAGTCATGGATTCACTTCACTTTATACTTGTAATTCAGTTATAAGTATAAAAATAAAATAAATAAATAAATCTTCTACCATTATAAAAGAGTTCAGTAATGATGACTCACTGACGTAAATGTGTACTCATATGTACGAAAAGTACGAAGGGTACTAAATTTTTTATAATTTGGATTTGGGTTAACGCATAGGGTTTGAATCCTGAAATTTGGAATTAGCATCACTGTAGGAACGTAGGATTAAGATATGGAGGTAGTTTTGGGAATTCGTACTTATGTGTACGAAAAGTACTAAATGGTACTAAATTCGTTACAATGAGGATTTGGGTAAATGGATAGAGCTGGAATCTCGAAATTTGGAATTGAGATCACTGGTGGGTGTAGGATTGAAGTAATTTTGGAAATTCGTAATTATGGATACGAAAAGTACTAAATGGTACAAACATTAGTACGATGGGGATTTGGGTGAACTGATAGAGCCAGGATCCTGAATTCGTTATTGAGATTACTGTTGAAGTGTAGGATTGAGGTGGTTTTGGAAATTCGAACTTGTGGGTACGAACAGTTCTAAATGATACTAAATTTAGTACAATTTGGATTTGGGTGAACGGATAGAGCTGAATTCCTGAAGTTTGGAATTGATATTACCGTTGGGGTATAGGACTAAGGTAGTTTTGGAAATTCGTAGAGTACAAAAAGTACTAAATGTTTCTAAATTTGGTGTTATGGGGACTTGAGTGAACGGATAGAGCTGGAATCCTGAAATATTGGAGTGTAGGATTAAGGTAGTTTTAGAAATTCGTACTTATGGGAACGAAAAGTTCTAAATGGTACTAAATTTGGTACAATGGTGAATTGGCTTAACGGCTAGACCTGGAATTCCTAAATTTGGAATTGTGATTGCTGTTGGAGTGTAGTTTGGGAAGTTCGTACTTATGTGTATGAAAAAGTACTAAATTTGGTACAATGGGGATTTGCAATTTGGAATCCTGAAATTTGGAATTGAGATTATTGTTGAAGTCTAGGATTGAGGTATGGATATTAAATGGTACTAAATTTGGTACAATTTGTATTTGGGTGAACGGCTAACGGATTTGGGTGAACGGTGCAATTTGAAATTAGGATTACTGTTGGAGTGTAGGAAATTCATAGTTATGGGTACGAAAAGTACTAATTACTACATTTGTTACAATTTAGATTTGGGGGAACGGATGGAACGGGAATCCTGAAATTTTGCAAGACTGCTGTTGGAGTGTAGGATTGAGACATGGAGGTAGTTTTTGAAATTCGTACTTATGGACATAAAATGTACCAAATATAACTAAATGATGCGGTTTGGATTTGAGTGCACAGATAGCGCTGGAATCCTGTTATTTGGAATTAAGGTTACTGTTGAAGTTAAGGATTGAGGTAGTTTTGAAAAATCGTACTAATGGGTACGAAGGGTACTTAATGGTACTAGGTTTGGTACAATTTTTTTTATTGGACGAACGGATAGAGGTGAAATGTTAAAAATTTGGAATTAATATTACTGTTATTATTTAATGTCAGTCAACGATTAATATATGTGGTTGTCGAAATACGTACCATACGTATACGAAAATTACAAAATGACACTCAATTTGTTATTGGAGTCAGGGTGAGTGTTGGTGTGTAGCGTTGGTATATGGAGGTGGTTTAAGAAATACGTGCATACCATAAATATGCGAAAAATACTAAATCATTCTAAATTTGGTATCGGCTGTAGGAACAGAGTTGGAATTAAAAAAAATTGTTCTTAGAGTCATTGTTTGTGTGTGGGGTTAAGATATGTAGATAGATAACTTTGGAAATACATACTATGAGAAGTACTAAATGGTACAGAATTTGGTACAATTTCTTTTTGTGTAAAGTGGTTTTTGGAATTGTACGTAAAATAGTAAAGGGTACTAAATATGGTATGAATTGTATTGGGCAAACGCGAAGAGCAAGAGTCTAAATTTCGTACTTATTATATATATATATATATATATATATATATATATATATATATATATATAAATATATATTAGAGTGGGGCGATTTGAACACCATCACGGGCGCCTGGAGTTTCTGATTCTTGGGATTGTACTGCGCAAAAAAGTCAATTAGACCATATGTCTACGGTGAAAATCGAGCCCCCGGATTTTGACTTGAAGTTTTTTTCAAGGATTTTTGGATATTTTGGCATATAAAAACAAAACCACTGTGATTTTCGATCCAACACAAAGACAACAATTGTAGCCAAGACAATAATAAAGAACTCTCTAGTACATCGCAAAAGCATTGGAACGCTCCTTCAGGCAGTTATGGCCTCAAGAAGGTGCACATTTTTCGGAAAATATCGATAAATGACACTGTGCTACAAAATGGGACTCAAATTCAGTGGGTGGAAAATTCCTTTTGGGGATGAAAGCCCTTGGTGAGTGTACTAAGAACCCAAAAGGAAATTTTCACCATAGGTCAAGTTTCCGAGATATTGCGTGATTAATGGTTTAATTTTTGCCCCTTAATTTGTGAGAAAATAGCTTTATATCTCTCTAAAGCGTTATTGAAGCTTCATTTTGACATTACATGTCTTCAGTCAAATCGAATGGTAAACCTTTTTGTGGAATATTTCATCCCTCTAACTCAACTCCTTTCATGTCCTTTTCGTCCTTTATTTTTTGAACCGTAGTAAAAGTACCACAAGACGAGATTTTATAGCATCCAAATATTCTACAAAAATGTTGTTCAGAAGATTTTAGGTGCGGTTCTCATTGATGACCAATCGATATTTCCCCGTTTTCATGGTCCTTTTTGACATTTACGCGGTTTTTGTTCAGAAAACTATGTTTTGTTTTTCTTCTGAAATACTTACCATAAATAGCTCTTGTAATGACGAACACGTTAATAACAAATTTTATTGAAGGATAGATCCGGTTATCTAAATTTTTGAACCGTATATTCTGATATTAAAACCGATTTTGGAACCGGTTTTAAGTAACCGATTAACCGCATATGTATATCATTAGAAAGCTAATAAAATGGTCGATCAAATTACAGCAAGTAGCTGATTACAACTTTATTGGTTCCGAAGCTAGAACAAAAAAAAAAAAAACACTTTCTTAAACCGATTTTGATGTAAAATATCACTGCGTTGAAAAATTCTTTTTGGCGATGAAAGTCGATTAGGATAGTATTATAAATCTGGAAAGACAGTTATGCCATAGGTCAAACTTCTGAGTTATGGTGAGATGAATTTGTGTTATGTTGTTTTTTTATCATGCACTTAAAGTTCATCAAGAATGAATTAATTTCGCCATAAATCAGAAGTTTGAACGACGTCAACCCAGTGGTATTTTACATCAAAATCGGTTTAAGAAAGCGGTTTTTTTCTTGTTCTAGCTTCGGAACCAATAAAGTTGTAATCAGCTACTTGCTGTCATTTGATTGACCATTTTATTAGCTTTCTAAAGATATACATATACGGTTAATCGGTTACTTAAAACCGGTTCCAAAATCGGTTTTAATATCAGAATATCCGGTTCAAAAATTTAGATAACCGGATCTATCCTTCAATAAAATTTGTTATTAACGTGTTCGTCATTACAAGAGCTATTTATGGTAAGTATTTCAGAAGCACTACAGACGAATATACATAAAAACAAAACTTAGTTTTCTGAACAAAAACCGCGTAAATGTCAAAAAGGACCATGAAAACGGGGAAATATCGATTGGTCATCAGTGAGAACCGCACCTAAAATCTTCTGAACAACATTTTTGTAGAATATTTGGATGCTATAAAATCTCGTCTTGTGGTACTTTTACTACGGTTCAAAAAATAAAGGACGAAAAGGACATGTAAAGAGTTGAGTTAGAGGGATGAAATATTCTACAAAAAAATTTACCATTCGATTTGACTGAAGACATGTAATGTCAACATGAAGCTTCAATAACTCTTTAGAGAGATATAAACCTATTTTCTCACAAATTAAGGGGCAAAAATTGAACTATTAATCACGCAATATCTCGGAAACTTGACCTATGGTGAAAATTTGCTTTTGGGTTCTTAGTACACTCACCAAGGGCTTTCATCTCCAAAAGGAATTTTCCACCCACTGAATTTGAGTCCCATTTTCTAGCACAGTGTCATTTATCGATATTTTCCGAAAAATGTGCACCTTCTTGAGGCCATAACTGCCTGAAGGAGCGTTCCAATGCTTTTGCGATGTACCAGAGAGTTCTTTATTATTGTCTTGGCTACAATTGTTGTCTTTGTGTTGGATCGAAAATCACAGTGGTTTGGTTGTTATATGCCAAAATATCCAAAAATCCTTGAAAAAAAACTTCAAGTCAAAATCCGGGGGCTCGATTTTCACCGTAGACATATGGTCTAGTTTACTTTTTTGCTCAGTACAATCCCAAGAATCAGAAACTCAAGGCGCCCGATAACACTTTTTTCCTTCCATACAAATCGCCCCGGCCTAATATATATATGTATATATTCATATTAGTCATGCTTTGCTTTTGAAAGGTCCCCAACCAAAGCTGTGATATTCGTCATTATAATTAAAATGAAATGTTGGGTTTCATTGCGATATATTCGTTGTTTGACCACCTACGACAACCTACTTTACATCGTCATAAAGGTAATGTTTTCTACTATTTTGTTTTTGGTATATCCCTTATAGACGCCGAAATATTCGCTTTGGAATAAAACGTTGGCATTTCCTCCTAATAAGTTTTTTTGCCCATTTCGACCCCTGATTATTACACTTACATCAATAGTCTTCTTCCCATCCGGGACCCGACCGACCGCCGTCCTCTTCATTATCATCATACTTGCCCTTTTCAATATTTGCGGCAATCCTGCGGTCATTGCAATTTGGGCCGGAAAATCTATTGAAGAAAGAGAAAAAAATCTACGCATTAAGCCATGGGGATAAAAACCAATCCGCCAACACCGCTAACACAACAAACAGTTCATTCACAAGAGCTGACTTTATCATCTAGCCCAGAATACTACTGCTCGGTGTTTATGTGCAACGAGATGATATTGGAGAAAATTGGGTGTGAGACTTTAAAGTCGTAAAATTGTTTGTTTTTGCTGTTGTTGTTGTCATATGATATAATTACGAGCTGGATATGGTTTGTCTTGGTATTCTTCTTTTTTGTCTTGGACTATGTAGTATGTCGGCATTATGTATTTTTCTCGGATGCATGTTGATGTTGGTTGGTTGGTTGGTTGGTTGAATACCCCACCGGCAGACAGGCACACGACTCAAATCAACTGGCTTGGCTCTCTGCCTGCCTTCGATTTTTTTTGGTCATTCACACTTATTATTGTTGCGTTTTCTCTTGTGCAACGCTCTGCGACTTAGCTCTTGTGTGAAATACTACATTTTGTCTCGTAGGGGTAGTGGAAATAAGAGAGAGACGAAATGAAGATAAAATGTTGTTGGTGATGTTATTGTTGTGAATTTTCTTCAATTTTTAGGAGATGCTACGCCGCTACAACTACTGCCAATTTTGTTTCCGCCACTTTTAGTGTAATTGTGTGGCAGACAATGTGAAAATGAAATCTTTTAAACAGATGTTTGAAATCCAACTCCCGGAAACAATGCTCATGGATTATCTCTACGTTAAAATCCGTTTAAAGCTTAAGCAACCATACGTCCACATGTTATGTCGCCTAGGAGAAAATTCTTATTATTGAATTTTCCTTCTCGTTTTTTACCTCTCAAGGAATTGAATATACTTGTAGGATAAAACTCGAGGGAAAATATATGCATGTATTGTAACATTGTATAAAATGCAGTTATGGAGAAGAGTAGGGAGATGTTATATTCTTTAAGGATCTACTGCTTCCAATATCAACTGTGCCTTTGAAATATGACGAAAAGTCAAAAAAAATAATATTGACGGAGCCAAGGTTTGCACTATTATAATACTCGAAATATTGCAGTATACAATAAAATATGCCTATAGTTGGACCAAACGAAGTCAAAGCTCAAAAAGTTAATATGCACGGAAGTTATGACCGCGTAAACGAATAAAAATAGGTAAAAACACGTTGAAGCAAACGAGTTTTTTACGTTGTTATTCGATTGCCAGTCAAACCCTTTATACTACGGATATCTACCCAAAGTCATTAGCAGAAAAAATCCCCATGCTGAGGTGAACTTAAAAGTACAAGGTACACAAATAGAAAGAGTGAGAACCTTTAAATATCTTGGGATGTTAATAAACGACAAATGGGATCCCTCGAAAGAAATAAAAAGTCGAATAGAGATGGCGCGAGATGCTTTCTGTAAATATAGTAAAACCCTGAAAAGTCATGACATAAATATAACAACAAAAATACGTTTTATAAAATGTTATGTTTGGTCGGTGCTGTTATATGGAACAGAAGTTTGGACGCTCAAATCCTCTGATGAAAGAAAATTGGAATCCTTTGAAATATGGATTTACCGGCGAGTACTGAAAATACCATGGACTGCGAAAATCTCTAATGACGAAGTACTAAGAAGGATAAATATAAGCCGGCAATTAATAACAACTATAAAAAGGCGCAAAATAGCGTATCTGGGACATGTATTAAGGAACAACAAATACATAATTTTACAAGCAATTCTGAAGGGAAAAATTGAAGGAAGGCCAGCTAGAGGAAGGAAAGAAACATCCTGGCTCAAAAATATCATGGACTGGACAGGTTATACCAACGAAACCGATCTGCTGAATGCTGCAAAACACAGAGAGCTGACTACCACTATACAATAAGATAATAATTAAAATGCGATAAATATTAAAAAAAGATGAATTGTACGATCACTTGTATCCGGATAACGGATGAGTAAATAAAGAAGAAGAAGATCTACCCAAAGTAAAAGTATCAGAACACAAAATGAACATTACAATTTTAATGTATTATTTTTGTAAATCTCCATTACATCCACTTTTTATGGATCCTGATTTTTTCAAGCCAGATTTTAGGAATTTTTTGTTGCGACGCGCATTCGGGTATTTAAAAAAAATCATTATAGTATTAAAGTACTCGCCATTACGCAATTGATATGAATGTTTACTATGTAGCCCCCTCAACATCAAAGTAATCTACTGTCAAAGCCAAAATTTGGTGCGATATTTTTTTAAAAATCATATTTTTGGGTACAGTATTTACAATATCCCATTGAGTGTGCTGGGAGCCCTAAATATTTTAGTTGTTTTGACGGCACGGATCGTTTAAATCATAGATCGTGAAAATCCATCCACAAGAACGGGGGAAACGGCTCCTGCAAAAAAGAGATAAATTAGCGAAAAATGTTTGTGAAAATATCGCAGATTTAATCGCGTTTTTTTGTGGATGGTTTCTTTTCAATGAAGAAAATGACACATCACTCGATCCCAAAAATACTGTGTGAAGCTAAATCCACGGTTCTTGACGGATTTTATTGAAATAGGTTTAGATCCGTGTATTTGCTCACGGTTGATAGTGAAATTGGATGCGCAAAGAAAGTGCACGCGTTTTGTGCAAATTATAAGCATTATAAAGTTTTTTGCACACTGAACATATATCGCAGCCGCCAAAGTAAATCTTGGTAAATGTATACAAATTAAAAGAAAACAATTCGCTGAATCGGGAAACCGCATGCGCATCAACTGGTTTTGAGGATTTCGCGATTTACATGCATTTCAAAATGGATATTACCCGATACAGTTTTATTTCAAGATTTAAAGGAATTTAAAGGAACCCAAAAATTATTTAAACGTCCTCCATTTCTTCCCCTAGATGTTAGCGTGTATTCGAGAAGTGATTACAATAAATATGAATTTTTTGCGTGAATTTTAACTAAAATGGAAGAATAACTCCGACCTATTATTACTAAATTTTTTCCAACTAACTCACAAAAGACATTAAAAAAATTTTTTCTCTTATAAAAATGCTATCAATTTTCACATTATATTTTTCGTTTTTGCTATAATATGCAAACCGCTAAAGATTTGGTTTCTTTGGAATTTTCGCGATGTTTAGATTACGTATATGTTTTTTTAAGTATTTTTAAGATGCACATAAAACTTGAATCTTGTTAAAACAAAGTGCAAACCATCAATTTTCTTGATTTCTGCGAAAATTTTCAACATTTTCACTAAAGTTATGGGACCTCAGTAATTATTTAGTATTTAGGAAGCCATAAATTTACAATGTTTCTCAATATTATGGTTAGCGTTTTTATAAGATTTTTTCTTATAATCATAATTGAAACCGTCATAACTTTGCCGCGCAATAACCAAAATTAGTATCTCAAACATATTTGAGAATGGGAATTTTTTCTCAATCTATGTACTAAAAATCTTTCAAGTAGCTTCAAAAAAAGTTTAAAGTTTTTTTTCAAATGGTGTATTAAAAATGTTGATTTTTCTTCATATGTATTTTAAAATTTTTATTTTTTTTCTTCAATTCCAAGCCTGTAAATTTTTCTATACCAAAAATCATAAGTGCAATTTTTCAAATGTTACTTTTGCACGTCGTCTAAAATTTGTTTCGAGTTTTTCACTACAACTAAGATTTTGGTTGTTTGTTTTTCTTTTTTGGTTTGGTTTGTTGTTTTTTCGTCCAAACATTTCACATGGTCTGATGATGACGACTACTGTGTTTTGCCATTCTGCAAACAACTAATTCCATATCTCAGACATCAACATGATATTCCAATTGGCTAGTTGATGCAACATTATAATGCTTGGCTGGCTTATTTGGTATTTTTAAATTTGTTTGTGGTTTTGGTTTGACGTTTAAGGCGTTGCGGATTTTTTTTGAGGGATTTTCCTCATTATCATCATAATGGTCGTTTTCTTCATCCTCTTCGTGGTATTTATGGATCTTTGTAGTGGATTTTAACTAAATTTCGTTTTCTCTTGTTCGTCTGATATTTTAATTGCAGCTTGTTCACAAGACTTTTTAACGTTACTTGGTTATTTGTTGCAAATTTATTTTTTCTCTTCGTACGATTTTCCATACCACCAACATCATTAAAGTCAAAACTTAATCATCTTAAGAGTGCTACAACGTGCACAGTTTTTGTTTTGTGGTTATAATTTCTTTAAGAAGTCGAATAGGAAACAAAGAAAATATGGGCAAAAAAATTGTTTCGTTCCAAGATTTTTTATAATGGTAGGGTATAAAAAATCTTGGAACGAAACAATTTTTTTGGTTGGATAATCTTGCTAAACCTTTTAAAAAACACAAAATCGGGTGGTTCCGCTCAATGTTGGTTATATGAAAACGTGAACATGCACCGAAAATTTTCTGCGGATAGCCCAACGAAAACTAAATATGAAACTTCAGCCACTTCGGTGGGAAAACCTTAAAAATGCCGAAATTGGGAGGTACCGGTCTATGAAAGTTATACCGAAACGTGGGTCAGTACCAACAATTCTTTGTAGGAATGTCGTTTACTCCAACGAACCTTATATACCGCATTTTACGTATTTCTGTAGTTAATGCGTCTAAAAATTTGAAAATACCAAAAACTATTCTACGGGGCTATTCTGGGGGAAAGGTTTGGAGCACCAACGAAGACTAAAAGTTATATTTCGGTCATTTCGATGTGATAATGAAGCTCAAAGCTTCAAAATATCAAACATCTGGAGGTACCGTTGTGTAGGGGCTATATAAAAACGTGGAGCTATACCGACAATTATCTACATGAATATTATATATCCTAGCAGTAATAGAAACTTTTGTTCTACATTTTAAAGCTCTATCTTAAATATTGCCTTCTGTATCTTGATTCCAAAAGACAATTTTACCGACAAAAAATTGTTAAATTAAACCGCAAAATTGTGAATGAAAATTCAAAAAATTGCTATCGGTAGAATTTTGTTATTACTTTTGACTGGTCGCTAACTTACCGAATAATAATAATTGTTCCACAATCATCCCAGACGGGACAAGGGAGACTTACGTTAATTAATTACGTTAATTAATGAAACTATATAAGCATTTTAATTTTACAGATTTTTTCAGTAACTCAAAAAATGCGTTGCAGAATCGCACCACTGATCAAGAATATAGTACTTTATATGATACCCGATGTGCTACAAACAAATTGACAAAGTTAATTATACTCTCCCTCTTATGGCGGAGAGAATAAAAATACCGAAAAATTGCGGTATGTACCTTTCATTGGGGTCTAAATACGAATTTTGACCTCACTGAAAATTTTTTGCGAGAGAATTGTACGTAGACCGTTATAATGGATCCATACCAAACACCCTATGAGTTCATTAAAAGGTCTTAAATTATAAATGTTACGAGCTGTATTTTCATTCAAAAGACGCACGGGGGTTGATAAAAATCTTTTCATTAGATACAAGAAATGTAAAAAATTTCGCTCCCGAAAAGTGATAATAATTTTATTTTAACGAAAATGTACCCCATCAATGATGTTCCGAACATAACTGCTACTCACAAAAGCTTGAGTTTAATATGAAAGATCTTGAGTTTAATATGAAAGATCTTACAAATATGAGGACGAAAAGATATTACCATAAATTTATACTGCGCGGTTTACTCGAAATATCTCTTAGTGTACATTCTACATCGTCCAATTTCCAAGGGCAATTGACCTCTGCAACGTGATCTCAAAGAACAGATTTGAACACAATCATCAAATTTAATCCACGCCTGCGAGACGAAGTTCGCCTGGTCCACTAGTTCTCAATAAAAAATACTTAGAACCAAGAAAAAATATAAATATTCCTGAAGTTAAAAGAATAACCAATTCCTGTTAAGAAGCTAGCTTTTTTACGTACATATGTACATATTTCTGTTCGCCCAAAAATCATCGAAGGGACATGAGAGACTTCTGTCATATAAATGAGTGAACTCCGGTTTACATTAGGTTCATGAACGGCGTGACTTACGATATCTCCAATAATACAGTGAGGGGCCAACGTTTAAAATGTGATGTTGCCTGGTCTAGGAATCGAAGTCGGGCATAATTCAGCATGGAAATGTACAAATTGGAGAGATTTTTATGCCCTAAATAACAATTTATTTTATTTTTGCTTTATTTACTCTCCTAGGTGGGTCAGAACATTTGCCTCATCACGCTGTTTGGTATCATTGTCCACTTTCTTTTTACTTACAGTGAATCACAGTCAAAAGTATCCACTTCACTTTCTTTCATTAAAACTGCGATTTCTAAGAGTTAAATAATGATAGCGATTTCATTCTTTTTTATATTGTTACATTAGTGTCTTAACTTAAACGAAATTCAGGTAAATTTAAAATAAAAATTGTTAAACAACATCGATTTCTACCTCACAGTGAAAAGTATGCACTCTAAAAGTTTCATGAAACAAAAAGGATTTTTTTGGGTTTCAGCCCTTGGTATGACATCCTTTGTTATCCTTTACAGCTTTTAGCCTTTCTGGCAAAGATTTAACTAAGTTTTCGGGGCAAGATATCTGAATTTTTCCCCATTCTTCTTGCAAGGCACATTTCAGGGTTCCTATACTTTAGATGCTACGATTTATTATATTTGTCTCCAAAATACTCCATAAATTATCTATAGGATTCAAATTTGGGGATCGGGGAGGTGTTTGAATCAATTTTGGACAGTAACATAGCATCCATTTTGGAAAAATATGTATGTGATATGTGCTCGGGCTCATATATTGATAAAATTGGAATTTTGTACCAAATCCCATTTTTTCAGCGCCTAAATTTCAAATTATCCTTTCAGAATGTTTAAATAATACATCTTATCCTTAATTCCTTCGATAAAGACACGATTTCCTACACCGGAAGCACTCATACAACGCCATACCACGACAGAGTCTCCTCTGTGCTTTAATTTTGAAATTGTGTGTTTGGGGTCCAAGGCGGTATTTGCCCTATGACATACCTTAATTGGTCCATATGACTAAAACGGGTTAAAGTTGTATTCATTGCTTTCATTGGCAGCCTGTTTTGGTCCGGTGTAGGAAATCGTGTCTTTATCGAAGGAATTAAGGATAAGATGTATTATTGGGATCTGCTCAAACTTTACAAACGGGACCTCACTCCTCTCTGTTAACTGCCATAGGAGTAACTTCCTTAATCTCGGTTTTAACATTGGTGAGGGCTACAACACCTGGCAGTTAGCTGGTATTAGCGCTTTTTGCATCGGTAACAATCATCACAATTTATCCACACAAGTTGTATCTGTGACAATTTTCCCATCTTTCAGTTTGAGCCCAGCCAACTTAATTTATTTAAATTCATTCTTGAGGACCACGGTCTGATATCCATAGCTCCCAATCTGTTTGTTGTCAAAGTGCTTGATGCACCACTCCTCCAGATAAAACGTGCTAACCAAGTACTCTGTCATCCGACCAACTTACTTGTAGTCAGCCTTGCGGATTTATGACTGAAATGGGGATGGTATTTTAATGTTATCAGAGGAAAACTGGTGACACACCGTTGCTGCTTTGAGCTTATACTAAAGCGTCTGGCAATGCATGTTGGATTATTCTTCCTTTTGTTCGTTGATACCGCATTGTCATTCTCCTAAGGACTATATGTTCTGCTGCTGGATGAGTCCTTTCGGAACAATCAAGAATCGGTGAGATGGTAAACATTGACACTGTCGCTTATATTGTCCTATTTTTTCTGGTATGGATGAATGGTAGTGAAAACAGCAGGTTTGCCGCTGGAGTAAGAAATGCGGCATTTGATATTAATTTTCAGTTTATAGAGGTTATTTTCCTGTTAAAGAGTTATTTCAAATAATCGACGTTTCTGTTTTTTCCTGCACCGCTCGTACTCTTTCAGAAGTTTTGTTAGTTTTACGTAAATTGGTTTATCGGATATGTGAAGCAAGTAAATGAGTTGCTCCATAGGATTTTAATTTTTAAATAGGGCTTGAAATAATGACTTCTCATAAATGTGTTTTCTGCACAAAAAACCTTCCATAACAGGTAGCCAACGGGAAACACACACACATTTGTAAACCAGTAAGGAAGGGAATATTTAAAATATATTTGGGTGTACGGGAGCTATATAGACCGATTTTAAGATAATTTGCCCGATTTCTAGACAGATTTCCGTAACACATTCTCAATTTGGTCAAAACTGGTTAGATAGGTATGATTGATAAGCTCAATTTCTGTCGAATTTAGTATCCGATTTGCCCGTATCTTAGCACAGCGCACAGTGCAAAATACGAGCACTTTAGCGGAACTTTACTAATAACTTTTAAAGGAAAAGGTGTAGATTCCTAAAATTTTGCACAAATGTTTATTATATTAGTGGACAGTGTGGGGCTCAAATTGGGCTACATAGACCCGTGGTTTCCTGTAGCGCTCATGTAACGGTGGCTGCCGTTTTTACGTTTTACATTCATTGTTCAATCGATTTTAATGCAAATTGGTATATTGAGTTGTCAGCGGATAAAAAACTTATGTAAAAAATATTGTCAATATAGGTTCGCGTTTTGGAATAGCCCCCACATGCCGGGTTCCCTCATATTGGGTATTTTATAGGTTAAAGACAAAAATTGCTGCCGATTTTAATGCAAATGTAAATTTTAAGATGTTAGCGAATAAAAAAACCTCCTCACACAAAAGCTGTCAACATAGGTCCACTTTTGGGTGAAGCCCCACAACCCTATATATTTTTTTTGTTTTCATTTGTATCTATAATGTTTATTGGTCAATTCAGCAGGTCTGTACCATTAATTTTGTTAATAATGCCTTTTAGATCTAGTTCAGGTCTGCACTGCATTAAAATTTTGAACGTTTTTTGGTATTTGCACCTCAGCATCTAAAAATGTTGCACTATATGTAAATCACCAACATTTAGAGGTCAAAACTATGAAAAATTGCGAGAGGTTTCTTAATTTTACAGAAATTATCATTGTTAGAATTAGTGAGTCCATTTCTTCAAAGCACAGTCAACAATGGCGTTCATTGTCGCGTTTACCTTCCACTTTTGGAAAATGCAACTGAATGAAATTCCCGAAGTCTTTTTAGAAAATCTTGAATATCTCCAAAAACCGCACGACACCGCAGTTTTATAGCTTTGCGAACAGAGGAGAATCCAATCTTTCAGATTATATATATCTTAACACGTGAATGTACGGAACTCACTTTTGAAATGTCCACGGAAAGTAAAAAATTATAATTTTGAAAACTTCAAAAAATCACTTATTTCCGACTAAAATTGCACGAAAACACTAAGGGTCTTTTCGCATTTTTTAAAGTGTAAAATATCACAATTGTTTTGTAAAATATTAAGAAAAATAAATCATGGCACACTGACTTACCATTTGTCCGCGCCACTCCATTTTTTTAATGAATCGAAAATACATTTCTTACAAAAAACAAAAAAAAAATATTAAACAAAAGTGCATTTTTAAGTCGTTTCGTGGAGTAAATCGGCAAACTTAGTATGGACTTAGCTAACGAATTCAATAAAAGTTTAATTAATTTCATGTACTTTGAAAATCCCTTAAAGTTCCACTAAACTTCCCAAATTTCGCACTGTGCAGCGTAATGTATTTGTGGTCTATATTTCAATGGTGTAATTTTAAAAAATCCTCATTCTTGAGACACCTGTGTGACACCTCCTCCACAAATGCCTAAAAATATGAGATTAAATGTAGGTTATAGCCTGATCCAATATCTTTCTGAAAATTAAAAAGTAAAAAAAAACATACTTGCTCACTTCTTTTTAAAATGAAAGATCAATTCATAGGGTATGTTTAGTTGGGCAACAACAAATTCTCCAGTTCGATAGGATAAAATGTTGAGGTGAGGGAGGGGTGATCCATAGGTTATGTTTCTCAGTTACCGTATATGATGAGCAGTAGAGGGAGAAAAGAAGAAGTGAAATAAAAACAACCAGTATTAATTCTTTATATAAATATGATTGCTGTTTATTGTGATATTCAATTCTTTTCTTACAACAAAGAGATTACCTTTTGTAATCTGGGGTTGGCACAGAGGCCTTGGTGCTTTCGCTTCTAGAGATAAAACAAAAGTGAACGCAGAGGTTCACGTGGATCGCAGAGGATCTTAGTGATCGCAGAGGATCGTGTTGATCGCAGAGGATCTTCCTTTATTACTAATACAACTACAATTATTCCAGTGAGAGAACAGTCTCTCCTATGTATCAAAATGGGCAAACCAACAACAACCGTCGCCCGTTGGTATCTACACTCTCCGGTCTCCGCAGAGGGAACTTGTAGAGGTGATACCCGAGCTGTCAATCAGCATCCGTGATCGACTGGGCTCGAGAAGTTGATGGCCAACGTATCTAACTTATACATTGCCGCCCACCTTGATACACGTAAGCGTGTATCAACAATTAAAGCTAGAATAATTGTAAAAAGAATCAACGTAAATTCAGATTTCAAGTGAGCTATAGTTCAAACAAGCGATGTCAATAAACGAGTAATTAAGAAAGGATCGACTCCGATATTCGCTCGATTCAAGAATATGGAGACGAGTCACTGAACAATTCAATTTAAGTTTTCAAGATATAACAGCACTAGCGATTTGTTTCAATTAGTTGTTAGCATTACTCAGTGGTCGATTTCAATTTAAAATACGAGATTACGAACAAGAGGTGGCAGGAACCGGACCGATAAGAAGGTACCCGAAATAGATTTTTGGGCACGCAACGAATTCATAACTATGTTTGGCGGTTCCCAAAAGCACACTATTACTTAAGGAAGAGTTTGGTGTTGTCCGAAGACCGATCCAACAAACGCGGTTCTCGACATTTGACATCAGAAAAAGCCGGAGAGGAGGTTGGACGCGACAAAGAAGGACTAAATATTCGACTTTTGACCTTGGTAAAAGCCGGAGAGGTATTTGCGCGCGACAAAGAAGGGGTAAATACTCGACTTTTGACCTTTGTAAAAGCCGGAGAGTGGTTTGGGTGCGAAAAAGTGGAATTATGTTCTCGACTTTTGACATCAGTAAAAGCCAGAGTTGTCTTCGTTGAAGAAGCAACAACTTTTCTAATTTGCAAAGTATTAGTATCTGGAAGATTGCTTTGGCATTTATTAGAAGAGCGGGTCGACATATTGCACTTAGACTCTCGACTTTTGACATTTGTAAAAGCCGGAGAAGTGCAGGGCAATGTAGAAATGCCTGTAGGGTGTCGGGGCTGCGACAAAACACAACTGTGATCTCGACTTTTGACATCAGTAAAAGACGGAGACAGTTTTGATGTAGCCGGAGCTCTTCTAACATGTGGCCGGTGGAGAAGGCTATGATGCCGTTGTTTGCACAAATTGCAATTATGTTTGCTTTGGCAAGATTTAATTACATGGCCACGAGTTAAGCAATTAAGGCAGCACTTATACTTTTTAACAATTGAGAATTTATCCTCAAACGAAAGTTCTTTGAACCGAGGGCAGACACGCAGAACATGACTCTGGTGAGGACAAATTGGGCAACAATATTTCTGGGCTGAACTATTGGATGAAGTTTTCGATTTGGACAACGATTGTTTGGAGGATTTAGATAGAGCAACATTATTGGGTGACGAGTCAGTGAGTTGATTCCCGTACATGTTGTGAATACAAACCAATGTTTGTATCCTCTCTGTGAGGAAAGCATCTAAGTCTCGCCAAGAAGGCAACGAAGACTTGTTCTTGATACTTTGCTCCCACAGAGTCAAAGTTAACTTTGGCAAACGCTGCAAACAAATACAAACTACTATTGGATCCCAATGATCCGTGATGACGTCATAGACGGTCATTGCAGCAAGACAACTACTAATCCCACGCTGAATGGTTTTCAAACCAGAGCAAGTTTCTTTATCCAAAGAAGGGAGACTGAGCAATTGTTGGATGTGACTATTTACCACGATACGTTTATTGTCATACGTATCCGACAATGCTTTCCACGCTAAGGGGAAACTAGAATTGGTGAGTGGAAATGACGAGACGATTTCGCGAGCCTCACCGGTGGTTTTCTGCAACAAATAGCAAAGGCGCTCAATGTCTGACAGACGCGAATTTTCAACAAATAGGGTGGTGAAAAGATCCCTAAAGGAGGGCCAAGTCATAAATCCACCAGCAAAAACATCAATGTCGATTGGTGGCAATGGTAAGCTGTGGGTATCGACAGGTGATGTGGAGTTAGCAACAGGGTCACTAGAGCAATTGCAAGGATTGCAAAAAGTTTCAGGTGGAGCAGGTACGGAGGGAGAAGCAGACTGCACAGGAACCGACGGGACGGATTCGTCCAATGACCTATTGGGTGGAGTTGCTACTTCAGCAAGATTCAACGAGTGTTTGGGAGGTCGTGAGATTTCTAAAGATTTACTCGAAAGCAAACCTGGAGATTGTGTTTCTTTTGAAACGTTCAACAATTCATTTTGTGGAGGTGGTGAGATTGGGGAAGCTATAGCAGATGATGGAGTTTCAGTGCCTGAAGATTTAAGGCGTTCAAGATGCCGACTAATTGTGCTAATGCACCGAAGGTAAGCAATGTAGGATGTGGCGTACTTTTCCTCAACGACATCAATACCATCAGCCTGTGCAGTCTCGGATGTCGTGAGGTAGTTTTTGCACTCGTCATAAGTGCTTTTGACTTTAGACCACAATTTTTGAAACTCAGAACTGTGGATTTCGAAATAATATACATTATTGTTGGATTCACTACTTCGTTCAAACGATGCTACACGTTTCAAAAAGATGTCAGAAGCTCTAACAAAACGAGTGTGTGGGGTGACTGACATCTCGAAGTTTAAATTCAGAAAAATCAGTGAAAATCTACAACTGAATTTGCAACGAATGTTGAAAAATGGAAATTCAGTTTAAGCACAAATTGCTATAGCTCAAAGGAAATAAGAAATTTCCACGAAAACCTCAAAATTTCTACGAATACTACAGAAAAATAGCAAGGTGTAATGATTTTTGTAATTAAAGTAGGGCGAAATAGGAGAGAATTTAAATACACTTCCTCAGGGCGAACAAGAACTACTTTAATTTGGTCAAAATGCAAAAAAAGTATATAGTGCTACCTAGTGTAGGGTGTATGATAAGGTGAGATAAGCCAATGGTAGGGTGTAGTTTCCAAAATCCAACGACAAGTAAGCTATTAATATGAAAACACTAATGTTTGCACCAGAAAATCAACGCAAATCAATTAATTTGTCTGAAATATATATTGTTCGGTTGACAAGTTGGTGCAATGTATGCCAAAAGTAGGGTGTATTTGTCCAAAAATACCGAAACCCCTACGGAGACTCAATAATTTTCCAAAATGTTTACAAATATTGCCAAAAACAATATAAAAATGCCGAAAAACAATTATTTTTCACGAATGTTCTCTGCTGGATAAATGTGCAATAAATGCCGAGTGTAGGGTGAATTTGTCCAAAAATTCCAAAAACCCTACTGCTAATTAATTAGATTTCAAAAAATTATCGAAAAATAATTTTCAAAATTAATTATTAAAAAAAACTATTTGTGCTGTTTTACCCCACTGTACTATTTGTACTTTCTTACCCCACTGTGCTGCACACACAAGCGACGCTAGCAGAGAAAAGTCTATGTGTATGCAGCGAAGCTCCCACTGAACAACAGACGTTGCAAACGACCAAGCAAGTGAGTGCTGAGGATCAGCAGAGTTTTGTTGGTAGTTTTTGCAACGTTACTAATAGACGCGGCAAAAAGGCGGGAACGTTGTTGTTAGAAAATGTATTTTCTCAAAGTAGAATAATTAGTATGAGAATAGAACGAACGAATGTGTTTGGTTGGGGATCTATACAATTGTAACAAAGAAATGAAATGCAGCGAGATTTTGGATGGTGCGTTGTTATTGTAAATTTGGCTGTGCAAATTTTCAAAGGGTTTTATGTAAACCGAGGGGGAATAACAACGCCAAATATTTTTGGATGGAGAGGATCGTACCAACAACTAATACCAAACGACAATGTGCAATGTGTGTTGTTGTTAAATTTGCGAATGCAAATTTTCAAGAAAAGGTCTTCGTTAGAAAAGAACCTTGGGGAATAGCAACAATACAAATAAATTTTAAATGATCAGCACTCAGACAGATAAGTGTAATGAGAGTTAAATCAGTGCGTGTAATAATTTAACAACAAAGAATTCGAGAGCGAATGGAAGTTGACGATGTTGTTATTGCAAATATTACAAAATATATTTGCAAGTTCTCAGTTAGAAAGAGAAGAGCCACAATCCGAATTTTACAAAGTAACAACACCGAATGCTTTGTATGATCAACGCGACGTAGGGTGATCAGTACAACAAAATAAAACTAGCAAGTTTAGCAAGAACTAAGACGCTTTATGTGGAGGGATGAAGCAATTAACACACGTAGTGATGACAATAGTCGACCAAAGTGCAAATTGCAAGGCTAGAAACGACGATTGGAAGTTATGAGTGTTAGTTGTTTTGGTGAGAACTAATAAGTTAGAGCAAATTATGATTTGTATGATCAACGCGACGTCGGATGATCAGTACAACAACGATTTAAACCAAATTTGTGTGTGGACTGTATAAGTAATAATTGTGAAACGAATTTAATTCACTCGCGTAGGGAGATTGAAATTCGACCAATGATTTATTTATTTACTGCTCAAACGAAAAATATTAACACTCGCGGTAGCTCACTTTTGATAGAAATCTGAGTTTACGTACCTGGTGTTAGTATGGTAATTTGTTGTTGTTTAGAGGAGATGCAATTTTCTTCAATATTTGTCCGTGCTAAGACAACAGCAAATGCTTCAAATCTCGTTGTATCACAATACAAGAGAGAGAGAGAATAGGCAACTGGAGCAGCGACAACAAAAAGGCTGGCTTCAATCCGGCTCGAAGGACCAATGTTTAGTTGGGCAACAACAAATTCTCCAGTTCGATAGGATAAAATGTTGAGGTGAGGGAGGGGTGATCCATAGGTTATGTTTCTCAGTTACCGTATATGATGAGCAGTAGAGGGAGAAAAGAAGAAGTGAAATAAAAACAACCAGTATTAATTCTTTATATAAATATGATTGCTGTTTATTGTGATATTCAATTCTTTTCTTACAACAAAGAGATTACCTTTTGTAATCTGGGGTTGGCACAGAGGCCTTGGTGCTTTCGCTTCTAGAGATAAAACAAAAGTGAACGCAGAGGTTCACGTGGATCGCAGAGGATCTTAGTGATCGCAGAGGATCGTGTTGATCGCAGAGGATCTTCCTTTATTACTAATACAACTACAATTATTCCAGTGAGAGAACAGTCTCTCCTATGTATCAAAATGGGCAAACCAACAACAACCGTCGCCCGTTGGTATCTACACTCTCCGGTCTCCGCAGAGGGAACTTGTAGAGGTGATACCCGAGCTGTCAATCAGCATCCGTGATCGACTGGGCTCGAGAAGTTGATGGCCAACGTATCTAACTTATACAGGGTATTTAGGATCAAACATAGGCAAAATCCCGATGTATATAGATAAAAGGCTTGCTGAGCATCATAAACCCAATCTGTATTCAAGTTAAAACATGGTGATTTTATATCAAACACTGTCCAATATTATTTACCACCATTGTAATGTCCCACTAATATGTACATCGAATCGAAGCTTTTTCCGTTATTATCTAGTATTTGGGAACAACAAAATTTGCTTCCCAATATTTTTCTGTTTGTTTGTTGATGAACATGAACATAATGTTGAAGGTGCTGCTGTCGTTAATGTTGATTTGCTTTTTTCCACTGCACTTTTATAGTTCTCGAGTTTGCCATAAGTACATAGTACTAGTATCGGTAACAACAACAAATAGACAAAGGGAAATTACTGAAAATGAAAATTGAAAATAATATCCAAAAAAACACAGCATTTCACGTAATGAGAGATGATGCTTTGCAGCTGCAATTTCCCCTTAATTAAAAAATTTTTCTCTTTGCCATTTTCATTTGATAGAGTTACAATTTCTGTGTTATTATTTTTTCAGACTATTTGTGCTTTAATCTCTCCAAACAAAAAGCACAAATCAATTTGGAAAAAGTTCGTTCATTTTTTGTATAATAATTACTTGAACCAACCGTCGAAACTGCTTCTAAACTCATTAAACAAAATCACTTAGGAAATACCCACTTGAAGCCACTTTAGATTATTAAAGTGATTGCTGCCGGTAGTTCAAATTATTGCCGTACTAAGTACGAGTAGTTGTTCGTTTCTTTGTTTTATTTGATAGTTTCCTTTTTCGTAATTAAATTTAATTTGCTTGATTGTCGTTGTTGATTTGCAAGTGGCAGGTCTGCTTTTAAGTACTTTTATTTATTAATTGGCTTCTAAAGGTAACAGCAAAAGAGGTGATTAATATAGAGAATTACGCAACAGGAAACAAGTAAGAGATTTCTATAGTCGGACGTGGGCGACCATGTCATACCCTAGACCATTTCCTCTGGGCACTAGTTTTCCACTGAATTAATTTTATATGATTGCGACAGATTTTTGGGGTCCGGTCATACATATATAAGATGATATGCACGATAACATACCAGAGATATATCACATAAATACATTGTCATTACTGGAAACGTTAGGTTTTATTTTCTTTATTTTATAATGGACACATACCAAAGCGGTATGGCTGTATATACATACATACATGTTTTTTTTTTTTCAAAAATTATTAATTGTATAAAGAAAGAAATATCAAAAGACACTTAGAAGTAGTTTTCGCTGATCTTTACCCAACCATCCAATGAAAAAAAACGAAAAATTTTTTAGGTATTACATTACTTTTGACCAAATGTAGCCAAAAACTTCAAGTGTATCATTGCAATTTGCATCAATACAATTTTGTGGGCATTTCGCTAGACATTTTGTAGCATAGCAACTAAATGCAGTTCGTTACAAGCAAACCAAAACAATAAAGAACCCCATTTATACGGTAGACAGTACTTCGGTTATCTAACTAACATTTATATAATTTGCATCTCTCTCTTGATCACGAGTTGGTTTTCTAGTTTCGTTTTTGTAATTTGCCTGAATATGTCTCCCAGAAGTTAAAATGTGGAGCCAAAATTATATTTTTATATCTTTCCCACAAAAGTTTCGGTTAATTTCACCCGCTAAATATTATCCGATCATGATCCAAAATTTTTGGCATTCTCCTTGACCAAAACTCTTACATCGTACATAAATTTGTTAGTATTGAACTATAACTTCGACCTTTAACGTGAATGTAATTACACTGCACACAATTAAAACTGTGGGATCCATGTATATAATAGGGTGTAATTCTGTTATCGGACCACGTACATCAACATAATTGACATCAATGAAAGGTTGAAAGATCGTCTTCGAAATATAACTCACGTTGTCGTTCAGGATATAATACAAATTTTACACAAAAGTTTTTCATCGGAGGAAAATATGGTTCTCTACTTTGCCGGTATATGACCTCCAGGAATTAAAATATGGACGAAAAATAAAATTTTGATATTTTTCATACCAAAATAATGGTCCATTTCACCCGCTAAATAGTATTAGAGTATTACACCTATCTTTTCTATTTCATGGTTGCTGTATTTTATGTGGTTGTGTTTTTGTTGTATTATTAAATTAAGAATTTTTTTTTTTAATATATCAACATTTCTTTTTAGCATATCGGGAATGTGATGGTTCTTTGATGCTGTGAATCTTTTGTATATATTTTTCATTGCATTTCTTATAAAATTAGGGATGAGCCCATGATTTCGAGGCGATATAAAACTTCCCACCTGAAAATTTCCGGTATTGTTCCATGTTTTTATATATCCCCCAAAGAAATTTTCGGTACTTTAAATGTTTTAGCTACAATATTCAATGGAAATAACTGAAATTTGGTATTTAGTCTTCGCTGGAGTTACGCAACTTTCCTCTAGAAATTTATCGGTACAGGTTAACGGCGCTCCCGATGTTGTTAACTATCCAAATCCAGAATATCCAGGTTTAGGTGTAGTCGGTTCTGCCCAATTTTATGTATTTCGCTCAATTCGGAATATTGTAAATATTGGTCCATGTTTTGGAAAGAACAAAAATGTCGCCCCATATTAACTGTTTTGAAGGGAGTATTATTAGTTGAGATATATGTACTACTCCTGCAATAAAAGGAAGAGTTTAGTACTTTCATAAACGAAATAAAACTAATTGTTCCTATTCACTTCAATACAGTTCGTGGTGGAGGGTATGAAAAGTTCGGCCCGGCCGAACTTAATGCTTTTCTTACTTGTTATTTTTGTGATTTTCTTGTATAAAACTACGTACTTCATCGGAGGAGTGGCGGGTCTAGGGGAGGGGCATGAAAATGGATGCTAGGGTCAGAAACTAAGGAAATAATGTAAATTTCTTGACATTTAAGTTTTGGATTTAATAGAATTCCCAAAACAAAAAAGTAAATAATTTGAATCACATTAAAAATTATATTTTACAAAATATTGAAGTTTTTCATGTGATTTGGCCCAGTTGTATATGTTTTGACCATTAAATTTTAAGGTGTTTTATGTATTTTCAGTATTTTTCATAATTCTTGTTGGATATCGTGTCAAAACTTTTTATTTCCTTATACTTGAAGCATTGAACTATAAATGCAATTTTGTTGCAAATGTATTGGCCACCACTGTAGAGGTATGTATGTTCTATATCTCTGGTATGTTACCATGTTAATCAACTTATGCATGTATGACCGGAGGCTAATATATGTCGCAATCATATAAAAGAAATTCCGTGGAAAATAGTGCCCAGGTGTAGTGGAGTAGGGTATCACATGGCCGTCCGACTATAACACTCTCTTATGGGTACTTTACACGACATGTATTTTACATATGTTCTGTCACTTTGCATATACATTTTTTATATAAAAAATGACAACCCATATGTAAAAAACATATCGTGTAAAGTACCCATTACTTGTTTTTTATTATTATTGTTTTTTTTTTACTAGAATATATCACCTGTGTTCAAAACCCTCACCAAAATTAAAACATCCATTTCCTGGGTATTTCAACCAGGTAAAACTTCTCTTTAAATGATATCCTACTATGGTCAAAATGCCCTTCGGCAACTCCACTATAGAAAGGAACAGCTCCTATTTCATTGGGCTTAGCTTGGAAGGAACTGCACTCATTAGCATGAAATTCGTTTCGCATTGTTCCTACGTTGAATAAAGTTCTCATATTTTCAGTTTAAATCATAGTTTTGTAAACTATATTTTTATTTTGCCCCTTTCATTTCATATTAAACTTTATTTTTCATTATCTATTTTATGGCACATACTTCAGCATACAAAGCCAATTTTTTTAATTTAGTGTAATGTTTTTGTTGTTAGTTGTATTCCTGCTTCGGCTAATTCTTTGCATCATTTTTTTCTAGTAGTTATAACCAACTTTTTCCGTTATTAATCTAAAAGTTTGAAACATGCCAACAAAAAAACTCCACTTTAAAAATTGGAATCATTGCTAAAGTTTTCCACTTAAATTATACTCCCTCTTGTATTAGAATGTTTTTTAGCTTTTTGATTTTTTGTTGGTTAATTCCATTTATTGCTTTTTGATCATCTCTTGTGTGTGTGTGCTTTTTTTGTAGTATTTTCGTTAATGTCCATTAAACTGATTTCAGGGTCAGACTGAAGGATGTGTAAACCTTTCTGTATATTTCAGTTTTCATTGTATCACAATGAGTAGGGTTTTGGTCCAAGTCTGACGGATTATTTTTGTTTTGTTTTGTTTTTCTTTGTTACATTTTTTATTTGCAACAAATAATGACAAACATGTTATTATTATATTGTTGTTGTTGGTTGTAAAGTTATTCATGGATTGGGAATCAATTACTTTGGTGATTAAGTTGATTTGTAAATAAAATTAATAACAAGAAAGGTAAATTGAGTTTTCTCCAATGTAAATTTATTAATTTGTATATCTGTATGATGGACACTAGGGATATAACTTTTTGCGCTTTTTTGCAAATATCAAAAATACCACCACATAGCCGTGTAGAGCATGAAAAACTATTATGAAAAAAGGTGTAATTTTTTCTCTATCGCGAAAAAAGTTTCCGCACCAAATGCATTGAAGTTCAGTAATGCATTTCTTAATTTTAGCTGTTATGACAACATATTTGCTTTTAATTACATTTTTTATTTTTTTGTAATCTAATTTAAAGTCATTACCAAAGCGTTCTGGACCAATTTGTTCTCAAATCGCGCCATTTCGGAGCATTTTAGGAATTTTTGACACTATTGCAATTTTTGGTTTTTCTTTATAAACTCGTGAATTTTATGTTTATATTTATTGCACCTATCGGACAAGAGAATATGGTGCCATTTGCAACAAATTTGCGAAAATTACAGACCGTTTTAATGACTTTGCCTGTGAGAATTGTATTTATTTTCTATAAATATTTATTCAAACAAAGCAAATTTAAAATTTTAAGTATAAAAAATATCAAAAGGGTTTTAGTAATCACGGTCGGTGCGGAACCTTTTTTCACCGAATCGATCTTAGAAACGCGTTTTCGTTATTAGGACAAAATTCCCCACGTGGTACTGGTGTTGTATTTTTGTAAAAAACATGTTCGATTCTCACAGGCAAAGTCAACAAAAACAGCCTGTAACTTTCGCGACTTCGTTGCAAATGACCCCATATTCTTTTGTCCGGTAGGTACAAAAAATATAAACATAAAATTCACGAGTTTATAAAGAAAAAGCAAAAATTGCAATAGTATCAAAAGGTCCTAATATGCTCCGAAATGGCGCGATTTGAGAACAAATTGGTCCAGAACGCTTTGATAATGAGTTTAAATTAGATTACAAAAAAATAAAAATTTTAATTAAAAGCTAATATGTTGTCATAACAGCTAAAATTAAAAAATGCATTACTGAACTTCAATGCATTTGGTGCGGAAACTTTTTTCGCGATAGAGAAAAATTGACGTCGTATTTCATAATAGTTTTCCATGCTCTACACGGCTATGTGGTGGTATTTTTTTGGTTATAGCCCTAATGGACACATTGCACAGTGGATGCGTCCATAGGACAAAAACGGAAAATAGTATGTCTGCATATAACACTTATAAACATATCAAAATTCATTGTACTGACAATGTTTTGAAGATTTGTAACGGTACTTTCTGATGGGTGCCACCTTGGTGCAATGGTATGCACACCCGCCTTGCACACTGAGGGTCGTGGGTTCGATTCCCCGGCCAGTCAACATCACTTTTTCAACGGTGGCAAAATACCCCTCAGTAATGTTGGCGACATTTCCTGAGTATTTCAGCCATGTAAAACTTCTCTGCAAGTGGTGTCTTAAGACACGCCGTTCGAACTCGGCGATAAATAGTAGGTCCCATATCATTGAGCTAATGTGAATCGGGGTGCACTCATTGATATGAGAGAAGTCTCCCTTGTCCCATCTTGTATGTTTGTGGAACACTTATTATTATTATTTTCTAATGGGAGCATCATGCAAACGTATGTTCATTCTTACAAACAGTACGTTGCAAACGGAGCGAATAAAGTATTTTACAAAAAAAAAAAACAGTAACAAAAGCGTTAAGTTCGGCCGGGCCGAACTTTTCATACCCTCCACCACGAACTGTATTGAAGTGAATAGGAACAATTAGTTTTATTTCGTTTATTAAAGTACTAAACTCTTCCTTTTATTGCAGGAGTAGTACATATATCTGAACTGATAATACTCCCTTTTAAAACAGCTAATATGGGGCGACATTTTTGTTGTTTCCAAAACATGGGCCAATATTTACAATTTTCCGAATTGAGCGAAATACATAAAATTGGGCAAAACCGACTAGACCTAAACCTGGATATTCTGGATTTGGATAGTTAACAACATCGGGAGCGCCGTTCTATGGAGGCTGTATAAAACGTTAACCTGTACCCATAAATTTCTGGAGGAAAATTTTATAACTCCAGCGAAGACTACATACCAAATTTCAGTTATTCCCATTGAATATTGTGGCTAAAACTTTCATAATACCGAATATTGGGAGGGATCTTTCTATGGGGACTATATAAAAACATGGAACAATACCGGAAATTTTCAATTGGGAAGTTTTATACCACCAACGGAGATTAAATATTATATTTCATCCGTTTCGATGGGATATTGATGACACAACCTTAAAATACCGAAAATCGGAAAGTACGCTTCTATGGCGTTATTTGAAGAAAAGGGCTTATACTGATACTTCTCTTCTGCGATATTTTATACATCCATGGCAATTTAAATACTAAATTTCAGTCATATCGGTGGTATATTGAGGCCACAACTATGAGGGTATTTGAGGACGTCGACCTATACCGGCACATTTCGGCTGGAATGTTTCATACCTCTATCAAAAACTTAATACCAAATATCAGCTATTTTGGTGGAGAACGAGCTCTATGTAGAAAATCGCGAGGTACCGTTCTATTGGGGCTATATGAAGACATGAAAAGTTTTATACCCTCAACGAAGACTAAGTAGCATCTTGCAGCCATTTCCGTGTTATAATGAGGCTAAAACCTACAATATACCGAAAATTGGAATATACCGTTATATGGGGACTATATGAGGGCGTGTGACCTATACCAAAAATTTCATATGGAATGTTTTATACCAAAGACTAACCACCAAATATCAGCCATTTCGGTGGAATATTAAGGCCACAACCTTCAAAATGCCGAAAATCGGGAGGTACCGTTCTATGGGTGCTATATGAAGGCGTAGACCTATACCGATATATTTCATATGGAATATTTTATACCCCAAATGAAGAGTAACCACCAAAGTTCAGCCATCTCGGTGGAATATTGAGGCCACAACCTTCAAAATACCGAAAATCGGGAGCTACCGTCCTATCGGGGCTATATGAAGGCGTGGACCTATACCTACAAATTTCCGGGGGAAGACTAAATATCAAATTTCAGTCATTTCGCTGCGATAATGAGACTAAAGACTTCAAAATACTGAAAATAGGGAGATATCGTCCTATGGGGGCTATATCAAAAACGTGGACCTATATAAACATTTTAAGGTAGAAATATTTCTTAGCCTCTAGAAACACAAAATACAAAGTTACAGCCGATTCTCTTGTCAAATGGGACTAATACATTCAAAATATCTTAAAGTGACGCGTACTATATATGGGGCGTTATATGGGGGCTCTACCAAAACGTGGACCTATATAAACAAACTGTGGTAGAAATGTTTTTTAGCCTCTGGAGACACAAAATACCAAATTACAGCCAATTCGGTGCTCAAATGGGACTAATACATTCAAAATATCTTAAAATGATGCGTACTATATATGGGGCGTTATATGGGGCCTATACCAAAACGTGGACCTATGTAAACATTTTATTCAAAATATCTTAAAATGGCGCGTACTATATATGGGGGCTATACCAAAACGTGGACCTATATAAACAAAATTTGGTAGAAATATTTTTCAGCCTCTGGAGACACAAAATTCCAAATTGCAACCAATTCGGTGGTCAAATGGGTCAAATATCCTAAAATTTCCTTAAAACGACGACGCGTCACGCGTCACTTTGTATGGGGCCTATACGAAAGCGTGGACCTACATAGCCCGCTTTCAATACCAAAAGTCCTACATACATATTATAGATTTTACCAAAATTTCATCCACCTACTTCAATCCGTTCGGAAGCTAGAGTGATTTCCACAGACGGACAGACGGACGGACATGGCTATATCGATGTAGAATTGCTCGATGATCAAGAATATATATATAGTTTGTGGAAGTGACAAACTTACTATACCCCCCATCCTATGGTGGAGGGTATACAAATAAACAAGTTGGAACGGCGCACAATGGTTCAGGAATCGATTTTCCTGACCAAAAATCAAAATTTTGTTTTGTGAAAGATATTTAATTTCTATATGGGATTCGAAATATTTGAAGGTGTGGGCGTGGCGTGCCACTAAAGACGAGCATTTTCCCCATTTTTGGGAAATACGTAATTTTTGCAAATTTCTGGAGAAAGACGAAGCTATTTCTCTGAAACTATAACAGTTATTGTGTTCATTGTTTTTTTGTAAGGTAGGTAGGATTGTGGCCTTTAGTAAATTACCGTAGCGTTTACACAACATGATCTATTTTATTTTTCCTCGGGTACTAAATTTTATGAAATTCCAAATTTAGTGGACTAGAACTTTTGTGGAACAACATGGAACAAAGTACTGTTTTCACAGAAAGATGGCCGAAAGTCTCCTCTTCCAGCTCATATATACTTTTGTACCCGTCCCGTTCCGTCCGTTTAACACTTTTTTCAATTTATTGAAATTACATGGGTAAAAATGTGCGTTTTTCTATACTGTTTCCATATGAATTACAGTTTTTGGACATAAATTACAACTTTTTTGAGTATATGAGTTTTTATACGAGTTATATAAGTTTTATTAAAACCCAAGGAGAATTTTTTTAATTTTTGAAAAAATTTAAATTTTTTTTGTAAATTTTTTTTTACAAATTTTTGAAAAAATTTTTTCGAATTTTTTTTTTTTAGTTTTTATACCCTATACCACAATGTGGAAAAGGGTATTATAAGTTTGTTTTGGTAAAAATTCATGTAACACCGCGAAATATTCGTCGGAAACCCCCAATGTGGTATACCAATCTTCATATCTCGACGAGATAAAGCGATTTTGAGATGTGTGTCTGTCCGTCCGTCCGTCCGTCTGTCCATTATAAATTGTAAACACGCTCCAGGCCGCAATTATGGACCGATCGTCACGAAATTTTGTATGGAGGTCGGGTTCAGATCAGAATAGATCCCTATTCTTATTGGTGATGATCGTGAAATATTTAGCGGGTGAAATGGACCAAAAACATAATATTTATCCAATTTTCTAGCGGCTCTGTAGGTCTCAATAATAGTCCGATCCACGCGTAATTTTAAATAAGGTAAGAGTATATCACAAAGGAGAAGCTTGCAATTTGAGATGGCGATCGGATAATATTTAGAGGGTTAAATGGACCAAAACTTTTGTGTGAAAATTGTGAACAATTTTAATATACAGCTTATATCTTAATTCCTGGAAGTGACATTCCGGACAAGTGAGATATACTTGAAAGTGGAACGCTTGACCTTTCAATTGATGCCAATTATGTTGGTGTGCATGATCAGATAACAGAGTTACAGCCTAATATATTCCGTTGTTTGTTTGTAGTGTAATAATAAACACGCCTAGAAGTCGCAATTATACATCAATAGTCACGAAATTTTGCACCGGGTAAGAGTATAGGTAGAAAAAGATGCCTACAATTTTGAATGATGATCTGATATTCTTTAGCGGGTGAAATGGACCATTACTTTTGTATGAAAAATACAAACATTTTCTTTTTGGTCGATATTTTAATTCCTTGAGGACATATATTTCGCAAAGTAGCCTACATATGGGAAAAACTTCTGACCTTTCCTCTGATGTAAATTACAATAAAGTGTTTGCTAGATAACGGGCCTACTGACTAATATATAATTGTTTCTGTGTAGAGAACCACATTTTTATCCCATGCTACATATTGTCTCTCCAAAAGTTCGTCCTAGACCCCTTATTTGGTATGCCAAAATCCATATCTCGACGAGATATAGCGATTTAGCGATGTGTGTTCGTCCATTCAAAATTGTAAACAAGCTTAAGGCCGCAATTATGGACCGATTGTAACGAATTTTTTAAGGAGGTTGGGTTCGGGCCCGAATAGAAATGATTAGTTTTTGGTGATGATCGTGAAATGTTCAGGGGATGAAATGGACCAAAAACAAAATTTTAACCAATTTTGTAGCGGCTCTGTAGGTCAAAATAATAACCCGCAAAATTTTAAACAAAGTTTGAGTTTATGATGAAGAAGAAGCGTACAAACCAACGTGAAGATCAGATAATATTTAGCGGGTTAAATGGACTGAAACGCGTGAAATTGGTAAACATTTCAATAACGTAGCGGTTAAACAACGGAAGTAGTAGTACTACATAAGTGGGTTTCAATACATTTTAGTTTGTCACGGTGTGCCTTACCCAAATTTAAATGGAAGGTGCTTACACCTGAGAAGTTTTTGCAGATTTTGAAACTACAATGCTCATAGATGAGAAATATCAAGAAACAAAAAAATCGCCGGAGGGATTTTCAAATAAATCGCGATTTAAGTTCACATTTTTAGGCGTTCTTTAGGTTTTCACGATTTTGCGTGGAAATCGCAAGTCCTATGTAAATGGCATCATGCCCAACAGTGTAAAAACGGTCAAAACGACACAAAACTTTACCCAAACGTTGGATATGATTTCAGCTTTTCTCTCGCCCATCACAATGACAACAATGACCAACTAACAACAACATTATTAAGGTGTTTGAAGGATATTAATCAAAATCACTTTGCTGTTGTCCACCTTCCTTTCTGACACCACCTGCAAATAATACTGCATGGATTATGGCATGAACTCCCTTACTATGCCACACCCCTATATCACACCGACTTTCAAATATTACTTGGGAATAGGACAATAAGAAAAAAATGTTTACTTTTATATATTGTCAAAACAAAAAATAATCAAGCCACATGATTGGCATCCACGTATTCTAGTGACAGTCACATCAAACGCCTTCATTCCCCATGTAATGGTTATGATAATGGCTATGATGCTGTTGGCGTTGTAACCCGTTGAACACCATATTACTGGAGCGCAGCCATTAATACTGATTCAAATATTTTCTTTCTTCAGAAATGAAATACATTAAGGACACGTTTATATTGGCCATATGTATGCAGCATGTATGGTATGTATGATTGTTTAAGAACGTGACCATATCAACAACAGGCACACACAGTTATACAAGTACAGACATGCATAAGCCATGCAAACTCTGTGAATAACAAAAATTTATTTCATATCATTTTCCCAGAAACTTTTATACGGTGACCGGTTCAAAAGATTTAAGTCAAAATTCTGGGAAAATCGATAATATAAAAAAATCTGCAATGAAACAGATTTTACATGGAATGCTAGAGAAGACAACGGTATATGTATTGGTATTCATTAATCTCTATTTGGACGTTACTCATATTCAGGAAACAAAGTTTATTTACACCCACAACTAATATATGACCTCCATTAAGACCATACCCACACCTACTGGAAACACTTTGGCAACTAGGAAAAACTACTTGCTTGGAAAACATTAATTTCCTTATTTGTTTCAACCTGTAATGGTCTCTCTCTCCCCTCTCCCACTTCTCGTTACAGAAAAAAGCAACAGCTAAAGCTTTCAAGTACTTTTGACTGCATTTAAGCATGCCAAAAGGTATTTATTTATTCCACTTTGTACCTTTGTTGTTGTCTAATACTTAAGCTTGATACATATGTGTTAGTTAATACATAAACTGTTCATAGTTTATGGGTTCCTATGAGTAAAAAACAAAGAAACACAACTAAGGACCAACTCGACAGTATTATCAACAGGTGGTTAGTTGGTATCCTGCTGGTAGAAATAGTAACGTACGTACAAATGTATATAGAATATAGGGATGTCTACAAGAAGTGGGCACGTTATTACTATTATTGAATTTAATGTTTGTCATACCTAACTTGAAAGGATTTACAAAATTAAATGTGGGTGGTAATATTTTAATTTTAATCAACTTTTGTTGTTGTCGTTCTTCTATATAAGGAATATGTTTTGTTTTATTTACAGAGGAATAAAATACAAAGGTTATAAATTATGTCTAGATAAAACTCGTTAATTATTAATAAAAAATAAAACAAGTAAAAAAGTATCAGTCGGCTTTTCCGACAGAGATATACCCTCAGCCTATGTCTGGAGTCTTTTCAGAATTTTGTGGCCCTTTTTGGACATTTGAACTTGTCGACAAAAATGTTGATTAGGACTAAAGTTAAAAAGTGTTGCGGAGAAGGTACTTGAAGGAATGGACCGGCATAGTCATTTATGGAAGTGGATTTTATTTAGGGAGTCATATCTTTTCGATAGTTATGGCTCCCACTAGTCATTTCAGTGGTTCATCGTACAATTTTTGGACCAGTATGTCAGGAAGCATGGACTTGTCCACGGAAAACATAATATTGTACTAAACAGGACCATAACGAACACCATCGGTATACATTTACAAACGATCTCCGAAAAGAGGCACAAACGTTGAATTTTGTCGGAGAGGTACCCTAAGAAGAGGACCTACATATATGGGCCATTTTAGAAGTTAAACTAAATTTGGAGAAAATAGTAGTAGATCCAAAGTTTGGATCAAATTGGTTGACCGGTTCGGGAGTTATCATGCTCTTCAGCCACTATATATGGTGCCATAGGGGTTTTCACCCCTTTCGGGCTATAGAAGTGTGGACTTGCCTCTGAAAAAACTTTTACCGTCGCACAGTGGTTCAGAATCGTTTTTTCCTGGTCAAAATTCTGTAACTTTTGAACGGATAGAGATATATTCATAATGCTTTTTTTTTTTGCTAGACAGATAACAGATGAAGCTTTCAGATGAATTATAAGCGGTTAAATTCGGTCTGGTAGTTGCAGAGAAATTCAAGGTCAAAGTTAAACTTTTGAGTTTTTTGAAATATTTTTCATCAAAATATCAGTGTTTTTGTGGTTTTTATATCTTCCTATGTACTAAAGATGGTCAAACACCAACAAGTAAACAACAAAATTACCAAAAAAACTAAAAATAAATTCCGAAGAAAAAATTTTGAAAAAAAAATTATTTCAAAAATTTTTAACAAAAAATTTTTTTTTTAAATTAAGAAAATACTCCTTGGGTTTTCATAAAATTTATGCAATTCGTATAAAAAGTCATTTCTGTCAAAAAGCTGTAATTCATATGGGAAACGGTATAGAAAAACACACATTTTTACCCATGTAATTTCAATAAATTAAAAAAAGTGTTAAAAGGACGGAATGGGACGGGTACAAAAGTATATATGGACTGAAAGAGGAGACTCTCGGGCATCTTTCAGTGAAAACAGAACATTGTTCCATGTTGTTCCTGAAAACAACATAAGATTTAGTACCTAAGGAAAAATAAAATAGCTCATGTTGTGTAACTGCTACGTTAATGTACTAAAACGATTTTAAAAACCACAATCCTATCTACCTTACAAAAAAACAATTAATGCAATATCTGTTATAGTTTCCGCAAAAATTACGTATTTCCCAAAAATGGGGAAAATGTTCGTCTTTAGGGGCACACCACGCCCACACCTACCATTATTTTGACCTAATTTTTTGGTTTCCTTAGTTTCAGTATGTTTACTATCCAATCCCATATAGAAATTAAATATCTTCGACAAAACAAATTTTTGATTTTTGGCCAGGAAAATCGATTCATGAACCATTGTGCGTCGTAATTAAGGCAGCATATTCAAGTTGCTTCAACAAAAATCAAAGTGATCCGGAAAGAGGTCTTAAAGTGAACTTATCCGAAATTTTGTGTGGGAGGTATCCGAAGGAGTGGACAAATATAGTCCATATTCAAACCTGATCTATATCTGGTAAATATATTAGGATGTGTAAAGTATGGACCAAATATATCACTCCCTTCAGAGTTATCGTGGCAACAATTTTTCCGAAAATCTTTGATCTTTTGTGGGGGAGGTACCTGAAGGAGTGGAGCGATAAGGCTCATCTTCGAACTTAAACTTAGTTTGAACAAAATATTACGAAGGCCAAATTTTGGACCGAATCGGCGAATCCGTTCGAGAGTTATTTTGCGCTCCAACCACTGTACGCTTTTCGCAACTTTCAGGCTATTTTCTCAGGAAGTATGGACTTGCCCCTGATGAAACTTGTACCGTCGTATGGGGGGCAGTGAATACAAGTTGTTACAGCAAAAATCAAAGCGATTGGAGAGCAGCTTCTAAACTGAACTTTTCCGAAATTTTGTGTGAAAGGTACCCGAAGGAGTAAACCGATTGAGTCCATATTGGAACCTCATCTATGCCTGGTAGAAATTTCAGGACGTGCAAAGTATGGACTAGTATGGAGCAAGAAACCCTAACCATGCTGGTGATTTTCTAATAAATTTAAGTAAATTGTACTGAAAATTTAGTCCACTGAAAGATGGAGAATTCTTCAATTCGAAGACGAATTTAAGTTTATCAAAGAGGGAAAGCCTACCTACGATCAAATAGAGTTGAATATTAGCGAGCATCCACAGCGAGCTTATTGGTGGGGGATACCCAAAAGATATGTACATTGTGTGGTTACGTAGATACATTATCCGCCAACTTGGATAAAAGATCCGCCAACGTGGATACATTATACACCAACGTTGATACATTATCCACCAACATTATCCACCAACGTGTATACATTATCTATAAACGTGGATACATTATCCACCATCGTGTATAAATAATCCACCAATATACACAAATGATCCACCAACGTGGATACATTATCCACCAATATAGACAAATTATCCATCAACGTAGATTCATAACTGTGCAACACTGGAAATACAAACAACTTCTACTGGGCATTTTCTGAAAGTACATATTGAGACTACAAAAATTTTGTGTTCTTAGATCGGGTTTAGATTTTATGGCCTCATCTAAATCGACCTAAAATGAGCCTTTTTTCCAGTGATCGGACCTTTATCTCCGAAACTAATAAGAATTTTGCTTTGCAGTCTTCAGCAATATTGTAGCCCTAAAGTAGTAGAACTTATGTGTCAAACATATGAACTAGGAAAAGCTGCATCTAGCGCATTAAACTCGTTAAAATATAGAAAAGTTTACATAATTTCTGAAATTCTGGTCAGTAACAAATAAACTGATGGAAGTTGAAACAAGTAACCATTCTAAAAATTTCCAAATAATGTGACCAATAATTTTTCAGAACATTCTAAAACTCTAAAATTGTTATTTCACGTTGTTTAAGGGGTATTTCATAACATACCTTTTACAAAACTTATTTCAAACAATGTTCACTCAGGCTGTTTGTTCTCATGTTGGGGATTTCAATGAATTATTGAAATATTTACCAAATTTTTGTTGAAAAATTTGCTATAAACAAGGCGATAGAGGCATTTTACAACAATATAATGTTCTGAAGGGTTGTTTATTACATTCCAGAGAATATTTTCCCAAAAGGTAACATTAAGAAGAATTTAACATTTTAGGAGATACGCTGCGAAATAAACATAAATTATAGAATTTTTAGATATATTATAAAATTTCTGGCAATAAATGCAGTTTTTCGAGTTCACTATTCCTCCCAATATTTTCTTCTTGCTCTTATCTACAAGTTTGCTGCAGATGTCAAAACAAGATTCGTATTGGTTTCAAAGATACAGCCCCAATTTGTTTTAAAAACTCGATCTTTAACTATGTTTAGATGAGGCCATAAAAACTGAACCCGATCTAGGAAAACAAAACCCAAATATGGTTTTTGCCTATTGGTCCCCTACTTTCATAGAATTCTGGACAGAAGTTATTTGCACGCGATTGACTCAAAAATGTTGCACAGTGTAATCCACCAATGTAGATACAATTCTCAGCAACGTGTAAAAATTATCCACCACTAAAAATAAATTATCCACCAACGTAAATTCATTATCCACCAATGTAGATAAATTATTTACCAACGTGGATCCATTATCAACCACTATAAATAAATTATCCACCAACGTGGATACATCATCCACCGCTGTACATACATTTTCTACCAAAGTGGATAAATTATCCACCAATATAAATAATTATCCACCAAAGTGAATAAATTATCCACGACCATAGATAAATTACCCATCAACGTGGATCATTATCCACCAACGTAGATAAATTTTCACTAACGTGTATACATTACCTACCAATGTGTATACATAATCCACCAATATACACAAATTATCCACCAACGTGGAAACTATCCACCACTTTAGATAAATTGTCCATCAACGTAGATAAATTTCCCACCAACGTGTTAATATTATCCAGCACCAAAGATAAATTATCGACCAACGTAGATTCATTATCCACCAATGTAGATAAATTATTCACCAACGTGGATCCATTATCCACCACTATAAATAAATTATCCACCAATGTGGGTACATCATCCACCACTGTACGTAAATTTTCCACCAAAGCGGATACATTATCCACCAACGTGGATAAATTATCCATCACTATAGATAAATTATCCATCAACTTGAATACATCATCCACCAATGTCGATACATTTTCCACCAACGTGAATACATTTTCCACCACTATAGATAAATTATCCACCAGCGTAGATATATCATCCACCAATGCAGATAAGTTTTCCACTATTATCCACCAATATAGATAAATCATCTACCATCGTGGGCACATTATACAACACTATATATAAATACATTATCCACCACTATATATAAATTATCCACCAACGCACAGTGCTTCAGGAATCGATTTTCCTGGCCAAAACCGCAATTTTTTGTTATCACCGATTGATTTTTAATTTATATATAGCATTAGATAGTAAAAATATTGAAACTAAGAAAACCAAAAAATTAGGTCAAAATATTGGAAGGTGTGGGCGTGTCGTGCTCCTAAAGACGACACTTTTTCTCCAATTTTGGAAAATACTTATTTTTTTGAAAATTTCTGGAGAAAGAAACAGTACAGATAACTATAACAGATAATGTATTCGTTGTTTTTTGTTAGGTAGGTAGGATTGTTGCTTTTGAGATAAATTACCGTACCGTTTACACGAAGTGAGTTATTTTATTTTTCTTCAGGTACTAAATTTAAGTTAAATTCCATGTTTAGTGCAGTAGAACTTTTAGAGAACAGCATGGACAAGAGTTTCGTTTTCCCAGAATGATGCCTGAGAGTATCCTCTTTCAGCCCATATATACCTTTGTGCCTGTCCCGTTCTGACCGTCGAACACTTTTTTAAATTTATTGAAGATGCACGGTTAAAAATATGTGTTTTTCTCTCCGTGATGAATGAATTTCTGGATCACGTTGGTGGAGTTTTTTAATTTTTTAACAAATTTTAAAATTTTTTGAAAAAAAAAAATAAAAAAAATGTTTAAAATTTTTTGGTGTATTTTTTGACGTAAATGAATTTGTGGAACAGTAATACGAGTTTTTTAAAAATCCGAGGAGTATTTTTTAATTTTTTAACAAATATTAACTTTTTTGAAAAAAAAAAATATTAAAAAACGTTTTTTGAAACTTTTTTTGGTTTTTTATGTTTTATGGGTATTTGACGGTTTTAATAGATTGGAACATATGAAAAACACAACAACATTCATATTTTGATGCAAAATATGAAAAAAAACTCAAAATTTTCCTCTGCAACTACTAAACCGAATTTGATTGCCTAATAATTCATCGAAAAACTGATTGCGTTATCTGTCAAACAAAAAAAGAATTATGCAAATTTATCTATCCGTTTAAAAGTTACGGAGTTTTAACCAGGAAAAACGATTCTGAACCACTGTGCAACGTGGATACATTACACTGTGCAACAGTTTTAAGGTGGTATTGTGCAAACAATTCGAACTGAGGATTTTTGAAAGTACAGATCCAAACGACAAGAAACCCTAGTTGGGTTTTGTTGTGTCTGATCCAGCTCGGATTTTATGGCCCCATCTAAAGATGGTTAAATGTTGAGTTTTTAAAGAAATTCGGGGCTATATCTCTGAAACCAATGAGAATCTTCTTCTGACCTCTGAAGCAAATTTGTAGATAAGGACAAGAATAAAATATTTGGAGAAATAATGAACTCGAAAAACCAAATTTATTGCCTCACATTTCAAAATATATGCAAAATTTCCCCAATGTTTATACATTTCGCACCGTATCTCCAAAACCGTTAATTTTTTCTGAATATTTTCTTTTGGAAAAATATTCCCTGCCATTGTTGTAAAATGCCTCTATCACGTTGTTTTCAGTATATTTATTAACGACGATTTAATAAATATGTATGTCAATGATGCGGTGAAATCCGAAATGCGAGAATAAACTGTTGGTGTGAACTGTGTTTGAAATACGTGTTGTAATAGATATGATGCAAAATACCGCTGAAACAACATGAAGTAAGCATTTTAGAGTTTCAGAATGTTTTAAAGAATTGTTGAGAACTTTATTTGGAAACTTTTTGCAACAGGTTACATGGTTCAACTCCCAATAGTTTAGCCGATACTGACCAGAATTAAATTTTCTATATTTTATAAATTTTGATGCCCTAGATGGAGGTTTTCTTATGCGGTTTTTCAAAAGATAAGTTCTACTAGTTTAGGGCTACAATATTGCTGAAGACAGCAAGGCCAAATTCCTATTCGTTTCTGAGATAAAGGCCTGATAAATGCAAAAGTGTATATTTAGCCCGGTTTAGATCAGGCCATAAAATCCGAACTGGATCTGACAGGACAAAACCCTACAAGGGTTTTTGTAGTCTAAATATGTACTTTCAAAAAATGCATACTAGAAGTTGTTTGCATTTTCAGTGTTGCATAGTGTTATTCACCAACGTAGACACCTTATCCAGCAATATAGATAAATCATCCACCAACGGGGTCACGCCATTCACCAGGATAAATAAATTATCCCCCACTATAGATAAAGTATCCACCAACGTGGATACATCACACATCAATGTAGATAAATAATCCACCAATAAACATAAATCGTCCACCATCGTGGATAAATTATCCTCCACTATAGACAAATTAACCATCAACGTGGAGACATCATCCACCAATGTAGATAAATTATCCACCAACGTGGATCCATTATCCACCACTATAGGTAAATTATCCAAAAATGTAGATAAATTATCCACCAACGTGGATATATTATTCAACAAAATATATACGTTTTCCACCAATGTAGATAAATTATCCACCAAAGTGGATATTTTATTATCTAACGCGGATAAATTATTATACATTTCCCACTACGATGAACAAATTATCCACTATCGTGGTCAGATTACCCAGAATTGTGGATAAATTATCGACTATCGTGAATAAATTATTCAAAAATTTGAAAAAATTATCCACCAATGTAAATAAATTATCCATCAGCGTGGATAAACAATTCACCAATGCCGATAAAGTGTCTACCAACGAGGATAAGTTATCCCATTATGTGGATAAACCATACATCAACGTGTCTGAACTATCACAAAACTGAATAAATTATCCAACAGCATAAACTATTTACAAACGTGTATAAACTATCTGTCATGAAGTTGTCAACTACCGAGAACAAATTATCCACCAACGTAGATAAATTACATACGTGAAAAATCTATTTGCCATCATGGACAACTTCACTACCGTGAACAAATTATCTACCAACGAAGATAAATTACAAACGTGAATAAACGATTCACTAAATTGGAAAAGTTTCTAACAAATGTGAATACATTTTTCACGAGGATAAACTATCCACTATGATGAACAAATTATCCACTACAGTGGACAAGCGAAGATATTATTCACCAAATCTAATGGGGATCTCACATTGTCCAACGAAATCGATTATTTTACTATACCTTTTTACCAAATTATTTTGCCAACGAATTTCCTCATTCACAACCGACACAAAAACGCGCTCACTTTTCCTTTCCTCACCCTGCTACAAATATTTGTTAAATTATTTTGCTCAACTCAAGTGTGAAATGGAAAGAACATTTTATGTTGGACACACACACAAAACTTCACTCAAAGGATGTAAACAAACAATGCGACATTACGTTCTTAATATAGAAGCATACATCATGTGTACATTAGGGCTATAACCAAAAAAAATACCACCACATAGCCGTGTAGAGCATGGAAAACTTTTATGAAATACGGTGTTAATTTTTCTCTATCGCGAAAAAAGTTTCCGCACCAAATGCATTAAACTTCAGTAATGCATTTTTATACCCTCCACCATAGTATGGAGGGTATATTAAGTTTGTTTTTCCGTTTGTAACGCATTGAAATACTCATTTGCGACCCTATAAACTATATATATTCTTGATCAGGGTAAAATTCTAAGTCGATCTGAGCACGTCCGTCCGTCCGTCCGTCCGTCCGTCCGTCCGTCTGTGGTAATCACTCTAGCATCCACAAAAATGGAGATAGGACGCTGAAATTTTGGGAAAATGCGTCTTTTGTTTGCAGGCAGGTCAAGTTCGATGATGGGCTATATCGGTCCACGTTTTGGTATAGCCCCCATATAACGGTACCCCCGATTTGCGGTATTTTGACGTTTTTAGCTACATTTTTAGACCGATTTAGCTATAATTTGACATTTAGGGTTCTTAAGTGTTAATAAATCTATATATTAGAAGTTGTGGACATAGGTCCACGTTTTGGTATAGCCCCCATATAACGGTACCCCCCGATGTGCGGTATTTTGACGTTTTTTGCTACATTTTCAGACCGATGTAGCTATAATTTGACAGTTAGGGTTCTTAAATGTCAATAAACTTATATAACAAAACTTGTGGACATAGGTCCACGTTTTGGTGTAGCCCCCATATAACGGTACCCCCCGATTTACGGTATTTTGACGGTTTTAGCTACATTTTCATACCGATTTGGCTACAATTTAACATTTAGGGTTCTTAAGTGTTAATAAACATATATAACAAAACTTGTGGACATAGGTTCACGTTTTGGTATAGCCCCCATATAACGGTACCCCCCGATTTGCGGTATTTTGACGTTTTTATCTACATTTTTAGACCGATTTAGCTATAATTTGACATTTAGGGTTCTTAGGTATCAATAAACATAAAAAACAAAAGTTGTGGACATAGGTCCACGTTTTGGTATAGCCCCTATATAACGGTACCCCCCGATTTGCGGTATTTTGACGTTTTTTTGACATTTAGGGTTCTTAGGTATCAATAAGGGTTCTTAGGTATCAATAAGCATAAATAACAAAAGTTGTGGACATAGGTCCACGTTTTGGTATAGCCCCTATATAACGGTACCCCCCGATTTGCGGTATTTTGACGTTTTTAGATAAATTTTTAGACCGATTTAGCTATAATTTGACATTTAGGGTTCTTAGGTATCAATAAACATAAATAACAAAAGTTGTGGACATAGGTCCACGTTTTGGTATAGCCCCCATATAACGGTACCCCCCGATTTACGGTATTTTGACGTTTTTAGCTACATTTTCAGACCGATGTAGCTATAATTTGACATTTAGGAATCCTAAATGTCAATAAACTTATATAACGAAAGTTGTGGACATAGGTCCACGTTTTGGTTTAGCCCCCATATAACGGTACCCCCGATTTACGGTATTTTGACTGTTTTAGCTACATTTTCAGACCGATTTAGCTATAATTTGACATTTAGGGTTCTTAAGTATCAATAAACTTATATAACAAAAGTTGTGGATATAGGTCCACGTTTTGGTATAGCCCCCATATAACGGTACCCCCGATTTACGGTATTTTGACGTTTTTAGCTACATTTTCAGACCGATATAGCTATAATTTGACATTTAGGGTTCTTAAGTTTAACTAAACTTATATAACAAAAGTTGGGGACCTAGGTCCACGTTTTGGTATAGCCCCCATATAACAGTACCCCCGATTTACGGCATTTTGACGTTTTTATCTACATTTTCAGACTGATTTCAGGTATACCCGATTTCAGGTATTTTGAGAATTTTACCAGCAAGTTTTAACCGAATTATCTGTAATTTGAACATTTGACATTTGAAATTCTTAGTTGTCACCACACCTCTCCACCAAAAATTGTCAAGAAAGGCCCCATATAACGGTACCTCCCGATTTTCAGTAATTTGATGATTTTAGCTACAATATTAAACCGAACTAGCAGTAATTTGACATTTGAAGTTCTTAGTGGTCACAACACCTCTCTATCAAAAATTTTCAACATAGGTCCATGTTCGGATATAGCTCCCATGTAACGGTACCTCCCAATTTTCAGTAATTTGGCAATTTTAGCTACAATTTTTAACAGAACTAACTGAAATTTGACATTTGAAGGTTGTAGTGGTCACCACACATCTGCATCAACAATTTTCAACATATCCCCAATATAACGATACTTCCCGATTTTCGGTACTTTGAGGATTTTACTTAAAATGTTTAACGGAACGTAGGTCCATGTTTTTGTATAGCCCCAAAACAAACCTCCCGATTTTCCGTACCTTAGCTTTATTTTTTGGACGAACTTTCTGTAATTTGAAATTTAAAAGTCAACAAAAATTCTGCAACAAAAATTGTTCATTTAAGTTCATATTTTCGTATAGCCCAGATACCTCCGAACTAGCTGTTAATGACATTTGAAGTTCCCACGTTATGTACCGATTTTCGATATTTTGAGGATTCTAGCTAAATTTTTTAACCGAATTAGGAGTTATTTGACATTAAAGGCTCCCATCAAAAACTGTCAACATAGGCCCATGTTTTATTATAACCCCTATATAACAGTACCTCCCAATTTCTAGCCCACCAAAAATTGTCAACAGTTAGATATAGGCACCATAAAAAAGGGCCTCCCGAATGAAGCATTTTATGTACATTATCTGACATTTTAACGTACTCACTTAATGTTGGGTACAGGAATGAATATTTTATGGTGGAGGGTATGAAAAGTTCGGCCCGGCCGAACTTAATGCTTTTTTACTTGTTTTAATTTTATCTATTATAACAACATATTTGCTTTTCATTAAAATTTTTATTTTTTTGTAATCTAATTTAAAATCATTATCAAACCGTTCTGGACCAATTTGTTCTCAAATCGCGCCATTTCGGAGCATATTAGGAACTTTTGACATTATCGCAATTTTTGGCTTTTCTTTATAAACTCGTGAATTTTATGTTTATATTTTTTGTACCTATCGGACAAAAGAATATGGGGTCATTTGCAACGAATTCGCGATAGTTACACGCTATTTTTGTTGACTTTTCCTGTGAGAATCGTATTTGTTTTCTACAAAAATACAACACCAGTACCATGTGGGGAATTTTGTCCTAATATTGAAAACGCGTTTCTAAGATCGATTCGGTGAAAAAAGATTCCGCGCCGACTGTGATTACTAAAACCCTTTTGATATTTTTTTTACTTAAAATTTTGCTTTGTTTGAATAAATATTTATAGAAAATAAATACAATTCTCAAAGGCAGTTATTAAAAACGGCCTGTAACTTTCGCGAATTTGTTGCAAATGACACCATATTCTCTTGTCCGATAGGTACAAAAAATATAAACATAAAATTCACGAGTTTATAAAGAAAAACCAAAAATTGCAATAGTGTCAAAAGTTCCTAATATGCTCCGAAATGGCGCGATTTGAGAACAAATTGGTCCAGAACGGTTTGATAATGATTTTAAATTAGATTACAAATAAATAAAAATTTTAATGAAAAGCAAATATGTTGTTATAACAGGTAAAATTAAACAAGTAAAAAAGCATTAAGTTCGGCCGGGGCGAACTTTTCATACCCTCCACCATAAAATATTCATTCCTGTCCCCAACTTCTAGTGAGTACGTTAAAATGTCAGATAATGTACATAAAATGCTTCATTCGGGAGGCCCTTTTTTATGGTGCCTATATCTAACTGTTGACAATTTTTGGTGGGCTAGAAATTGGGAGGTACTGTTATATAGGGGTTATAATAAAACATGTGCCTATGTTGACAGTTTTTGATGGGAGCCTTTAATGTCCAATAACTCCTAATTCGGTTAAAAATTGTAGGTAGAATCCTCAAAATACCGAAAATCGGTACATAAAGTAGGAACTTCAAATGTCATTAACAAGTACGGAAAATCGGGAGGTTTGTTTTGGGCTATACCAAAACATGGACCTACGTTCGGTTAAACATTTTAAGTAAAATCCTCAAAGTACCGAAAATTGGGAAGTATCGTTATATTGGGGCTATGTTGAAAATTGTTGATGCAGATGTGTGGTGACCACTACAACCTTCAAATGTCAAATTACACTTAGTTCTGTTAAAAATTGTAGCTAAAATTGCCAAATTACTGAAAATTGGGAGGTACCGTTACATGGGAGCTATATCCGAACATGGACCTATGTTGACAATTTTTGATGGAGAGGTGTTGTGACCACTAAGAACTTCAAATGTCAAATTACTGCTTGTTCGGTTTAATATTGTAGCTAAAATCATCAAATTACTGAAAATCGGGAGGTACCGTTATATGGGGGCTTTCTTGACAATTTTTGGTGGAGAGGTGTGGTGACCACTAAGAATTTCAAATGCCAAATGTTGAAATTACAGATAATTCGGTTAAAACTTGTTGGTAAAATTCTCAAAATACCTGAAATCGGGCGGTAACGTTATATGGGGGCTATTCCAAAACATGGACCTATGTCCACTAGTTATATAAGCTAAAATCGGTCTGAAAATGTAGATAAAAACATCAAAATACCGTAAATCGGGGGTACCGTTGTATGGGGGCTATACCAAAACGTGGACCGATATAGCCCATCATCGAACTTGACCTGCCTGCAAACAAAAGACGCATTTTCCCAAAAGTTCAGCGTCCTATCTCTATTTAAACCCGTCAAAATACCGTAAATCGGGGGGTACCGTTATATGGGGGCTATACCAATACGTGGACCTATGTCCACAACTTTTGTTATATAAGTTTATTGACTTTTAAAAACCCAAATATCAAATTATAGCTACATCGGTCTGAAAATGTAGCTAAAAACGTCAAAATACCGCAAATCGGGGGGTACCGTTATATGGGGGCTATACCAAAACGTGGACCTATGTCCACAACTTCTTATTTATAAGTTTATTAACACTTAAGAACCCTAAATGTCAAATTATAGCTACATCGGTCTGATAATGTAGCTAAAAACGTGAAAATACCGCAAATCGGGGGGTACCGTTATATGGGGGCTATACCAAAACGTGGACCTATGTCCACAACTTCTAATTTATAAGTTTATTAACACTTAAGAACCCTAAATGTCAAATTATAGCTACATCGGTCTGATAATGTAGCTAAAAACGTCAAAATACCGCAAATCGGGGGGTACGGTTATATGGGGGCTATACCAAAACGTGGACCTATGTCCACAACTTTTGTTATATAAGTTTATTGATACTTAGGAACCCTAAATTCCAAATTATAGCTAAATCGGTCTAAAAATGTAGCTAAAAACGTCAAAATACCGCAAATCGGGGGGTACCGTTATATGGGGTCTATACCAAAACGTGGACCTATGTCCACAACTTTTGTTATATAAGTTTATTGATACTTAGGAACCCTAAATGTCAAATTATAGCCAAATCGGTCTGAAAATGTAGCTAAAAACGTCAAAATACCGTAAATCGGGGGGTACCGTTATATGGGGGCTATACCAAAACGTGGACAGATATAGCCCATCATCGAACTTGACCTGCCTGCAAACAAAAGACGCATTTTCTTAAAATTTCAGCGTCCTATCTCTATTTTTGTGGATGCTAGAGTGATTACCACAGACGGACGGACGGAGGACGGACGGACGTGCTCAGATCGACTTAGAATTTTACCCTGATCAAGAATATATATACTTTATAGGGTCGCAAATCAGTATTTCAATGCGTTACAAACGGAAAAACAAACTTAATATACCCTCCATACTATGGTGGGGGGTATAAAAATGCATTACTGAACTTCAATGCATTTGGTGTGGAAACTTTTTTCGCGATAAAGAAAAAATTACACCTTATTTCATAATAGTTTTTCATGCTCTACACGGCTATGTGGTGGTATTTTTGATATTTGCAAAAAAAGCGCAAAAAGTTATATCCCTAGTGTACATATATACGTCTGTATATTTCCACAGGTTGTCTTCATACAAATTTGTTGTATTGCTTCAAAAACCTTGCTTTGACAATCGTACTTATGGCAGAAATGTAAACAAGTCGTGTGAAAAAAAGAAAAACGGTCAAATGATTACAAACAACAACTCGAGTCGCCCTACCCCCGAAAGTAAAAGGTAAAAGCAGAGATTAAAACCCCTATGCGTAAGCAGGTAAAAATTGCTCTGAAGAGTTGAATCGTCTTTGGTGATAAAACGGAAGCGAAAAGTTTGCTTTCAAAATATACCAGATTTTCTTTGTATGTCCAAGTCAGAAGGCAATAGCACGTAGGTGGGATGTACCAAGAATGTTAGTAGGGAGAAATACCAAAAAGAAAATTGAATTGCCGTAAAGAAGAATGAACCTCTCAAATTGTTTGTCCTTTAACATTAACTTAACAGCAGGTTTCGTTCGCATGCTTGTCCATTAATTTGCTCGTTTTCTTTTGGTATTTGCATTTGTTAGAGGGGCAATGGATAAATTCAAAAGACCATTTCACCGCCAACGACATTTTGCTTTATTGACACTTTCCGAGTGTGTATGTATGCACATATTTGCGTTGAAGTTAGTCTTTAAATTAGGGTGTGTGTATATGTGAGAGAGCAGTTCTTCCTTAGTTCTTTTTACATTTGTCTGCAATGTTTTGATGGCGACTTTAAAGTAGTCAAGTAATTTACTTTGGCCGTTGCGATTTCTAGACTAAATTCCGTGGCACATTCCAAATTTCATTGAAATCATGTCATGTTTCGTGCACCAAATGCCTTAAATCGGGCGAAGATATATATGGGGCTATATCCAAATCTGAACCGATTTTTACCAGAATAAATAGCGTTCGTCCTTTGGCCAAAAAAAGCTATCTTCCCCAATTTTCATGCGAATCGGACAATAAATGCGACTGTACTTTGTTTACAAAAATAAATGGACAGACGGACAGACAGACGGACATGCGTAAATGGACTCAGAAAGTGATTCTATGTAGATCCCTTAAAGGAACTATGGGCCTATCTCGTTTTCTTTTGCATGTTATAAACTAACGCACAAAAACATAATACCCCTTACCACAAGGTGGTGTAGGGTATAAAAACAAGTAGAAAAGTATCGGTCGGACAGAGATATACCCTCAGCCAGTTTAATTTGAAACACTTTATTCCAAAAAATACTTCATACGCACAAACATGTGGATTAGGATTAAAGTTCAAAAGGATTGCGGAGCAAGTACTTAAAGGAATGGACCGACATATCCCATTACGGAAGTGGATCTTATTTTGGAGTGACATATTTTCGGTAGATATCGCGCCCACTATCCATTTCAGTTGGTCATAGTATAACTTTTGCACCAGTATTCCAGGAAGCATGGACTTGTCCACGGAAAACATAATATGCCTAAGGAGAAAAAAATTTAGACAAAACATTGGATATCCAATTTGGTTGCTCCGTTCACGAGATATCGTGCATACCATTTTAGTGACATTCTTTAAATATTGGGGGGAAGTACAGGAAGTTGTGGACCAGTATTACCCATCTTCAAACTGAAATTAAGTTTGTATAAAATATGACGAAGGCCAAATTTTGGACCAAATCGGTTGATCAGTTCGAGAGTTATCGAGCTCTGCAGCCACTACATATGGTGCCATAGGAGGTTTTTACACCTTTCGGGCTGTTTTCTTAAGAACTATGGACTTGCCCCTAAACAAACTTTTACCGTCGTAATTGAGGCAGGGAATGCAAGTTGCTTCAACAAAAATCAAAGTGATTCGAACGAAGGTTTTAAAGTGAACATATCCGAAATTTGTGTGGGAGGTACCCGAAGGTGTGGACAAATATAGTCCATATTCGAACCTGATCTATATCTGGTAGATATATTAGGTTGTGTAAAGTATGGACCAAATCGGTCACTCCCATCAAGAGTTATCGTGCGCACAATTTTTTCAAATATTTTTGAACTTTGGTGGTTAGGAGGTAACTGAAGGAGTGGACCGATATGGCAGATCCGTTCGAGAGTTATTGTGCGCTCCAACCACCGCACGGTGTCATAGGGGTATTTTGCAACTTTCAAGCTATTTTCTCAGGAAGTATGGACTTGCCCCTGATGAATCTTGTACCGTAATATAGGAGGTAATAAATACAAGGTGGTAATAAATCAAAGGGATTCGAGAACAGGTGCTAAACTGAACTTTTCCGAAATTTTGTGTAGGAGGTACCCGAAGGAGTGGACCGATTGAGTCCATATTGGAACCTCATCTGAGTCTGGTAGAAATTTCACAATGTGAAAAGTATGGACCAAACCGGTTACTCCATTCAAGAGTTATCGAGCGCACAAATGTTCCGAACATTTTCTAACATTTGTGGGGGAAGTACCGGAAGGAGTGGACGGATATAACCCATCTTTGAACTTAAACTAAGTTTGGAGAAAATATTACGAAAAAAAAATCGAAAAAAACCGAATCGGTTGATCCGTTTGAGAGTTATCGTGCGCTCCAGCCAGACGGACGGACGGACATAGCTAAATCAACTCCAAATTGTCTGAAACGGTTTTCGTCCAAACATGCTTGGGATCTAAAACCATTATTTCGATGAGGCACATTTTGCCCCTATTAAAGTGTATATAAATATATGCTGAGGGAATCAACAGAGAGTTTTCGTTGGAGTCGTTCCCGTTGGGCCTTCGATTACACATATGGGTTAAATGTGATATTTTTGCATAAAATGATTCTAACATGGAATAATGTTTGGTTTACATTCGGCGTCGTTTCGTGATTTCGCGCGGAATCAAGCAAAATTTATCATGATTTCGCATACAAAAATGAAATCATCTCATTTCGTGATTTCAGCGAAATCAACATCGAAATCACAGTACTCATGATATACAACCCTGTTTTTGCCTAAAAAAGTACCAAAAGTTGCAACCCTTTTCACGTATCACAATAAACAAGGTAGATGGTCAATTGCTGCAACAAAAAATTTTAGTATCAAAATTTGTAAACAATGTGAAAAAAATATTAAATTACTTTGTTACAATGCTATTTTTCATTGTATTTCCGTACTTTTTAATGGTAATGTTAGAAAAAAGAGCGAATTGTCAAAAATTACTCTCCCATACAAATTAGTTAAAAATATGAGAACGGAAAAATGACGGAAATTGCAAAAACAGCAACAGAAATGTCAAAATCAACGTATTCAGATGCCAATAAACATGCTGTTAGTTTCTTCTCTGCCTAATTTGTATAGCAGAAAACAGAAGAGGGTGTTAATCAGGGAAGAGCCAGTTTTGCTAGATTTCGGAGTACGGGAACGCATTTCTAGCACTAAACGGGAAAACTACTGCAAGTAGTAGTATTTTGCAGGTTCTGAACACCACTTTGATCTATCAAAATTTATTATTATTATTATGTCTCAACGATAAAATAATCTTTTATTTATTCATTTCATAGTATTATACACATTTAATACGATATATAGATAATTTTACGATAATTTTCGAAATAAAGCAGTAAAGTTCTTTATTGTTGTATATTTCCAATTTACAACAACTAGTTTTGCAAATTCATGTTCGGTCATCTGCGCATATGCATTTACCTTGATTATTGTGATATGTTTGAAATCCACAAAAAATAAGTGTAAACACCGGGGTGTATTTCAGGATTTCGTGAAATCCAGTGGCATAACTCTACGAAACACGCTCAGATGTTGTTGTATAGTTCGGCTATAGGCTTTTCTAGTAAAAGACTTCATGTTTTTAGTTTTCAAGTTTTATTTATTTCCGATATTTCGCTTGGAATCTCCAGTCATCCTCAGGGAATTAAAGGAAGTAATCGTTGTTTTCAGTACAGTTAAAGAAAGTATTTTGTACTGAAAACATCGATTACTTCCTTTAATTCCTTGAGGATGACTGGAGATTCCAGTCGAAATATCGGAAATAAATAAAACTTGAAAACTAAAAACATCAAGTCTTTTACTAGAAAAGCCTATAGCCGAACAGACCCGGTTACATTGTTTATTTTATCCGTTTAACCTATAAGTGCATATAAATGATGTGGTTTTCAGGACCGCTATATCTCAAGAATGGTTCCTTCTGGGAAAAAACTATAAGGCCAAAGAAAGAATTTTTCTGTCTACAATATTAGTTCTAGTCACATTTGGATTAGACCCACTGTTTTCAAGAAAATATCCGAAAACCTGAAAAATCCCTAAATTTTGACATTTGACGCCGAATAACTGTTTCTGCACACAAGGGATTAACCGGGAATTTTAGGACACTGCTTCTAATGGCAAACCCTAGATCTCCACCAAAATTTAGCTTTGTGGGAATATTTTGCTATTTCATGTCTATTTTCGTTGGACTATATATTCCAGGTCCACTGCAATCGAGCTACTCCCCTAATCTCTATATTTAGTTTGTTTTCACATTTATGCCCTTTTGTTTCTTTTTCTCCACATTTTCCCGCCTTTTTGTAATTCAATGGGCCATTTTGCAAGATTTAATTAATTTAATTAATTTAATTTAAAATTTTTTCTTATCGGTTTGATGTTTGGTGCTGTTACCACAGCTGTTTGCTTCTGCGTTGTATAAACCATAGGCGTTAATCTATGGTATAAACTGATTTGCTTTAATTATATTTTTCGTTTTCGTCTCAATAACTTTTGTGTTCGCTTGTATATCCTTAAGGTGCCTCATAATTATCTGACGGCTGTACAATTTTTGCGGTTCAACATGTGTCACAAAAGAACGTTTTATTCTGGATTATTTTGACAGGCTTATTATGGATAATAGTGTTGAGGTGGGAGGGGGTTAAAAAACCCCGTTCTTCAACAAACATATTTTTCAACAATCATACTTTACATTTCCATAGAATTTAATAAAGTATTAAATTTTAAAAATAAGGTGTTGTGGGTATTTTGGACGTTAAATGTTACTAATTATTATTTAAAATTGTCCCCGAACCATAGGGCGTGTAATTGTTGAAAACCACATTAAAAACTTAATTAAAATCACCCACACTCACCTATGCGTTAAATAATTATCTCTATTGGCTTTTCCTTTAATATTGAATAATTACAATTAATTGCAATTTATTTTCTTCTTTCACGTTCCAGGTATGTTCCACATTCATTAATAGTGACTATTAGCAGCAATTTACATACATTTATTAGGAAAATTGATGTAAGAATTATATTTACAAACATTATGTTAATTAATAATACCACAAATCAATCGTAAATTAAATAAAATAACTCTTTCTGTCATTAAGCTCAATTAGTTAAATTAATTAAATAAATTAAATTGGTCAAACAAAAAAAATCCTATAAAATACATGACTGTATAAAAGTTAAAGCACAAAGTTGATTATTTGTCAAATGGCTATAGACTATAAATAGAATTTCCAAATTAAATGAAACCTTTTCCAAATTGAATGAAACCTTTTCGAAATTAAATGAAACTTTTCCAAACCAAATTAAACTTTTTTCAAATTATATGAAAAATTTTCCACATTAAATGAAATTTTTTATAAATTAAATGAAACCTTTTCCAAATTAAAGTAAATCTTTTCCAATTTAAATGAAACCTTTTCCAATTCAATTGAAACATTTCGCAAATCAAATGAAACCTTTATTTATATAGAAGGAAATATTAAAATCAAATTACTTTTTATACACTTTCATACGGGCAAAATGTGCCTCATCGAAATAATGGTTTTAGACCCCAAGTATGTTTGGACGAAATGTGTTTCAGACAATTTGGAGTTGATTTAGCCATGTCCGTCCGTCTGTCTGGCTGGCTGGAGCGCACGATAACTCTCGTAATATTTTTTCCAAACATAGTTTAAGATCGAAGATGGGTTATATCGGTCCAATCCTTCCGGTACCTCCCCCACAAAAGTTCGGAAACGTTAGGAAAATTTGTGCGCACGATAACTCTTAAAGCAATATTGATTTGGACCATACTTTGCACACTGTGAAATTTCTACCAGACTTTCTGAGGACTCAATCGGTCCACTCCTTCGGGTACCTTCCACACAAAATTTCGGAAAAGTTCAGTTTAGGACCTGCTCTTTAATCGCTTTGATTTTTGTTGCAGCAACTTGTATTCACTGTTCCCCATACGGCGGTATAAGTTTCATCAGGGGCAAGTCCATACTTCCTGAGAAAATAGCCTGAAAGATACAAAAAACCCCTATGACACCGTGTTTAATGGTTGGAGCGCAAGATAACTCTCGAACGGATCTGCCGATTCGGTCCAAAACGTGGCCTTCGTAATATTTTGTGCAAACCTAGTTTAAGTTCGAAGATAAGCCATATCGGTCCACTCCTTTAGGTACCTCCCCCAAAACAGTTCAAAAATGTTCGGAAAAATTGTGCGCACGATAACTGTTGATGGGAGTGACCGATTTGGCCCCTACTTTACATATATAATCGTCCACTCCTTCGGGTACCTCCCACACAAAATTTTGGATAAATTCACTTTAAGACCTGCTCTCGAATTACTTAGTTTTTGTTGAAGCAACTTGCATTCGCTGCCTCAATTACAACATTAAAAGTTTTTTCAGGGGCAAATCCATACTTCTTGAGAAAACAGCCCGAAAGTTGTAAAAAGCCTTATGGCACCATATCGCTCATTTACTCAAAAAGTGACACATTTCAAAAAGTCTAGTTTTGAGAAAAACTTAAAAGTACTATTACACAAAAAATAAAATAACTACGTGAACCAATTTTTGCAAACAGCTAGCTAGATATCAGTGCTAAATTTCAAGCATGATTTGAAGTGTTGTAGTGCTTCATAAACTCAAAAAACTTTTTTTGAATTATACCAAACCCGTAGTAAATGAGCTGTAACTCGATGAGTTTTAGAGATATCAGCATGAAAATTTGACACAAATTAAAGTAGAAGTCGTAGAAAAAATAGAAATTGCTAACTCAAAAAACGCATTTTTGAGATATGCCAATTTTTGAGTAAATGAGCGATATATAGTGGCTGGAGAGCTCGAACCGAATACTGCGTTCGTCTACACTTTGGATATTGTAATATGTCTTCGAATATTAGATGAAATTCGAATGTGGTGCTTATAGGTCCACTCCTTCCGGTACCTCCGCCCTGTTTACAGCGATATTATGTTTTTCGTAGGCTAGTGTGATAAAAATGCTCTATCTATCGATATCCCCGCAAATTTTTGAGCTTTCATCCTATCCATCCTTGTGTAAGTTCATACGCCCAAAATTTTGAAACCAACCCCCCCCTCCCCCAATTACATACGTTTTTGTTGGGAAAAAAGTATTTAAATCCACACAGGCTGAGGGTATATCTCTGTCGGCAAAGCCGACTGATACTTTTTTACTTCTTTTTATCAGGTTTTCATTTAAATATGTAATAAATTATGCTTTATTTTTTGCTTTCGTATATTAAAAAATTGAATAATTATTGGTCATCAATGAAGTTTAAACAAAACTAATCTGAAAGAGAGGATTAAGGTTTAAAACAGCAAGAATCAGGGCCTACTGAAGTAGTTCATGACTGGCTGTCTGTGGAATTCTCAGTACCATGTCCATTACATAATAGCAACAGCTCTGTTTAGAGATGGTATTTGTTGAGTATTCCACACATTACCGTGGATTTCAGTTGTGAAATCGTTTCAAATGAGCATTTGACCAAGTATTTACCCATATGTTGGTTAAAACTATTTATTTGCCGTACCAAAGGATGTCAACATTTTTCTCAAATGTTTTTATACCACAAGAAATTTTGGTATTGAAAATGGGGTTTTTGAGTCCATGTTTTTGAGTTCATGTTTGGTACCACCAAGAGTTTGAACGGTCATTTTCATTTTCCACGCTATTTATCTGAAATCTGGTATTTTGTGATAAATAGTGTGGAACACAAAATATCCTTACCAAAAATTTTCAACTATGGTCCATGTTCTGGGGTTATAACCATACTTCCTGATTTCTAGTATTTTGAAGATCTTTGCCGCATTTGAATTTTTTACGGCAATATCCACCAAGATTGAACCCGATAGAACGAAATTTTTAAAAAAAAAAAATAAATATAAAAAATAAAATAAAAAATCTGAAAATATCAATTAGCCAATTTGCGAAAACCTAAAATAAACGTAAAAATTTCAATGTTGACAGCGACTTAAATCCAAGGAGGCAGAAGAACAAAGTGGCTTTGTTACTGATCAGAAAAGAGATCCTAAAGGAGTCCAAGAAGTACAAAATTGTAGTAAGAGAGGATCGGATGAAAATCGGAGACAAATGGTTCACCTGGAATCCCCAAAATAACCTAATCAGTGGCCGTGAGGAAGCTGAAACGGTATTGAAGAACCTATATGGAGAAGAACTGTCTGTCACATCCTTCAATAATATTTTGTATAAGATTAGTCCAAAAAACTAAAGGTCTTCCCTGCTAAACATAAACCAAAAACTACTAAAATTAATAACTCCAATCTGAATTTTAAAATTATATCGTACAATATTAATGGATTGTCTAATAAATACCTTTTTCCATCGTTTTTTATGTATTTGAACGAATTTGATATTGTTATATTGCTGGAAACCCATCTAACTATGGAAAACTCAACACAAGCCGAGAAGTACTTCCCTGGGTACCTTATATATTGGATATATGCTACGAGAACTAGTCGATTCGGTAGAGCGATTGGTGGAATTATGGTTGGAGTAAAGACTTCCTTATCAGAACATAATATAAACCATGAGTTTATATATTCAGGCGAAACACCGCATTTGTACATCAAAACTGCACATTCCACATTAAGAATAGTCCCAATTTACTTAAGAGCAGCTAATTGGGCCAGTGATTTTTACAAAGTCAAGAACTTCGCAGAACAGACAATTGCGGAAGATTTCATATTAATGGGTGACTTAAATATACGTATTGGTAATCTACAGCAGGATATTGTACCTCTCTATAGAGACCTTTTTCTGGCTGGAACTGATGTAAGGAAGTCTAAAGACCATGAAGTTAATACAAGGGGTCGCTTATATCTTGATTTCTGTAACGAAAACAATCTTATCGTTTTAAATGGACAGACTGTAGGCGATGAGGATCGTAATCTCACATACATTAGCACTGTAGGCGCGTCAGTTAATGACATATGCGCAATGTCCCATGCTTTGTTACAATATTTGCACAGTTTTCATGTAGAGGAAAAAATATGGTCTGATCATTTGCCAATAGTAGTTACTATGGAATTAAGTTCCCCATCTCAATATTCAAATAAATTAAAACTGTTACCCAAATTGCTATGGAAAGAATCAGATAAAAGCTTGTATCAAAATAAGCTTAATTTCAGTCTTCAAAATCTTCGGGAAACGAAAGAAAGCATTTGTTTGAAAGACTTAACTGACATTATTGTGGCATCATCGGATACAGCAATCTCAACCAAGACATATACCCCCAAAACGAAATGGTTCAATGATACCTGCTTTTGGGCTAGAAAAAAAGTCTTTGAACAATTACGTAAATTTCGGAAGAATGGCAGCGAAGACCAGAAACATGCTTATTTACGTGCCAAAAAGAAGTACAAAGAGGTATGTGAAATAAGCAAACACAGGTATTATTCCATGATAAACGAAAAAATTAACACTATTATGAATGGCAAAGAGTGGTGGAAACTTGTGAAGGAACTTAATAATCAGGAACCAAAGATAAGCCAAAACATATCAGCCGAAATGTTTAAAGAATACTTTCGACACTTGTTAAATCCTGAACAGGCTGCAATGGATATATTATATGCGCCAATGCTAATAACAGACCAGTTTTTGGATAAGGAAATATCGTTGGATGAAATAAAGAATATGTTAAGAATGGTGAAATCTCAGAAGGCACCTGGTGAAGACGGGATTCCTTATGAATTTTTTATAAACGCCACTGATGACTTTCTCACTGAATTAGCTAAAACGTTTAACAGAGTCTACGAAAATAGAGACGTGCAAGATTCCTTTTCGAATACCCTAATATTTCCGATCCACAAAAAAGGAAGCCTAAACGAGGTGTCAAACTATAGGGGAATATCATTTATGAACAGTGTGGCTAAAATATTTATGGGAGTTCTCAGTGAAAGACTCATAACATGGGTTGATAATCGGAAAATACTACTCGAATACCAGTCTGGATTCAGGAGGAATTATTCAACAGCTGATAATGTGTACAACCTGGCATCAATTGTTAACATCAAAATATCGGAAAAAAGGAAATTGTATGCTTTTTTCGTGGATTTCAAGGCCGCATTTGATAATATTAGTCGGAACTTATTAATTTACAAACTACATGAAATGGGAATCTCTTACAAGTTTGTTAAAATGATAGAGAGTATATATCAAAGAACCAAATCTGCGGTATTGACTGGTAAGGAAAGATATGATTATTTTGATACAGTATCTGGTGTGAAACAAGGCTGCTTGTTATCACCTCTGCTCTTCGCACTATACATAAATGACCTGCACGACTGTTTGAATGGAGGAGTTACTATAGAGGATCTGAATATAAGATTACTGTTGTACGCAGACGACATTGTTATCTTAGCGGAGGACATCCAAGTACTTCAAACTATGATATTGAATTTAGAAGAGTACTGTTCAAAATGGAATCTAGTTGTGAATATGAATAAGTCAAAAATAATGGTTTTTCGAAAAGGAGGCAGATTGTCTACACAGGAAAAATGGTCCTACCGTGGTGAAGAGATAGAAATCGTTTCACAATACAATTACCTTGGTGTTATTGTTACTCCGCAAATGTCCTTTTTGAAACATATACAAAATCGTAACAACCAAGCAAAAAGTGCGTTGAAAGTGACATGGAAGAGTTTTATAAACAAAAATGAAATTGGATTGCCTCAGAAATGGAATGTATATCAAGCAGTTTGTAGAGCAATTCAATCGTATGCGGCGCAAGTGTGGGGTCACCTACACTTTGATGAGGTTGATAAGCTTCAACGCTTCTTTCTAAAACGAGTCTTTAAATTGCCAGATTCCACACCAAACTATGCGCTTACGATCGAAACAGGCCTTGAGGCTGGGCATATCCACATACTCAAATTGCATCTGAGATATATTTGGAGGACTTTGTTTCGATATAGCCAAGACAGATTACCATGTAAACTCAGTAAAATATTGTTGCGAAAAGAAATCTTCTGGGTCAAATCTTTAAACGATCGTCTTAATTCAGTGCAAATGCAGTCAATAGGAGAGTATATTTCACAAAATGCTTGGAATATTATGGAATCAACTTTGATAGACCGATTACTATCAAATAATAAAGCTAAAGATTTGCAAAGGGCTCTTCAAAGCAATTCCCGTATATACAAGAACTTAGACCTAACACGAGGAGTATTCTATTTTGATGAGAATTACAGTCGCGAAGAGATTTCCTGGATATTTAAGGCTAGATGTGACCTTATCTTTCTGAACGTAAGTCGCAATATATCAGAATCGGACGCAAATTACTGTACGATATGCAACCTTCACGAAAGAGAAACCCTGCAGCACTTCATCGGAATTTGTCCAGTATTTAGAGAATACCGATTACAAATATTTGGCCATCCAATACTTCAGCACCAAGCGGTATTATTAATATTAAATGGAGAGGAACAGAATGATTGGAAAAAACTAGTTGCTTACATTAAAGTTGCACTTCAATATCGTAAATTAATTATTACCGAATTTCAATAATATACGTAAATTCTTCTTAATATATATGCAAAAAATGTACTCAATATGTAATTCATAACCGACTGACGACATAATGTCATAGTCGTAAATCCTTTATTTTCAATAATATACGTATTAAAATGTAATTATGTATTCAAATGAAGAAAAAAAAATAAAGTGATACTACTACTACTACTACAGCGATTTATTTAAAAATCCCTCCAGCGATTTTGTCCTGTTTTTGGCTTTTTCTCACCTATGAACATTGAACTTCTATATCTCAATAACGGTAAAACCTATGAAATTATCATAAAGGTCAATCTTGTAGATAATTTTTTACAGATACAACATTTTTTAGTCTCATTTTGATAGAACTTACGGTTTCCAAGCAGAATCGTGAAAACCAAAAAAACCCTTAAAAATGTCAACTTGAATCGCGATTTTTTTTTAAAGCGCTCTAACGACTTTTTTTGTTTTTTGATTTTTCTGATCTATGAACATTGTAGTTTCAGAATCCGCAAAAAATTCCCAAGTGTAAGCACCTTCCATTTAAATTTGGTTCAAGGGCACCGTGTGTATCAATAATTGGTGTATTGGAAGCAGAGCATCGCGATCGCGTCCGATTTTTTACGTTTCATAATTGGAGATAATATTTCTAAATTTACTAAATGGGACTGCGAAAACGCCATGTATATTGATTTCAATGCTTGGACTAACTCGATGAAGGCAACATTTTTTAATACAGTAAAGTCCCGATAATTGCAATTTAAAAGTCATGCTTTGTAAATTACTGAGGTTTTTATGTTAACGAGTTTAACATGCTATTTGGGATTTTCTATCGTAAATCTAGAGATATGGTTGCATGGTAGTATGCCAAAGTTCTTAGTTGTGGTAAATTCGGTGCGAGACGATAAGAAAAGTATTAAAAGGTACCAAATATGGTACCATTTGTATATGGCAAATAGCAGAGCAAGAAATCTGAAATTTGAAAAGAGAGTCACTGATGGAATGTAGTATAGATGTATGAAAGCGTTTTATAAAGCCGAACTGTAAGCGTACGAGAAGTACTAACATACACTAAGTTTGTTACTATTTGGTATTATGTGAACGGATAGAGTTAATAGCCTGGAATTTGGAATAAGAATCAAGGTTGAGAAATAAGGTTGATATAAAGAGGTTGTTTTGGAAATGTATATGAAAAGTACTAAATGGTACAATTTGGATTTGGATGTATGGATAGTGCTGGAATCCTTAAATTTGGAAATATGGTTACTGTTGGAGTGTATGGTAGGTACTTCACCCAAAGTATAGGATTGAGATATGGAGGTAGTTTTCGAAACTTAATTTGGTACAATTTGGACTTGGGTGGTCGGATAGAGCTAGAATCCTGAAATTAAAATTGAGATCAGTCTTGGAGTGTAGGACTGAGGAATAGGGTGGGCGATTTGTGTGGAAGGAAAAAACCTTAATGAGCCCTTCGAGTTTCTGATTCCTGGGATTGAACTGAGCAAAAAAGTCCACTGGACCATATATCTACCGTGAAAATCGAGCCTCCCGATTTTGACATTAAGTTTTTTATTGACGTTTTTTAGATATTTTGGCATATAACAGCCAAACCATTGAGATTTTCGATCCAACACAAAGACAAAAATTGTAGCCAAGACAGTAGTTGAAAACTCCCTAATACATCGCAAAAGCATTGGAACGCTCCTTCAGGCAGTTTTGGCCTTAAGAATGTGCAAACTTTTCGAAAAGTGTCGATAAATGACATTGTGCTACAAAATTTTACCAGAAATTAATTCAAGCGTTCGGATGCAAAATTCTATCGTGTTGGAATCCATGGACAACGAAAATGACTTTATTTCGATTGGGTAACTCCGTTTCATTTTTTTATAACACTAAAAGTAGTGAACATCTGGGTTTCTTATATTTTGAAATTTAAACGCGCAGATCTTCTTTTTTTCTTATGAATATTGTAAAACTTATTGGCCTTAAGGATTACTTTACAAAACATTTCAATAAATAAAAAAATAAAAAATAAATCTGAAATTTAAAATGTGGGTCGCTGTAAATGTGTATGAGTGAGATACTGCCGTACTTAAAATAAAATTAGTATCAGTACAAAAAATCAGTGTTCGTCATTTCCATTTTAAATATTGTTAATTTGTATTTATCCCGTTTCCGCATACGGACACTTTGCTAGTTTTGTATATTTACATGGGAGTCAATGCATTGGTTTCTTCTGTTTATTGGTTAGATGTGAATAATGAAATATTAAAGCTAATCTTTTATTGACTTCTAATTTCTAAAACGTTATTGTAAAGTTTGCTTGTAAAATTCAAACTCAACCATACTGGCTTATATTTAAAGTTACTTACTTACTTAGCTGGCCTTTACAGAACATTTGTTCCATAAGCCGAACTAAGAAAAAATCTCCAATCCTCTCTGTTTGCTGCTGTATTTTCCCAATCTGGGATATGTAGCTTTGTGATATCTCGTTTCACTTGTTCGCTCCAACGAAGCTTTGGCCTTCCAGATCTGCGAGAACCTCCATGCGGCCCGTATTTATACGCCTTTTTAGCGGGTTCATCATCACTCATTCTTATAACATGGCCTAGCCATCGCAATCGTTGTATCTCGATTCGTTCAACTATATTGATGTCATTGTATAGTCGATGTTCATACGACGCCGATATTCGCCGTCAACACAGATTGGCCCGTAGATCTTTCGAAGAATTTTTCTCTCAAACACACAAAGCACTGCCTTATCTGCTTGAGCAAGTACTCATGCTTCGGAACCATACATTAGCACGGGTAGTATCAGTGTTTTGTATAGTGTTATTTTTGTTTGACGAGAGGTGGCTTTATTCCTAAACTGCTTACTCAGCCCAAAGTAGCATCTGTTAGCCAACACTATTCTTCTTCGTATTTCACAACTGATGTTATTTGTTGTGTTTATGGCGGTGCCGAGGTAGACGAAGTCCTTTACTACCTCAAAATTATAGGTACCAACATTCACAGATGGTGCGGTGTTTATGGACATATTACGCGTCGATACCATCAACTTGGTTTTTACGCCGTTTACTGCCAGACCAACTTTAGCAGATTCTCTTTCGACTTTTGCAAAGGTGTCAGTTACTTCCTTTACCGATCGACCCATGATGTCAATGTCGTCGGCATAAGCCAGTAACATGTGGCTGTTCGTGTATATCGTTCCATTTCTTTTGACCTTCGCGTCTCGTATGACCTTTTCCAGCAGGATGTTGAATAGATCACACGACAGGCCGTCTCCTTGTCTGAAACCTCTTTTGGTAGTAAACTCTTCGGAGAGGTTCTTTCCAATTTATTTAAAGTTAAACTCATATATTTAGTATACACCACCGTGAATATTGGTGACTCTTATTGTGTCTGTATGCCGTTCTTTCATCTTTTAATACGTTGAATACGTATGTATTTTCTAATCTTCTTTTAATAACACTTTCTGCTTCTGACCTGTGTAAAGTGGTTTGTGGCAATGTTGAAAACTTTATTGTTGTGGCATCAAACGATTCTTTTTCTATTTACACAAAACCAAACAAAAGATTATAATTAGTTTTCATTATTCAACCGCAACTAAAGTCTTTCTATAAATGGCAGGAAAATGAAACAGACAAACCTCAAAGCATTGTGTGCATTATAGTTTATGGTACACCACACCAAATATCCCTATTATATTATATAATCTTTTTATCTTCCTTGAGTTGGAAATGTTCACATCGAATGCAAAATGCAATGCCAAACCAAACACGTTGACTTGTAAAACCATTTAAATTATAATAAAAAGACAAAAGTAAAAAAAAAACACCCCATAACCAATCACTGGTACGTATGTGATTTTCTGTTTTAAATGGTTACGTGGCAGTTGGGTTTTTTTTTGAAATAAAATAAAGGTAAAGGCCACAACAAATTATCTCGCCGTAGCTATCTGCATATAGGTTTTCCAATAAATAACGATAATTCAACTCTATGTTTTTTTTTGCCTGAAATGTATACGAAAATCCGCAACTTTATTAAATTGCAATTAAAATTTGATATTCATTTTAATTAAAATTCAAAATTAATTGAACATAAAATTTTGGTATATAAAGTGACGTATGAAATTTCTGTAACCTAGTGATACAAATATAATATATGGTCTGTTCCTTTACTTTTGAAAGTGGTAAAACCGGCAAAAGTAGCAAAAGTTGTAAAATGCTCCCATATGAATTGTATGGTGTCTGAAGTAAAGGAACGCTTTTCGAGTAAAAAGTTGTAAAACTTGAAGATTCTTGCACGTAAAGGAACAGAGCTATATACAATATATGGATATACGGATATTCGGAGGGAAAAAACAATAAAATAAAATTAAGGATTTCATTGTGAATGTAGGTATGTTGTGGAACAACAGATGCTACATTAAGACCATGTTTTTGGTCATTTAAAAAAATTAAAACTTTTTTGATTTTTCAAAATAGTCTGGCTTAATCCCATTGTTTTTGTTTTAATATTTAAAACAACTAATTTATTAGTGGAGAAGATTTGGCACTGTTCGCCAAGGGGTAAGATAAGCAAGATTAGTTTCGATCCTCGCCACAGGATCTCGTCAGTTCCCTTGTTTATTGTTTGTGGATATTCTCCACAGAAGTTGTTTTTAAATGGTTTTATTTAGCTCACACCGTTTGTTTTATTTATTCTTGGGTCAAATTTAGTAATTCAAATTTCACCCTCTTCCTGTCAACCGATTAATCTGAAATTTTGTATACACTTTGGATTTTGGTGACAATACAATTATGTTTATTCATTATCATTATAAATTCAAGATGGCCGCCGCTACAAAATGGCGGATAATTTATGTTTTATTAATCCCATAAATATGGGTATCAAATGAAAGGGCTCAACAAGCAGAATACAATATACATACTATAAAAAATTGACATCCAAGATGGCGGCCGCTACAAAATGGCGGATAACGTAGGTTTTATCAATCCCATCAATATGGGTATCAAATGAATGTGCTCAACCAGTAGAATACAATGTACTATATAAAATTAAAATCCAAGATGGCGGCCTCTACAAAATGGCGGATAACTTAGGTTTTATCAATCCCATCAACATGGGTATCAAATGAAAGGTCTCAACAAGTAGAATACAATTTACTATGCAAAATTGAAATCTAAGATGGCCGCCGCTACCAAATGGCTGATAACAATTTTTTATCAATCCCACCAATATGGGTATCAAATAAAAATGCTTGACAAGAAGAATAAAGTGCACTATACAGTACATCTTATACACCCGAAAGCCATACAGTTTCCAGCTAAGTACAATTACGGGACGGCTGAAAGAAGAATGTTGCCTTTAATACTATCATGGGCTTCTACAATACATAAAATGCAGGACAGCACTGTGGATCACGCTGTCGTATACTTAGGTGCGAAACTGTTTGAAGAAGGTCAAGCCTACGTGGCTCTTAGTAGAGTAAGATCTTTGCAGGGACTACGTATAGAGGAGTTGGACTGCAATAAACTAACGGGCAAGAAACCTTGCAATAATGAAGCACTAAATGAATTAAACAGAATGGTCTCGAAGTTTACTCGAGGTCTACTGCCATGAATATTATTAGATTGAAGCGTATCGTAAATACTATCACGCGCTTCATATACAATTTAAGTCGTGATAGTCATGTTTCTTCCTACGTTATAAACTTCCTTGGTTGTTCTTTTGATATGTTCATAAAATTCCGTTCCCTTTTTTCGTTTTACAAAATGATAAAAAGTTAAAAACCTCCAGCATTAAGAAGAACCTTCGTCTTTACGCGTTCTTCTAGAAATCCTCAAATATTCATTCCTATGATTTGGAAGAATATTTTTGCAAAATCATTTATCGTCAGAGTAGCACGTTGCTGGAATTTTTTACCGCTAGAATTGCGAATTTTCTCTCACAGCAATAATGCATTCCGCTTAAAAATTTTGAGGCATTTCCATTCCCTATCTCAAAACTAATTTTGTTTTTATTATTATATTACATAAATCGAGTTATAGCTCATTGGACAAAATTTATCTTGTTCTAAGAATTTTTTTTTTGGCTGGGGAGCCGAGATTACGAGAGTATTTCGTGTAAATGGAAAGAATTGTTAGAAAATTTATTGTTTGATATAAGTTTTGAATTATATAATATATAAACTCAGGTAGTCTTTGTCATGTATACAAATTATTTGGCCTTTAAGGCTTTATGTTATACAAATATGAATAAATAAATAAATAAATAAATAAATAAATAAATAAATAAATAAATAAATAAATAAATAAATAAATAAATAAATTAATAAATAAATAAATAAATAAATAAATAAATAAATAAATAAATAAATAAATAAATAAATAAATAAATAAATAAATAAATAAATAAATAAATAAATAAATAAATAAATAAATAAATAAATAAATAAATAAATAAATAAATAAATAAATAAATAAATAAATAAATAAATAAATAAATAAATAAATAAATAAATAAATAAATAAATAAATAAATAAATAAATAAATAAATAAATAAATAAATAAATAAATAAATAAATAAATAAATAAATAAATAAATAAATAAATAAATAAATAAATAAATAAATAAATAAATAAATAAATAAATAAATAAATAAATAAATAAATAAATAAATAAATAAATAAATAAATAAATAAATAAATAAATAAATAAATAAATAAATAAATAAATAAATAAATAAATAAATAAATAAATAAATAAATAAATAAATAAATAAATAAATAAATAAATAAATAAATAAATAAATAAATAAATAAATAAATAAATAAATAAATAAATAAATAAATAAATAAATAAATAAATAAATAAATAAATAAATAAATAAATAAATAAATAAATAAATAAATAAATAAATAAATAAATAAATAAATAAATAAATAAATAAATAAATAAATAAATAAATAAATAAATAAATAAATAAATAAAAACTAGAAAATAAAAATAGGTAAAAAAAACTTTTTAAGTTAAACGGTTTTATGTTAAACATACACTGCAATGTTTAAGATAAATGTACTAAAAACCAAAAAATAATAAAATAGATACAGTCGTGGGAATTATAAACATATGCATAGACTAGACTAAAATAAAACCGTGGGACACGTCAATTGGCTACAAATTATCGACTTAATGTGCGATAGAAGAATCGTTTAATTCGTCGTTAGGCAGTTGGCCCGCAGACGGTGAGGAAATTACTTACTATTTTCTTGCTCGTGGAAATTCCAATAGTTATACACTCCATGTAAATAAAAGAGATGTTTCAACTAGTTTATCGTTGGAAATTCACACTGCTGGCTGGCGAGGAATCGTTTCACTGCTCGTAGTTTGTCTTTAATCGACAAAGTAGTACTCGCTCACCACTATGAAACCCTAAAACTCGCTTATAATCGAGCTTGCTAGCTTGTTTCCACATTCTAGCCCTACTTATCACACGTCCATCGTTGTCGGTTGAACAACTGCCTAATTATAGTGTAACATTACAACACAAACATTTTAATCAACGATTGTAGACAATTGACGTGCCCCACGGTTTTATTTTAGTCTAGTCTATGCATATGTTTATAATTTCCACGACTGTATCTATTTTATTATTTTTTGGTTTTTAGTACATTTATCTTAAACATTGTAATGTATGTTTAACATAAAACCGTTTAACTTAAAAAGTTTTTTTACCTATTTTTATTCAATAACTTCTTCAACAAAAAACTTTTTTTTTTCTTCGGTAGACTTCGGTAGACTCTAAATTTTTCAATGTATCTCTAAAGGCCTAACAGCTCAACTCGAAAGAGAATTAATTAAAAAAAAAAAAAACTTTTTATTCCTAAACATCAATCGTCATCTAGAATAATAAAGGTGAACCAAGAAAAAACAACCCCTACAACCTTTATACTTCGAGCTGACGACTGATGTTTGGGTATAAAAAGTTTTTTGTTGAAGAATTTATTGAAAAATATCTTCGGTGGAGAATATCCACAAACAAGAAACAAGGGAACTGACGACATCCTGTGGCGAGGATCGAAATTAATCTTCCCTGGCTTACCCTTGGTGAACAGTGCCAAATCTTCTCCACTAATAAATTAGTTGTTTTAAATATTAAAACAACAACAATGGGATTAAGCCAGACTATTTTGAAAAATCAAAATTGTAGCAGCTATTCCAATAAAAAACTCCACCAATGTTCTAAAAATTAAAAACAGTACCATTAGGTTTGTCAACATTGATGTTCTCTAGGTTGAGACAGCAAACCCAATTTCTTTAATCCTTACATCTATAAAATGTACTGATTTTTTGTGATAATTCGTTGATTTTGTATAAACATCGTTCGAGAAACGATACTCAATAGTTATTTAGCATTACATTTCGTCAAGATTTAACATTACAATCACGGTTGGCGTATGAGGCAGATTTTCAGCTATAAGAGAGAGATTTTCATTTATGACTTCCAACTGATCAAATACCGGAAAAAATAACTATCAACTTTTTATAATGTTGACAATTGTAGGGGTTTCCAATACATGCGGACCTTTGTCAATAGATTTGATAGGATTATTCCTTGTCCATAGGAAACTCCATGTGCGAAATGACAGGATGGAAAATGTACCTAAATATGTCTTATTTGGTTATTTTAGAACATGGAACAATAACAAAAATATCTTGAAAGGATATTTCCAATACAGAGAAAACTCTAAATGCTAAACTACATAATTTTCAAAATACGTGAAACCGAAAGGTCAATGGGCAAGACCTTATACCCAGCAATTATGTATTTAGAGGGTTTCACCGCTAGTTCTGATAACATTTGTCGCTCATATCCTCAAAATGCAGAAAATCGGGATATACCAAAATATGGACCTATGTTCACAATTATAGTGAAGAAGTTTTGTGACCACTGGGAGTCTCAAATATCAAATTACAGGTCAAAAAATTTAGCTAAAATTCTCAAAATACCGTAATCGGAAGTACCGTCATACTGAGCCTGAAAATGTAAAATATATATAGGAAATATATATCAATTTGAACTGATTTCTATATAATATGGTGCACATATTACTGACAAAATTCCGTCACACATTCGAAATTTCATCAAATTTGGACAGATATTAGGTGTTTGGTGCAGCAAATACATGAAATCGGCCGAAAATATATATGGGAGCTATATCCAAATCTGAACCGATTTCGATATAATTTAACACACTTATTTTTAGACCGGGTTCAGTGACATATTCAAAATTTCATCAAAATCTGCGTGCAGAAAATACGTCAAATCGAGCTATATCCAAATCTGAACCGATTTTCACCAAAAGCAATAGCGTTCTTCCTATGGCTAAAAAACTTATATTCCCCAATTTTCAGCTGAATCGGACAAAAATGCGACCTGTACTTTGTACATGGACAGATGGATAGACAGACGGACGGACGGACATGCATAAATCGACTCAGCACGTGATTATATGTATATCCACATAATCCACGTGATTATATGTATATCGTTTCCTTTTGTATGTTACATACAAATGCACAAAGACATAACACTCCTTTACACAGTGTGGTGTAGGGTATAAACATGGGCCTGTGGAGAAGTGCTGTGACCACTAAGAACCTCAAATGTCAAATTACAGCTAGTTCAACTATAATTCAAGATAAAATCGATATAGCGACCAACGTTTTGGTATAGCCCCTATATAACGGCCTTTTTTCATCTTGATCTTGAAAAAATACACTCAGGTGCAAAAATATAGCGTTCTAGCTCAATTATTGGGACGATACAGTGATTACAAGAAATGGACATGGCTAGATCGGCTTCAAAGGATTATTTCAATGTGTTACAAACGGAAAACATTTTATTATACCCTCCATACAATGGTGGAGTGTATAAAAAAATAGATGGGTTTCTGTCTATTGACCTTAAAGATGCCTTCTCCCCTAAAATTCGTAATAGACTGTCAATCCATAGGAACTCTTTTGAATGTGCGCCCGAAGAAGACCTTATAAAGGAGGCTTCTGCCTCCATGAATGACTTTTCTAAGGTCTTCCGTCCGCAGAAGAAGATGGTATTCGGATCATAGAAGAATGTCTGCCGTTAGAAGACCTTTAGATGGTCTTTTTCAAATTCGATTTTAAAGCAACACATAATAGTTTTAAATTGTCAATTCATATTATACTTATTCAAACTTGTCATATTTTTAAAATTAACACTCAATAAACTTGAATTAAATTGAATTTCTGTCCATAGAAAACTAAAGAAGGTCTTACCATCATATTACACCTTTAGAAGGTCTTTTGTCCATACAAGGCCTTTCGAGGGTATTATGTCCATAGAATGCCTTTAGAAGTTATGTCCTCAGAAGACCTTTGAAAGGTCTTATGTCAATTTAAACCCTTTCAAATGTCACACACCATTAGAAAACGTTTCGAAAATCTTCTATTCTCAATATTCTATTCTCCATATAATTAATATACGATTGTCTATATACAGAAAATATTTTATTCTAAGATCTCCTCTCTTCTATCCATAGAATATCATGTGTCTATAGAAAAACATACGTCTTGCAGATCGTATGTCCTTTGAAAAATCATCGTTCATTATCATAAATTAATACTGCAAAAGTATTTTGAAACATTTACAATTAATGTCCAAAAATCTTAATTGTTAAATCTACTTTGTGTTCTGAAAACAATTTTTTCACATGTTTTAGGTTTTTTTTAGGTTTTAGTTTTAAATCTTATTTTGTAAGTCCTAGTTGTAAGTCTAAACACATATAAGATCTTCAAAAACCTTGCTAAAATCGTTCAAAACACTCAAGGATTTAGAAATACTTTCACACAATCGTTTGGTTAATATTCTAGAAATGATGCGTAAATATCACAGACTTCTGCCGCTAAAATGTTTTAACTATGTTTTCTTCTTCTTGTTTGTCTTGTAAACGTTATTTTGTTTTTCTAAAAATATTTGAATTTTAGTTTCGTAGTTCAAGTGTAGATAGAACAAATGGAAATTCATATACCATGATTTTTCGACAAAGATACTCATATATTTTAAAAGATTTACGACTCATTAAAAAAATAAATTAATAAATCTATATACAGTCTGTCGCAAAAGTTAGTATACACCGTTGAAACCAAAATGTATTAGGGATAAATATCACTATAACTTATTGAAAACAACAAACAATTAGTTTTATTTGATAGACAAGAAGGTTGTCTTCCGTAATAACAATTAAAAGTGCGCAATATTTGCATACATTAGGAAATGTACGGTTCAAATCCCAAAAAGACCAAAATTTATATCGCAAAAGTTAGTATACAACGGAGAACCCTCCTGGAACTGTGTAAAAAATTCTTGATATTTTTGAACAAAATGAAACTAAATTTGTACCTAAGATCATAAAGAGCATATTAAATGGTTTTAATGGCAGTTATAGTACTTATAGTAACAAGTCCAACGTACACTGGATCGTAAAATCCACAAAAATTGGTCATCTACAAATATAACAACTGTAGCGACAAAATTCCGGATGTTATGTCTTGTTTATGAATTTTAAAGCCATAAAATGCTCAGAAAGGCTCCAAAGTTTCAATATGGGGTGATCTTGATCGAGTTTAGACTTGCCACTTTTGAAGAAATGGGAATTTCTTGAAGGAAACCCATACGTTTGAGGCCGTTGTCCTTTTGAAACATGTAATAATCCTTAATCCTTACTCAAAAGGACTTTCCTTTTCAGTTAATTTTCTCACAAATTATGTCCCTTTTCACATTCCCACCAGAAATAAATAGTAGGAGAACCTCAACCACAGAAGGATATGATAGCTAATTTAAAATTTTAATACAGAGCTTTCTCTGCTGTTATAACGCATGGATTGTGCAAAAACGTTCTGAAAAGCTGTGTTCGCTTCACTTAGGACCAAAATACAACTAAATGGATCAGTTAGAAGTAGTTCATTAGACATTAGTAGTAAATTATACACTAGGGATACGAGAAGCATGTCCGATACTGCTGAAAGGCCGGTAGGACAGTATAACTGTAGGGCTTACAACGGACCTTGAGGTTCTCCTACTATTTACTTTTGGTGGGAATATGAAAAGGGGCAACATTTGTGAGAAAATTGACTCAAAAGGAAAGTCCTTATGTGTAAGGATTAAGGATTATTACATGTTTCAAAAGGACAATGTCCTCAAAAGTATGGATTTCCTTCAAGAAATTTCCGTTTTTTCAAACAGGACAAGTCGAAACTCGATCAAGATCACCCCAAATTGAAACTTTAGAGCTTTTCTGAGCATTTCATGGCTTTAGAATTCATAAACAGGACATAACACTCGGAATTTTGCCGCTACAGTTGTTGTATTTGTAGATGACCAATTTTTGTACATTTTACGATCCAGTGTACGTTGGACTTGTCACTATAAGTACTATAACTGCCATTAAAACCAATTAATATACTCTTTATGATCTTAAGTACTGATTTAGTTTCATTTTGTTCAAAAATATCAAGAATTTTTTACACAGTTCCACGAGGATTCTCCGTTGTATACTAACTTTTGCGACATAAATTTTGCTCTTTTTGGGATTCGAACCGTACATTTGCTAATGTATGCAAATATTGCGCACTTTTAATTGTTATTAAGGAAGACAACCTTCTTGTCTATCAAATAAAACTAATTGTTTGTTGTTTTCAATAAGTTATAGTGACATTTATCCCTAATACATTTTGGTTTCAACGGTGTATACTAATTTTTGCGACAGACTGTAAATAAAATCAAATGTCGTTTGTTGGTAATGGTATCAGTTTAGAACGGATGGACCGACTTGGATAATTCTTTTTGTGAAGTGTTCGTCATAACCCAACTTAGGTGTTTTCAATAGGTTTTTTTTTTTTTTTGAAAACTACTGAACGTCCGATCACGAAAAACGCTATATTTACAAATTTCTTTAAATATCAATAACCGAGAGAATTCAACTCAACCATTTTTTAACTCTTGTAATTTGATCGCTTTAGTAAAAATACACGGACGATAATAAATCCTAAAAAGCATCAATGGGCGAAAACATTCGACGAAGTCCGTAAGAGAAAAGAAAGGTTACATACAAAATCTGTTGATAAATTTAAAATCCTGCTCGGCTTGACAATGGACCGAATAAGTGAGGTAGAAAATACCAAGCATAAAGACCATAAAAAAGTTGTCATTAAAATTAAATTGAGTGTGTAGCTCCATACTACATTTTGCTCAATTCGAAGAGTGTAATAAAACAACATTTGGACTACAATTGTTTGCTTAAGACACATTGCCAAAATCTTGATTAGTCAACCTTCTTCATATAATGTATTCCTACAACCTAAGCAGTATGCCAACCTTCTTTTCATATTGAATAGTGTGTTATTTTTTATTAAATACAATTTTCCATGAAATCCAACATTGTTATACATTTATGTTTAGTCAAGTGAAAAAATTCCAATAAAAATTTAAAAGTGAACAAAATTTTGAAAACTAAATAATATTTTCTAATACAAAACAACATTTGAACATTATTGTATTGATTTTCCATAAAAAAAAGAAAATATGATAACAAAATAATTGACAATAATTGGTACAACATAATCTCAGCTTACCCAAATACATTAGAGAAACAACAGCAATAATAAACAACAATTTAGCAAAGCAAAATACGGAGAATACTTTGGACTAAGAAAGCCATAATAATGATGATGATGGAACCATATTTATTCAAAGTTGTACTGAGGAGTATTTACAATAGTCACAGTGGCTCACAACACCAAACAGAAGACTTTAACAAAAAAGAAATCATGTCATCCATCTGGTTACCAGATTCTGGTACATAGAATTTGAGCCCTGCAGATTTAAAAAAAAGGGAAAGAATCATTTCTAGTTCAATAAACTTTTCCCATTCAAAAAATGTGATAACATCCGCCTTTTCAAAAACAATAAAAATCGTTGTGGTTGTCCTTAGTCCTCAAAGGCACAGAATTTGATTAGGAATAATCTTAGATGGATCTTTTTAAAAATTAAAATAGAACAATTTCAGACTGGACCAAATTTCGTTTCATTGAATACAAAATGTACTTAAAAATATTTGTATTCCTTATACAACAACAAAAATCCGATGCTTACTTATCACTTCTAACTAGCAGGTGTATCCTACACTTTGTTTGATTATCTGTTTGCATACATTTCAAAAAATTCATATTTCCTTTTCATGTTTTATCAACATTTGAATAGAACAAATAAAAACTTTTTCAAAGACCCCTTAGCCATCGTAAACGACATAGCTAAACAACCACCCTCACACATACATATGCGTAACATTTGTGACCACAAAGATAAAAGTAGAAATTAAAGAAACCATCTTACCCTGGCTCATCTACTCTGTGATCACCGACAACATTTAAAACGGAAATTTTAAGCTTAAAGGACACATGACTAGCATTCTCAGGGTGAATGACTGACATGTGTTCAAAATTGTTGTGAAACAAATTTTTAAAATGTCCGTCTGAAATTTATGGGTATTTTTGTACAAAAAACACACACATATGCACACATCCTTAGAAAATAAATTCATTGACATATCGTCGGTGTCATGCTGAAGTGTTCCATACGCCATTTTAGACATTTTTAGATACAGGTGGTTTCAGGGGTTTTCCGAAATGCTTTTTCTGAATTTTTGGCCAGCTTTCTCCTACCTGCTCTAGTTTCCGAGGAATTCACTATTCGATGCAAAAGCTTAAACTTTTTTCAGTTATAAAATCAATATTTCAAATTTAGTACCATTTAGTACTTCAGGTACACATAAGTACAAACTTCCAACCCCATTTCCTTATATTAACACCACTTCCCAACCTTGATTCCTATACTAAATTTAAAAATGCTTGCTACAAGCCTTGAAAATATACAATTTGTACCAACTTTAGTAACTTTTAGCACTTTTCGTACACATATAGGTATAATTTCCAAAACTTTTTTGTACATCTTTCTAACTCTCTAACAGTGACCCTCATTTCAGAATTCTAGCTTTACCCGTTTGCCTAATGAAAATGGTACAATTTTTAGTACCTTTAAGGACTTTACGTCCCTTTCAGGGCAAATTTTCAAAAAAAAAAAACAGCCTTATATCATGTTTACACACCAAGAACAACCCACTCTCAAAATTTCAAGCTTCTAGCTTTAGCCGTTTTGTCTGGACGATGATCTGTTCGTCACTCACTCACTTATCACTAAGCTCTTTTAAATATTGAGATATATGTATATGTATGCCTGGGTGTATATGTATAACTAGTTTAAAGTAAAAGGCCAAATTGGAATCATAAAACCATTTAACTTCTCTACGCCAAATGTCATGTTTGCCTGCTAGCTATTACACTGTTCTTTTATACTGGGGAAATAACGATATTTTTTATGTGAGGTATGATGTGGATGGTTTGGCTAAAAATGTTATTTTAAACAAGCTGGTTTTGTAAAAAATTTTATTTTGTATAAGTGTGTATGCGCGCTTGGTTTATACGTTACGTTACTTTCTTTGTGAACGGAAGTGGATATATAAACCATATTATTATTTGCCATCGAAGTTTTATTGTCTCGTTTTAGATTACTTTGGCTTTGCTCTTATGCAAGTTTTTTATAAAATAACTAACATTTATTCATGCAAACTGTAATAGCTGCTGGCATATTTCGGCAAAATAATTTTTGAAATTTTGTTGATAGGTTGTAAGCAATAACTTTACCTTATATACCATTTTTATACCCTCAGCATTTATGCTAACGAGGGTATATACACTTTCATACGGGCAAAATGTGCCTCATCGAAATAATGGTTTTAGACCCCAAGTATGTTTGGACGGAATGTGTTTCAGACAATTTGGAGTCGATTGAGCAATGTCCATCCGTCTGTCGGTTCAAATTTTGGCTTTCGTAATATTTAACCCAAACTAAGTTAAGTTCGAAGATGAGCTATATCGGTCTACTCCTTCCGGTACCTTCCCCACAAAAGTTTGAAAATATTCGGAAAATTTGTGAGCACGATAACTCTTGAAGGGAGTAACCGATTTGGTCCATACTTTGCACATCGTGAAATGTGTACCATACTTAAATAAGGTTTCAATATAGACTCAATCGGCCCACTCCTTCGGGTGCCTCCCACACAAAATTTCGGAAAAGTTTAGGGCCATCTCTCGAATCACTTTGATTTTTGTTTTAGCAACTGGTATTCACTGCCCTCCATACGACGGTACAAGTTTCATCAGGGACAAGTCCATTCTTCCTGAGAAAATAGCCTGAAAGTTGCAAAAAACTCTTATGACACCGTGTGAGGTGGTTGGAGCGCAAGATTCGGTCCAAAATTTGGCCTTAGTAATATTTTGTCCAAACATAGTTTAAGTTTGAAGATAAGCCATATCGCTCCACTCCTTCCGGTACCTCCTCCACAAAAGTTCAAAAATGTTCGGAAAAATTGTTCGGTCGGTAACTCTTGAATTGATCTATACTTTACACATCCTTACATATCTACCAGATATAGATCAGGTTCAAATATGGACTATATTTGTCCACTCCATCCGGTACCTCCCACACAAAATTTCGGATAAGTTCACTTTAAGACCTGATATCGAATCACTTTGATTTTTGTTGAAGCAACTTGCATTCGCTGCCTCACTTACGATGGTAAAAATTTTTTTAGGGGCAAGTCCATACTTCTTGATCAAACAGCCTAAGAGTGTAAAAACCCACTATGGCACCATATGTTGTGGCTGCAGATCCACTTCCATAACGGTCAATGTCGATCCATTATTTTTAGTATCTCCTCCGCAAAACTTTTAATCTTTAAGCCTAATCAAAATTTTTGTCGGTTCAAACGCCCAAAATTTTTAAAACCCCCTAAATTCATATGTATTTTGGGAAGAAATTGTTTCAATATACACAGGCTTAGGGTATATCTCTGTCGGCAAAGCTGACTGATACTTTTTTACTTGTTTATATTTAATTTCTATTATATAAAGTGAGGGTCACCATTAGCGCAAGGGTGCAAAATAAGCTGAAATTTGTCTTAGAAAGGTAAGAAATATGGAAATAATACAATATTAGCTCGCCACCTATACTTCAAATTAATTACACTGTGATACAAAAGTGGACACAATTTTTTTGCAGGGGTTCTGATGCATAAAGAAGTTATGTCAGTTTAAATTTGAAAATCTAAGAAACCCCGTTTTTCACTACATTTACCGTTATAAAAGCAAAAAACGAAGTGACCCAAAGAAACCAAAGGTATTTTCGTCTTCCATGGACTCCCACAATACCGAATTTATGCATCAGAACCCCTGCAAATTTTCACTGTAGCACAGTGTTATTTGTGTGTGGATGATTTTTCTGGCAAAGATAAAATAACTGGCATACTTCTACGCGCTAGTTAAATGAATAGTTATTTATATTCTTCTTAGAAAGGTAAAAATCTTAAATAATAAGCATACTTCTGTGCGGAATATATTCAACTACATAAGTGTTTTTCACTCGAGTTCTCCCTTCACATTCTATCGTCATAAGCTAATACTCTTGTCATCATTCACCAAAGGAAAAGTTATTTTACTTTTTTCTGAAATCGAATGCGTTAAGCAATATAAGGTGCTCCTCTTTTATACCCTCAGCATTTATGCTAACGAAGGTATATACAATTTCATACGAGCAAACTGTGCCTCATCAAAATAATGGTTTTAGACCCCAAGCATATTTGGACGAAATGTGTTTCAGACAATTGGAGTTGATTTAGCCATGTCCGTCCGTCTGTCTGGCTGTCTGATGCCCACGATAACTCTCGAATGGATTTGAGACAAGCTCTCGAATCATTTTGGTTTTTTGAAATTTTGCCTGTTTGGGCGAAGATCATTTTTTAATGATTTTTATTAATTTTCTCGTATAGAGTTAAGCTTGATGATCGAAAATTCTTTGCAAGTGAAAAAGGAAAGCCAAGGTCTCGAACCCACACAGTCACCAAATTTTTGTTGAAGCAATAACAACTCAATTACGACGGTAAAAGTTTTTTTCTGGGGCAAGCCCATACTTCTCGAGAAAACAGCCCGAAAGGTGTAAAAACCACTATGGCACCATATGTGGTGGCTGTAGACGCGATAGCACCTGAAATGATTAACCGATTTGGTGTCCAAATTTAGTATCTGTTCGAAGATGGGCAATTTGGTCTAAACTTTGGATCTTCTAATATTTGGTCCAAATTTAGTTTAACTTCTAAACAGGAGGTACCTTCGAGTACCTCCCCCACAAAAGTTCAACATTTGTGTCTAAGTGCAGTTTAAGGTCTGTTCGAAGATTTTTTGGAAATGTATACCGATGCTGTTCGTTGTGGTCCTGTTTACAGCGATATTATATTTTGAGTGGAATATGCCTGATAAGCTGAATTAAACCAGCATATTAGCATGTTAGTTGGATGTGTGTGGACTTCGCTAGATATCACTTTTTCAATACAAAACTCCTTAGTTCATGATTGCTCAATTAATTCCATTAAATAAATATTTTCTTTAGTCAGCTCCACGTAGTTGTGACGCAAAACATTCAAATGCGATTATCTCCAAACGGACAAATGGTGTATGTAACAATTAAGCATGACACCGACGATACATCAGAGTACACAGTTACTGTTGCAATAGAAGATATATCCACACATATACGCACACCTATGCACTTACAATATTAAGAGTAAAGATGCGGATGATGACGTTGAATATGTCTGGCATTTGATTTGCATTCGCTGATGTTACAGCTTTTGTGTTCACCCAACAAAAACTTTGTGGAAACGACTACGTTTAAGTTTTTTCATTTAAATTGAAGAACAAAAGACGACTACAACAGTTGCAATGTGTTATAACAACGATTTCTGGGTATATAACCTTTACATGTTTATGTTTTTTTTTCTGTATATGATATAAATGCCATAAAAAACTAAAACTAAATGTTATTCATCATTATAAGAGTTTTAGTATAGCGTTTAAAAACATTAAATTCGTATTCTTAATGAATATTATCGCCTCAAAATATTCATTAAGAATACGAGTTTAATGTTTTAAACGCTATACTAAAACTTTTATAATGATGAAAAACATTTAGTTAGTATTGTTACGTAGAATCATAGACCACAGTAAGCTTGGATTTTTTAAAGATTTTCTGGAATAACCATAGACAACTATAAGCGTGGATTTTTTACAGATTTTCTGGTGTAACCATAGACCACAATAAGCGTGGATTTTTTAAAGATTTTCTGGTGTAACCATAGACCACAATAAGCGTGGATTTTTTAAAGATTCTCTGGAGTAACCATAGACCACAATCTTCTTCTTTATTTGCCTATTCGTTTTACGAATTTATGGCGATCAGTGCAATTACATAAAATATATTACATTATATTAAGTGATTATATGTATTTATAAGTTGTTTATTATTTCAGCAAAAGATTGTCGATTTCTGCACCTGCTGAGTAGAGTTGAGGCATCATTTATGCCGGTCCATTCCTGAATATTGTTAATCCAAGACTTCTCTTTTCTTCCCCTGGACTGTCTGCCTTCTATTCTGCATCGGATGATGTTTTGGAGTAGTTTGTATTTGCTGTTTCGCATGATGTGTCCAAGATATGCTGCTTTTCGTTTCTTTATTGTACGTATAAGCTCTTTTTCTTGGTGTATTCTTCGCAGTACTTCATTGTTCGTTACAAACTTGGTCCATGGTATTTTTAGAATTCGCCTGTAAGTCCACATCTCGAAAGCTTCAAGTTTTTTCATGTCAACTGCCTTCAGGGTCCACATTTCGACTCCATATAGCAAAACAGACCATACATATGTTTTCAGATATCTTAGTTTTGACTTTATAGTAATATCATGACTTAAAAAAATTTTCTTGTATTTTACAAAAGCTTCTCTCGCCATTTCGATTCTGCTTCTTATTTCATTTGAAATGTTCCACTTGTCATTTATTGTGACGCCGAGGTATTTAAAGCTATGTACTCTTTCCACGTCCATATCTTTAATTTTTAATTGTGTTTGATTACTCATATTTTCTTTGGAAATAACCATGTACTTAGTCTTTTTAATATTTATCTTTAGACCATATCTTTCACTGTGCGTTGTTAGTCTAGTAAGTAGGTATTGCAGCCCTGCAATGCTATCGGCTAGTATGGTTGTGTCGTCGGCATATCTAATATTGTTGAGAAAAGTACCATTAACCAGGATTCCTTTTTTGACATCATTGATAGATTCTTGGAATATTCTTTCGGAGTATACATTGAACAATAAGGGGGATAATATACATCCTTGTCTGACACCTTTTGATATTACTATGTCTTCCGTGCATTCTCCGTTTACGTCGACATGTGCAGTCTGATGCCAATACAAGCTTTTTATACATCGAATTTCATTCTGCCCGATACCAATGGACGTAAGAATCTCTATTAACTTGTCGTGCTGTACTGTATCGAAAGCCTTTTCGTAATCAATAAAGCATATATATACATCTTTTTGAACAGCTTTGCATTTTTCAACTAGGATTTGTAGGGAAGAAAGAGCTTCGCGGGTTCCCATGCCTTCCTTAAAACCAAATTGGGAAGCACCCATAACTTTTTCACACTTCTCATATATTCGCCCATGAATTATTTTTAGGAAAATCTTCAATGCATGGCTCATTAGACTGATAAGTCTGTAGTCACTGCAGTGTTTCGGCTGTGTTTTCTTTGGTATAGTTATAAACTTTGATCTCAGCCAGTCATTTGGGTATTCCCCGGTCTCATATATGTAATTAAATAGCTTGTTCAGGATATTAATGTTATCTCCGTCTATTAACTTCAATATTTCCGATGGAATCTCATCAGGACCACATGCTTTTTTAAGTTTTAAGGATTTTACTGCTGACTCAATTTCTTGTTTGGTTATAGATGTTCCTTCTGGCGGTTCATTCGTCATCATCACATATGTTGATCGGTTCTGGTCGGCAAAAAGGAGCTTTATGTACTCCTTCCATATTATCATCTTTTCTGATATATCAGAAATAGGTTCATTTTCCTTATTGTATAGAATTTTAGGTATTGATTTGCGGTATACACCTGCCACTTCTTTGATCTTTTTGTGAAGATTGAAATCGTCATTTAATTGTTGCAATCTTTCAATCTCCTGGCATTGCCTGTTTATGAGATTATTTTTCGCAATTCTGATTGCGGATTGTATTTCTCTATTTAATTCGTAATATAATTCGTAGTTTCGATTTTTATGTCTTCGACGTTCCTCCATCAGATCTAGTATCTCCTTTGTCATCCATTCATTCTTTTGTGGTTTTGTTGTGATTCCTAGATTATTGTCCGCTATGGATTTTAGCGTATTTTTAACAGAATGTCACATCTGTTCACTATCTGCAGCTTCAATTTTTCTAAATTCTTGATCAATGATCTCCCTCATTCTTGTCCTTACCCTTGGTTCCTCCAGTTTTCCAGTATTGAGTTTTCCACGTGTTTTTCTCTTTGCGTTTCTCTTCAATTTTGCTCTTATTTTTGTCATTAACAGGATATGATCCGATGGAACATCTGCCCCTGGATATGTGGATGTTTTCATTACACATGAAGAAAAGCGTTTATTGATCAAAATATAATCTATCTGGTTCCGTATTATATTTGTTGGTTTGTCCTGAGGGGATTTCCAGGTATACAATCTTCTTTTTGGCAAGCAGAACATTGTATTTGTAATCAGCCCATATTCTTGACAGAATTGAATAAGTCTGTCACCTCTATCATTTCTCTCGCCTAGTCCAAATTTGCCTGTTATGCCTGGTACAATATCTTGTCCAACTTTGGCATTAAAGTCTCCTTGGATGATAGTTATATCATGGGGTTTTGTCATATTTATTAGGTATTTTACATCTTCGTAAAAATCTTCCACTTCTTCTTTGTTCTTGTCTGCAGTGGGCGCATATACTTGTATAATATTTAGTTTTAAGGGTTTTGTTTCTAACTTTATAAGCATTGCTCTGTCAGATTTTGGTACAAATCCTGTTACGCATTGTGCTATGTGGTTTTTTAAAATGACACCTACTCCGTTTCTATGAGTTCTATTCAGGTTTCCTGAGTAAAATATTTTGACATTTTGAGATGCAAATTCTCCATTATCAGGCCACCATGTTTCGCAAACTCCAAGTATATCAATATTCAGTTTATTCATCTCATTAATGGTGTTAGCTAATTTTCCAGATTCATATAGGCTTCGTACGTTCCAGGTACCAATATTCAGGTTATTTTTTGTTTTACCTCCGGGGATTCTTAGCACCCTCGTTTGGCCGGAGACTGAGGGCCGTTCATTATTTATATTCATAAATTGCATGATTTTCATGGGATAGTACTCCAGGGGTTTCCCGTTGCCTTCTGAAGGGTTTACAGTTTTCCATCTAGTTTTCAGCCGCTCCTTAAGGACAGACGCAGCAACCTGTTGGTCCGCGGGACGTATTTGATTTCCGTCCTACCACCCATATCTGGGAAGCATTCCCCTATCCGCCACCTGGGGACGCGCCCTATAGGGGTTACAGGTTCCCCGAAGGGATAGACCACAATAAGCGTGGATTTGTTTAAAGATTTTCTGGAGTAACCATAGACCACAATAAGCGTGAATTTTTTAAAGATTTTCTAAAGTAACCATAAACCACAATAAGAGTGGATTTTTTTAAAGATTTTTTGGGGTAACCATAGACCACAATTAGCGTAGATTTTTTTAAGATTTTCTGGAGTAACTATAGACCACAATTAGCGTGGATTTTTTTAAAGATTTTCTGGAGTAACCATAGGCCACTATAAGCGTGGATTTTTTATCCTGTGGAAACAGTTACCATCTTGTCGATATTTTATTCCGTGTGTATCTCTTCCTTTTAATGTTTCTTCTCTTTTTTTTATTGGAAAACATGTATCGAAACCAGTGAGTTTAAAAACGTTTTATTAAATGGACTACGTACTTTAACGAAAAATACATAAAATTGCTATACCCTATACCACAATGTGGAAAAGGGTATTATAAGTTTGTTTTGGTAAAAATTCATGTAACACCGCGAAATATTCGTCGGAGACCCCCAATGTGGTATACCATTCTTCATATCTCGACGAGATAAAGCGATTTTGAGATGTGTGTCCGTCCGTCTGTCCATTATAAATTGCAAACACGCTCCAGACCGCAATTATAGACCGATCGTCACGAAATTTTGTATGGAGGTCGGGTTCAGATCAGAATAGATCCCTGTTCTTATTGGTGATGATCCTGAACTATTTAGCGGGTGAAATGGACCATAAACATTATATTTATCCAAGATCTCAATAATAGTCCGATCAACGCGTAATTTTAAATAAGGTAAGAGTATATCACAAAGGAGAAGCTTGCAATTTGAGATGGCGATCGGATAATATTTAGAGTGTTAAATGAACCAAAACTCTTGTGTGAAAATTGTGAAAATTTTTAATATACAGCTTATATCTCAATTCCTGGAAGTGACATTCCGGACAAGTGAGATATACGTGAAAGTGGAACGCTTGACCTTTCAATTGATGCCAATTATGTTGGTGTGCATGATCAGATAACAGAGTTACAGCATAATATATTCCGTTATTTGTTTGTAGTGTAATAATAAACTCGCTAGAAGTCGCAATTATACATCAATAGTCACAAAATTTTGCACCGGGTAAGAAGAGTATAGGTCGAAAAAGATGCTTACAATTTTGAATGATGATCTGATATTCTTTAGCGGTTGAAATGTACCATTACTTTTGTATGAAAAATATAAAAATTTAATTTTTGGTCAATATTTTAATTTCTTGAGGACATATGGTAATATTCAAAAAAGTTTTACAATCGTTGAAGTTGAGGTTCACCATTTAATAAGTCGCGAACTGTTAATATATTTTATAAAATATGAGTACATTTATATATATTGAAGTGTTTTAGCTACGATCTCATAATATGGACCATAACAAATAATTTTCGTGGAAGCTGCGCTGGTGGTAATATAAAAAAATGGGAAAAATGTGTTGAAGTTTACAAGTTTTTTTATGTTCTTTCTCGATTTCTCGCCAAACCACGGAAAATTCAAACCTATGCTCAAAGAAAGAACTAAAGAATACCCCTTAGGCAATATGGTTCTAGTGTATGACTTTTCGATATATACACTGTATCCCCTTAAAATCGATGCTGACATTTTGAAGTTTTGATTTCAGTGTTTATCGAATTTTTCTTATAATTAGATGGTGCAACTAGATAATAATCGAAACTAGTTTATAAGATTGTAGAACTCGCGATTCCACGTCGTTCGATGTATATCTCATGAGTGTGCTCCGTACAGCTTCCTAGTAATAGAAGTCCAAAGGCGAAAATTTGGTACGTAAATTTTCTGAAAAAACCTATTTTTTGGCTTTAAAATTTACAACTCTCGTACAGGTACCCCTGAACCCCGCGTGATTTTAGTTTTTTTACGTGCCGGATCAAATGAGCTCTTCCGCGGTCAAATCCATCCACTAAAACGCCGGATATAGATACCTTGAAAGTAGGAAAATCTGCAAAAATATATTTTGACAATTCCGCGAATTGAACCGCGATTTTCTTTGATTATTTTTACATAAATGTAATCCTTTATACGCGATTATTATATTTGCCAAAAAGGTGTGTCACAAATTACAAAGATTCGGGAGTAATATCCCTATTTATCCCAAAATAGAATGTGGTGGCACATCCGCAGTTCTTGACGAATCTGTCTAAAATAATTTATATTGACGTATTTTTAATAGGGGGCCATTGAAATCGGATGCACCTTATAATCATATGCACATCGCGTAATTTTTGCCCACTTGAAGGTTTTTTGAATAGTAAGATGCAACTGATGGCACACTTTGGCCGCTGAATGAAACATGGGAAAATCCATGCATATTGATAGACATGGACTCCCTGTATCCGAAAAGCACATGCACCCCAACTGATTTCAACGGATTCTCGAATTACACGCCTTTTAATTTTTGTGTTTTTTCTTTGGTTGTAATTTCAATATTACTCTCTACTTCTTATTTCTATAGCTTATCACAGAAAGCAAATATACTTTCACGATGACTAATTACTTTTCTCGTAGAAATTTAAGCAAAATACTTCAGGATTTGGATCGAAATTTAGCGAAATAATAGAATAACTCCCTACATTTATTTTTCAAATTTTTCGTATTTAACCAAAAATATATTTTTGACATAATTTCCAACAATAAGTTTCCGTTGTTTGTTGTTGCTGTAATATGCAAGTTATAAACGCGATCTTTATAATTTTGGTCTCACATTTTTCTAGGCGTTGTCTAGATTCTGTACGTATTTTTAAATTATTTTTTTTAGAGATTTTTTGGACTTTGATTTAGAATAAATAAAATTTATTCTAAGATTTCTTCAATATCTTTTGATTTACCGCGAAAATAAAAATAAATTTAGCAACTATTTTAGCATCTACGGATAGATATCACATTCTGCTAACGATTCATATATACATGTTCTTATTACAACTCAATAGGAATTTTTAAATATTTTTTCTTTACAAGAGAGTAAAACCGCATATAACTTTTGAGTGCAGCATCCAATTTTGTGAACGCGAAAAGATTTGAAACCACGATTTTTTTCTTAACGCATGTACCAAAAATGGCGGACGTGCTCGCCAAAAAAGTTTTTAATTTTTTTTCTATGTAATTGTTAAGGAAATTTGAAATTTACCATATGTATTTCGCAAAGTAGCCTACATATGGAAAACAACTACTGACTTTTCCTCTAATGTAAATTGCAATAAAGAGTTTGCTAGATAACGGGCCTACTGCCTAATATATAATGGGTTGTGTGTAGAGAACCACATTTTTATCCCATTCTACATATTGTCTCTCAAAAAGTAACACCACGAAATATTCGTCCTAGACCCCTTATAATAAGGGGTCTATTATTTGTTATGCCAAAATTCATATCTCGACGAGATAAAGCGATTTAGCGATTAAAAATTGTAAACAAGCTTAAGGCCGCAATTATGGACCGATTGTAACAAATTTTTTAAAGAGATTGGGTTCGGGCCAGAATAGAAATGATTAGTTTTGGTGATGATCGTGAAATGTTCAGGGTATGAAATGGACCAAAAACAAAATTTTAACCAATTTAGTAGCGGCTCTATAGGTCAAAATAATAACCCGCAAAATTTTAAACAAAGTTTGAGTTTATGATGAAGAAGAAGCGTACAAACCAACGTGAAGATCAAATAATACGAGTACTTAGCGGGTTAAATGGACTGAAACTTTGGTGTGAAATTGGTAAAAATTTCAATAACGTAGCGGTTAAACAACGGAAGTAGTAGTACTACATAAGTGGGTTTCATTACATTTTAGTTTGTGTGAAATAAATTTTCCTGCTAAAAAAAATGTCTTTGTCATGCTAGATAACTTTTTGGTTTTGGTCATAAGTATTATACATTACATCTCTGATATCTGATAATTAAATTTTCACAATCATTGAAAAGAAGTGGAGAGCGATTGTCCAGGGGTAGGGGTATAGGGTATCCCATGGTCGGCTCTGTCCGACTATTGACTTTTCTTACTTGTTATATATAAAAGTTTATAAATAAAAGTTTAAATACAAGTGGAAATCTTCATATATTTGCAAGCAGCAGTAACCCATGTAGCAGCAGCTGCTTTTGTTTTTTGCTGCTGATTCTTCGGTTTTTCTTACAGCTACACTTGCTTTGGCAATTGGCACTTGAAAGGCAACCAACCTGACTGGCAAACAACTAGAAAAGGGGAAGTTTGTTCGTGTGTGTGAATGTTTAGTGAATATCAAATTTGATACTCAAGCTTAAAATTTTTCGCCTTTTTTGTAGTCGCTTTTTTACATTTTAAAATTAAAATAAGAAAAATTTGTAGAAGTTAAAACCCAAATAGTAAAACGCTCATCACGATAATAGATGCAGACATATAAACCTACCTTAGAAGTTAAAAATGTTGAACAAGTTTAGCTTGGTTTATGTTTCGTTGGAGGTTTGAGTACAAATCTATTCAATGGTTGGTTGAAGTAACTGCTGGCCATTGGCAAAACTGGTGACGTGATTGCAATTTAGTGTAATGTATAGGTCTGACGAAAGGCTTTTGGCCATTGACATTTACTATATTAGCGAATTAGTTTGCAATTGCAATGCATTCAAATTTTCGATGATTTGATTAGAAAGAAAAAATTATTTTTTAATAAATATGGTTTGCGTCTTGATATCGATATTAAAATTTCCATCAGTTTTGGTTAGCAATAAAACCTAAAAGTAGATTGATTGAATTACCTTTATTTTCATTTTCCTATCCACAACAAAAGTTTGTAAGCTTCTGCAATAATCTCTTCGAAGAAATTTAACATTATATTCTAACTTCTTATTCTTCAAATCTCTTAGATTTTAGTTACAAACTAATTCTGAAAATTGATTCGACACTATACTAAAACTGTAAACCATAGCCTTGCAACAAAGTATAAATTCATTTAGGTTTTCGAAATTCTTGGCAAACATTAACAAAGTTGAACTTTGCAAAAGGCCGATAAGTTTTCAGTTGAACTGCCAGAATCAGAGTAGCAGCAGCATTACCACCAGCTATGAAAACGTTTTATACGAGAAATCAATACAAGTTCTTTGCATAAGGATTTGAGGTTGTGATCTCTTTAAAGTTGTGGGCCAAACAATCTATTCAATATACGGAATGCATGCAATAAAACCCATATGCATACATATCGGGAAACATATACATAAATTGATGCATTTGTCGATAGATGATATATGTACACACAATCACACACAAATATGCACATAAAACCAATGAATGAATTCAGTGTTCAAATTGTATATCTCTCTTACTTAAAGTTTGCATAATAGGGCGACCAATAAATGTTTCTTACACTTTAATTTTGTCCATTCTATCCAAAAATTGTAAATGAAATAGGTGAATAGGTTAACGTTAAACTATGCCACCCGAGCGATCTTTGTTTACATAGTAACCCAGCAAAATTTGAAGGAAGGGGTTTCATGCGATGACGCACAGTATCAAAATTCACAGTGGCCAAAAATGGTCAAAATCAATCACTTCGGAATAAAAAATTGTTGATGAGAATTTATAGTAAACATTTAAATTTTAATGAATTTGAATTATGGTATTGATATGTAGTTTGTGAAGTAGTCCATGTGAAGGTACAAATCCGATAATTGTTGGAAATATGTATTTTTGTCTTTATTTTACTGAAAGTAGTAACTTGTATTATGCTCCAAAATTTTAATATTTAAAGTAATTTATCGTTCTAACATAAATTTTTAAAGTTGCTTTGGATGTAATAAAAATGGATTTAATTTTGTTTGGAAGTAAATAGTGATCATATGGTGTTTACAGCTACCCAAGTCTGTGGTACTAAGTACGATCGATTTTGTGGACCAAATTTTAAAATTAGTGCATGGGAAAAAATTGTATAAAAGTGTATATCGATATTATTTCTTGTTTGAGTTGTGAAAGGCGAGTACTTCAAACGTATAAAGGTTCCAGCTGAACAGAATTGCGGACGAACATGTTATTTCTCTTTTTCAGCGACCTCCTCACTCAGGGGTTACCTCCTATTTTAACAAATCATTTTGCGGTGTTGGCTATAGCGCGAAAACGAATGAACCGATCATTATATATTTTTGTGGGCTTATTAAGTACGTAGTAATCTTGCTTTACGAGTGACTTTTAAAAATATCAATTTAAAAAATGGTGAATAGCGAAAGTCAAAATTCGATTTTTTACAAGAAATTTACCGCTTTTGAGCATTTATCGATTAAAAAAAGGTTTTTAAAGGAAAATTCCCATATATAAAGACAACAATAGTTTGATGTATTCAATAAGCTCACAAATAATAGAAGACTGAACACCAAATTTCAGTCATTTCGGGTGGATAAGGAGGCTAAAATTTTCAAAATACCGATAATCGGGAGGTACCGTTCTATGGGGGCTATATCAAAACGTGGACCTACACCCAAAATTCTCATTTTGAGCATTTATCGATTAAAAAAAGGTTTTTAAAGGAAAATTCCCATATATAAAGACAAAAATAGTTTGATGTATTCAATAAGCTCACAAATAATAGAAGACTGAACACCAAATTTCAGTCATTTCGGGTGGATAAGGAGGCTAAAATTTTCAAAATACCGATAATCGGGAGGTACCGTTCTATGGGGGCTATATCAAAACGTGGACCTACACCCAAAATTCTCATTTTGAGCATTTATCGATTAAAAAAAGGTTTTTAAAGGAAAATTCCCATATATAAAGACAACAATAGTTTGATGTATTCAATAAGCTCACAAATAATAGAAGACTGAACACCAAATTTCAGTCATTTCGGGTGGATAAGGAGGCTAAAATTTTCAAAATACCGATAATCGGGAGGTACCATTCTATGGGGGCTATATCAAAACGTGGACCTACAACCAAAATTCTCAGTTGAATGTTTCATACCTCTGCTGAAGATTAACCACCAAATTTCAGTAATTTCGGTTGGTCATTATGACTAAAACTTTCAAAATACTGAAAATAGGGAGGCATGGTTCTATGGGGGGTATAGCAACACGTTGACTGACCATACCAGTTTTTTGTCCTGGAGATTGTAAGCCAATAATAGATATGTGTACCAAAATTTATGCACCTACAACAACTCCTTCTATTTTTGGACACAGTTAATACGAAATCGCGACATAGTGTGACGTGATTTCATTGCATCTTTTACATTGGTTTTGGTTGGTTTTGGTTTTTCATTTGCATTTGAACCAATGCAAAAGGAAGTCGTGAAATATTCGATCTTTTCATCAACATTTGAACCCATGCAAAGAAAGTCGTGAAAGATCCGATCTTTTCATCAGCATTTGAACACATTCCATCAATTCAATAGAGATGAATTTTGTGCTTTTATTTATACAAAAGATGACATGCCAGATAATTGCACCCATGATTGAATAGCATCTTTGGTATCGAACATTTTGCTGGGAATTTGTATGGGGCCAAAAGTGCATTTTCACGAAAATTCTCTAAAAGTCCCAATTATGGTCCAATCGATGAAAAAAAAAAAAAACAAATGAACAAAGAGTCGGGGCCAACAATGTGATACCCTACTCCACTACCCCTGTGTATAAGCTTTTCACTCGTAAACATTTCTGTTAGGGAAAAGTCTTCACCTATCTGGACCAAAATAATTTCGGTGGGTTGCTGTTACCACCACCTTCAAAATACCGAAAATCGGGAGGTACCGTTCTATGGAGCTATATGAAGGCGTGGACCTATACCAACCAATTTCATATGGAACGGTTAGTACCCAGAATGAAGACAAAATACCAAATCTCAGCCATTTGGGTGGGTTACTGTTGCCAAATACCGAAAGTCGGGAGGTACCGTTCTATGGAACTATATGAAGGCGTGGACCTATACCGACAAATTTCTGGGAGAAAGTTGTATACCCCCAGCGAAGACTAAGTAGGAAATTTCAGGCATTTGGGTGTGATAATGAAGCTAAAACCTTCAAAATACCGAAAATCGGGTTTTACCGTTCTATAGGGGCTATAAAGAGTGGGCCTATACCTACAAATTTCTGGGGGAAAGTTGTACACCACAACTAAGACTAAGTAGCAAATTTCAGCCATTTCGGTGTGATAATGAGAATTTGTATGGGGCAAAAGTGCATTTTCACGAAAATTCTCTAAAAGTCCCAATTATGGTCCAATCGATGAAAAAAAAAACAAATGAACAAAGAGTCGGAGCCGACAATGTGATACCCTACTCCACTACCCCTGTTTATAAGCTTTTCACTCGTAAACATTTCTGTTAGGGAGATACTAAATTCTTCACCTATCTGGACCAAAATAATTTCGGTGGGTTGCTGTTGCCACCACCTTCAAAATACCGAAAATCGGGAGGTACCTTTCTATGGGGGCTATATTAAGGAGTGGACCTATACCGACAAAATTCTACGAAGACTAAATACCAAATTTCAGCCATTTCTGATGTTATCTCCAACAAAGACTAAATACTAAATTTCCTCGGTGGGTTGCTGTGACCACCAACTTCAAAATACGGAAAATCGGGAGGTACCGTTCTATGGGGCTATATGAAGACGTGGGCCTATACCTACAAATTTTAAGGGGAAAGTTTTACACCCCCAACGAAGACTAAGTTGCAAATTTCACCCATTTCGGTGCGATAATGAGGCTAAAACCGTAAAAATACCGAAAACCAGGTGGTAACGTTCTATGGGGGCTATATCAAAACGTGGGACGATATAGCCCATTTACAATACTTAATATCCTAGGAGCAATAGAAACTTGTATACCAAATTACAAAGCTCTATTTTAAAAAGTCCGAGCTGAATCTTGATTTCAACAGACGACAAATTTAACGGAATGACAAATTGAATTATACCCTCCACAGTATGGTGGAGGGTATAAAAACGAAACCTACAAAAAATAGTGAAATGGGGCACCTTTGGCTCCGAGCAAATTACTAAGGAAACAAAGATCTCTCGGGTGGCACGTGTTATCACGAGGATCAAATATATATTTTCGCCCAATTTCATGTATTTGTTGCACCAAACACGCTACTTACATATGTCCGATTTCGATGAAATTTCGAATGTGTGACTAATTTCGGTCTAGAAATTAAAGTGCCAAAATATATATAAATCGGTAAAAATTGGATGTAGCTCCCATATATACTTTCGACCAATTTTAGGTGTTTGCTGCACATATCCGATTTCGCAGAATTTTGGAACGTGTGACTTAATTCGGTCTAGAAATAAATGTGCCATGTTATATCGAAATCGGTCCAGATTTGCATATAGCTCCCATATATATTTTCGCCCGATTTCTCGTGTTTGCTGCTCGAAACACGCCCTATATTTCCGATTTCGAAATGTGTGCAAAAATGTGCCAAATAATATCGAAATAGGTTCAGATATGCATGCAGTTCTTTTATACATTTTTGGCCGATTTGAGGAATTTGCCATATTATATCGAAATCGGTTCAGATTTAGATATAGCTCACATATATATGTTACATATTTACAGTGGTGTAGGGATCATCTTCCTTACTGTTTTTTGTTAAATATGTTGGATCGGCTATGCCTTTGGATCTTGTTAGCTTTTAGTGTCGAAATTAAACCAAAATTTTTTTGACATATCTCATTTAAACGAAGAGTTCATGAATCTATATCACTGACCTAATCTAACTTTTTAACTTAACTTAACCTTACTTATCCTTCATTAACCAGTATTTTTCCACAATTTTAAAAATTTTATATCAAAAATGTTTGTTCTAGTACCTACAAATTTGTAATACGATAACGATTTTTACAAGTAAGAACGGCGTTAAGTTCTGCCGGGTCGAACTTGTTATACCCTCCACCATGAGTTTTATTGGAATAATTAATTTTCTTTGTTTATGAAGAAGACTAACCTTCAAAATACCGAAAATCGGGTGGTACCGTTCTATGGGGGCTATATCTAAAAGTGGACCGATATAGCCCATTTGTAATCTGTACCAAATTACAAAGCTCTATCTTAAAAATTGCGAACTGTATCTTAATTTCAACAGACGAACGGACGCAAAGGCGGACATGTTTATATCGACTTAGAATTTCACCCTGATCAAGAATATATATACTTTATAGGGTCTCAGAGGAATATTTCGATGTGTTACAAACGGAATGACAAATTTAATTATACCCTACATATAATGGTGGAGGGTATAAAAATAATAAAAATTAGTAGATCCTTGCAGTTCTGAAACAGACCAAATCTTTATAAATAAAAATCAAATGTGAGTCGTTGGTGGTGGCATCGTTGGTGATGGCATCAGTTGTGGAATGATCGCCATAATCCGGCCTAGGACTTTATGCCCACTTTTTTCATTTTTTATTTTTCTACAAAAACTATTGAACCGATTTTCCGGAAATTGTCAGGGAATGTACAGGGACGGCTACCGGTTAATGCGGTCTACAAATTTAGTTGAATTTCGGAGGGGCGGGGTACTACCCCTATACCCTACTTCTTTAAAAATGCTATATCTTTTTAAAAAAAAATCAAATGTCGTTCGTCGGTAATGACATCAGTTGAAAACGGCAGCACCGATTTGGATAATTCTTTTTGTGAAATATTCGCCATAACCCGACCTAGGTTTTTATGCAAAAAAAATTTTAACAACGTCCACTTTTTTCAATGTTCAATTTTTTCTGCAAAAACTACTTACCGATTTTCCTGAAATTTTCAGGGAATGTACAGGAATGGCCCCCGAAAACAGTCTACATATTTTATTGAGCTCCAGAGGGAGCGAGTTACCTCCCCTATGCGAAATTTTTAAAAATTGCTATATTTGCAAAAATTACGCATTTATCGGTTTACAATTTTACAAATTAATCTACAATCAAAGTACTTTTTTGAATCCTAAAGACCCGACCACGCATGTTTTTTTTTTAAATTTGTTATATCTTCAATACTACTGGACCGATTTCCATGTTTTCAAAAGCTCAATGTTTGCCCTTGTTATTTATATTTTATGAATTTCGGAGGAGGTAGGGTACCTTCACCACGCCTTCTTTTAAACGCTACACTGAAAGAAATAGCTTCATAATATAAACGAAATCTTACATTCCATCAATGAAATTTGTCATTGATTTTGAACGTAGAGCTTCATTGACTAAACGAAAAAAGCTTCATTGTGTTTCATTGAAGTAAAATTAACGAATTTGTTCATTAATGCAATGAAACTTCTTCAATAATGCAATGAAATACTTTCATTAATGTAATGGAATATTTTCATTAGTGCACGATGGGGCCAATGGCTGGTTTTCGAGGCAAAAAGTAATTTTTTTAAGTCAGTAATTGAAGTCGAATAATAACGGAATTATATTCTTAACACTTTCAAACCTCCAAAACCAAAGAATTACAATCTGGCAATAGCCCCCGGCGACATGCCAACCTGCCAAAGATGTCAAAATTTTCATTCCGTTTATTTCTGACATTCAGTCGTATTTAAACAATTTAAGTATTTCGGCACCAAATCCTGATCTGTTGATACTATATATTTTTTAAAAATGGAAAATACGGCTAATGGTATATAAATTAAGATTATTATTAAAAATGTAAATGTAATATATGATGTGGTCAATAATTAGTTGTGGCAATAAGTGACGTTTTTATACCCTACACCACTATGTGGGGAGGGTACTATAAGTTGGTATTGGCCAAAAAGGTTGTAACGCATCGAAATATGGTCGTAGACCCATACTTATATATATATCAAATTGAATGTCTCGACGAGCTGAGTCGATCTGGCTATGTGTGTCCGTCCTTCTGTCAATCTAAACCTTGTAATCACGCTACAGGTCGTAATTTTGATCGGATCGTCACGAAATTTTTTTGGTGATGGGGGTCCCGGAGGAGAAGAAGTGATGGTCGGATAATATTTAGGGGTCGGAATGGGCAACTAACGTATGTGGATAAAAAGCCAACATTTTTTGCCAAAGCGAATATCTCAGCTTCTATATGGGGTATACCAAAAGGAAAACCTGAAAGCAGAAAATATCACCTTTCTAATGATGTAAAGTAGGTTCTTGTAGGTGATCAAACAACGAAGATATCACAATAGTCGCAAATTAAACCCAAGTTTTCATTTTTGAGATTTTAGTTATAATGACGAATATCACAGCTTTGGTTGGATACTTTCCAAATGCAAAGCCTTACTATGAAAGTAGAAGATTCCACCTTTACAATTATGCAAACTAGGTCGGCGTAGGTGACCAAATAGCGGAGATATCACAATAGTCGGCAATTCATCCCATTTTTATTTTTTTTTTTTTTTTGGAAATCACGCTACAGGCCGCAATTTTGATCGGATCGTCACGAAATTTCGAGGATTAATGAGGGTCTCACAGAAGAAGAAGCCTATTGATTTTGATGATGGTCGGATAATATTTAGGGGTCGGAATGAGCAAAAACTTTATTTGGAGAAAAAGTCAACATTTTATTCCAAAGCAAATATCTCAGCGTCTATAAGGGGTCTGCAAAAAGCAAAACCTGGCAATGAAAGTATAAAATATTACCTTTACAACAATTTACTGAAAGTTGTCGTAGGTGGTCTAACAACGAAGATATCGCAATAGTCGCTAATAAAACCCAACTTCTCATTTTTGCAATTTAATAATAATGACGGATATCACACCTTTGGTTGCGGACCTTCTAAAAGAAAAGCCTGACTAAGAAAGTAGAATTTCCCATCTTTGAAATTATGCAAAGTAGGTTGGCGTAGGTAGTCAAATAATAGAGATATCGCAATAGTCGTTAATGAATCCCTTTTTTCCACTCTTTCTGCAGTCACACTACAGGTCGGAATTTTGATCAGATCATCACGAAATTTTCTCACAGAGATAAAAGCCTATTGATGTTGGTGATGTCGACAGTAGTCAAATATAAAATTAAATATTAATTATTTTGGTTCAGTTCGCCTTAAGTCATTTGGTATAAAAGCCAGATAGGTGAAAACTTTCGTATCTCCATAAAAGAAATGTTTTCGAGTGAAAAGATTTTTCACAGAGGTAGTGGTGTAGGGTATCACATAGTCGGCCCCGTACCGATTATAGCCTTTTCTCACTTGTTGTAATTACCTATAATTAAAACAATTAGAAATGAAAAATTAATAAATATTTAAAAATCATATATAAAATGTGTTCATTATTAACTATTTCTATAATATAACATAAGTAGTTCCATGTTTAAATATCCATTCAATTTTAATATTTTCGTTATATATTTACTAAAAAACTATGACAAACATATCATTTACAAAAGCTACTAATCTATTTTTAACAATAGATTGATTACATTCATGACGTGGGCTAATTAAATATTGCCAACACAATCAATTCTATACAAAAAGTATAAAGAGTGTGTGTATAATATTGAAATATGTACATATGTATAACGGCAAGAATATACAATATAAAGAACTATACATTTTGACGCATACCATTTGTTTGCTCGAATAAAGCACTAAAACCATGTTAGCCTAGTTATAACCATCATCATAAACACACATACAAGCTAATAGTACATAGTTATACTTGTGATGGAATTTCGAGCGCATACTTAATTGCGTTCTAATTATAATAATACTGAAAACTTATAATAAAACATAACATCCACATTGTCAGTTTTGAATGAAAGCTTTGCTCAAATAATCGGTTGCTTGCTAGTGTGACTGTTCAGTTTTGTCATTCATCATGCAACCACATAATATTTTGTGGTTGTTGGACAGTATTCTATAATTGCGAAAAATGACGGTCAAAACTGACTATATGTACTGCACTATAATATGGTTGTAAATTTTTCATTTGTTATTGGAGATGTGTGTAATCAGTGTAATTTGGTATACACGAATAATTATATTTGACAAAATAAGCTTTGTTCCTTTACTTTTTTAATGGTAAGGGTGGTAAAAGAGAAAAGTGTCAAAATTGCTCAAAATTGCTCTCTCATGAACATTTTTACCAGGAAAGTAAAGGAACGGAAAAATGGTTAGATCTGGCAGCAATGTCAAAAAGAAACATAAAAAATCAATTTTCGTCTTTTATTTCACAGTTTTAAATTTAGTTTTGTCAGCGTTCGACTTTTTCTTCTGTTTTTGTCCACTTTATTTTTCATTGTGTAATAATCGTCAAACAAAAGTCGAAAAATCAGTTCTGCCATTTTTTACCTGCAGAAATTTTTGCTGGTAGTCATTCTCACTCTCTTAAAAATTGCTTCCAGTTTTGCCACTTTTTGGGGTTAAGGAACGCTTTGCAGGTCAAAATGGTAAAAATGGTAACCTCAGGTAAGTAAAGGAACACAGCTATAATTTATATTCATAAACTAGCAGACACCGGTCTGCGTTGCTGGCCCGTCGTAATGAGTTTTAATGACAACTTTTTATAGACTTTATGCTTGACAATTCACAAATAGGTATTTTTACCTCACTTCTTCGGTCCATTGTCAAACCGAGAAGAATTTTAAATTTATCAACAGATTTTGTCCGTAACTTTTTTTCTCTTATGGACTTTGTCGGATTCTTTCGCCCATTGATGCTGTTTAGGATTTATTATTGCCCATGTCCCCTGTCTTTATAAAAGTTTAAAAAAAATAAGTTAAGTCGAATTCTCCTGTTTATTGAGATCTATATGTTTTAGTTTCCATGGCTGATGGACCGTTGAACCTCACCATTAAATGAAATTAGTAAATATATAGTTTTTCTTGATTGAGTGCCCAACGACCGGTATCTCGAAAATTAATTTGCAAGCCGATGCAAATATAGCGAATATAGCAATTATAAAACAATATGCCCCCGAAATTCGTCTACAAATATATAGCATTTTCTGAAAATTGCATGAAATTAGGTTCAGTAGTTTTGAAAAAAATAATGTATTGAAAATAGCGGGCGTGGTCGTTAGTTTCAAAAAATTGTGCGTGGTCTGGTATTTCGGCTCCAAATATGTACCTAGGGTACACACAACCCCATTGCCTCCCAAAATTTCTGCTGAAACCGATATACGTTTGCCTTAGATATATACACTGAAAGAAAAATGCCTCGTTGTATCAATCATTGATAATTTCTCATTGATTCTATGAAATGTTACATTATTACAATGAAATGTTTCGATCATGCTATGAAAATTACCTAAAATTTTATAATATTTGGTTTCATTGTATAAATGAAAGGGATTTCATAGATGTAATGAAACTTTTTATTTCTTTAAATTTGTGTGAGTATTGAAACTATGCTAAATAGTGTGTGCTTTAAAAACTAGTACAAAAACATCTTTTAAGAAAATGGCGGAAAATTTTATGTTTTTGGTTGGCTCCAAAAATTTATGATATAGTTTCATTAAATAAATGAAACAGCTGCATTGAATAAATTAAAAAGTTTCATTAATTTAATGAAACAGTTTCATTAAATAAATAAAACAGTTCTATTAAATAAATGAAACAATTTCATTAAATAAACAAGTGAGACGTACCATTTCACTTTCTCCCATAAACAATTAAGTTACAACAATTTTCAATTATCTGAAAAGCAAATAATTTGGGGTATCTTAGAACGACCTTTTAAATTAGAACATATTTTCTAAAGAAAGGATACACGTTTGGACCTTTTTAATGTATAAAATATTGTGTTATTAAATAATTGTTTTTTTTTTTAATACCAAAACAGATCCTTCTCTTAGGGTTTTTAATAAACGCAATGAAGAAAAATAACGCGCTGTATGTAAGGGCTACAAAATCTTGTATTTCGTAAATTTTTAACTTTCCCTTAACAAAATTAAAATCCTAGAGAAATTTTCTCAAAAATCGTATTTAAAACAAGTATAATTTTTCATCCATTAGGCACATTCTCCGTAAAATTTCCATTAAGAAAAAAAACTGTATTTTAATTCATTAATACATATTTTTGCTTTGATTAAAAAGGGATCAGAAAAAAAAGGATAATGGAAGAAACTGAAAGAAAACCAAATACTTTAGGTTCTTATTATGAATCCCCAAAACCAAAACAAAAAACATTTCATATCCAGTAAAAAGAACAACAAAGCAAATACCAGTAATGAATTAAAATTATGGGTCAATTTTTCTAAGAAGCGTTCTTTACAACAACAGCAGCACCACAACCATAAAATGCAAGGTTAATGGCAACGTTTTACACTTCTTTCTTATTATTATGCTAATTGTTTAAATGTAATGTAACTCCAAACTTTAACTGGCAAAAAAAAAAAAAAAAAAAATTTAATGGGCCAAAAAACAAGTAAAAAAGTATCAGTCGGCTTTACCGACAGAGATCGATCAGAAAGATCGAATTTATTTAGAGTCTTTTCAGAATTAGGTGGCCCTTTTTGTACATTTGAACCTGACGGCAAAGATGTTGTATTGCCCATCTGGGAACTGAAACTAAGTTTGGACAAAATATGATGACGGTCACATTTTTGATCAAATCGGTTGATCAGTTCGAGAGTTATAGTGCTATCCAGCCACTACATATGGTGACATAGGGGGTTGTACACCTTTCGGGCTGTTTTCTAAAGAAGGACTTGCTCCTGAAAAAAAATTTACCGTCGTAATTGAGGCAACGAATTCAAGTTGCTTCAACAAAAATCAAAGTGATTCGAGAGCAGGTTTTAAAGTGAACTTATCCGAAATTTTGTGTGAGAGGTACCCGAAGGAGTGGACAAATATAGTCCATATACGAACCTGATCTATATGTGGTAGATATATTAGAATGAGTCAAGTATGGACCAAATCGGTCACTCCCTTCAAGAGTTATCGTGCGCACAATTTTTCCGAACATTTTTTAACTTTTGTTGGGGAGGTACCTGAAAGAGTGGACCGATATGGCTTATCTTCGAACATATACTAAGTTTGGACAAAATATAACGAAGGCCAAAATTTGGACCAAATCTGTAAATCCGTTCGAGAGTTATCTTGCGTTCCAACAACTACACACGCTGTCATAGGGATTTTTGGCAACTTTCAATCTATTTTCTCAGGAAAATACGGACTTGCCCTTGATGAAGCTTGTAGCGTCGTATGGGGGGCAGTGAATACAAGTTGTTACAACAAAAATCAAAGCGATCCGAGAGTAGGTCCTAAACTGAACTTTTCCGAAATTTTGTGTGGGAGGTACCCGAAGGAGTACCCCGATTTAGTCCATATTGGAAACTCCTGGTAGTAATTTCAAGACGTGCAAAGTATGGACCATATCGGTTACTCCCTTCAGGAGTTATGGTGAGCACAAATTTTCCGAACATTTTCGAACTTTTGTGGGGGATGTATCTGATGGAGTGTACCGATATGGCCCATCTTCGAACTTAAACTAAATTTGGACAAAATATTACGAAGACCAAATTTTCGACCCGATCAGCTGCTCCGTGCGAGAGTTATCGTGCACACCAACCAGACACACGGAAGAACGGAAATCGACTCCAAATTGTCTGAAACGGATTTCGTCAAAACATACTTGGGGTATAAAATATACTTTCGATGGCCACATTTTGCCCGTATGAAAGCATAAATGCTGAGGGTATAATATTTGTGAAAATCAGATCAAATTTTGATCGCTCGAGTGTCACGGGTTAACGTTTACCGATCACCATAAAATTGCATAAGGTTTTTGTGACAAATGAAAACAAATTAGGGGGTAGGAGTTTCAATCAAAAGATGTTTAGTTCTTTTTTTGGTCGCCCTAATGTACCTTCCCAAAGCCTCCTACTTACAAAAAATTTTAAGAGTACTGGATTGGCTTACTAATGAATTTCTTTAATTTTTATTAAAACACTAAGCATCATCACAGCTTCTGCTTAGAGTCAAAACAAAGAGCATTCATTTCCCGCATTTGACAAAAGAAGCCAAAATGCCACCAAATGACGAAAAAGTAAAACATCTTCTTGTGTCGTTCTCACAATTTCTTTTTATTAATTAAAAGACAGTTTGGTTTCCGTTGTAAATAAAAATGACGTATTTTTCTGTGTGCTACCATAACAATATTTTATTTTGGTGTGTAGGGAGTGGAAAAGAGTTAAGTTATGCAAATGACAGTGTGTTTCCTTCCGGCATTTATTGCCCAATTATATAGACCACAAAATGTGTCAAAGAAAAACACATTTCAATTTCTTGGTTTCATTTTGGTATAATTAGGTTTTTTGTTCTTCTTTTAAATTACTTGGTGTCATTTTGGCCTTCTTAATTTTTTTCTTCTTCTCCTAATGGCTTTATTGTAGTTTATAGTTAGAGTCCCATACCATAGCAGCTGTAATTGCTCAATACAATGCAAGCTATCAATACATTATTTTCACTTCGAATTTCTTAGATTGGATTTTTTATGACTTTCTGCACGAAATCCAAACAACGACACAGGATTACAAAATATTTCGTTCTTGTTCCGTTTATCTTGTCCATTGTGAAAAAAATACAAATTGTTTTAAAAGCAACAAGGAAAGGACATAATTCGAGCGTGGTAATAAACTGATAAACCTTTATCACGAGAACTATGGGGAATCAAATTATAGCTTCGAAAACTATAGAACGAAAGTATATAAATAAGTGACCTTGAATGTTGGAACATTGGTAGTCTGATCGGCGCGAAATTTTATATAAGGTTTGGGCCTTCGACAGGGAAGTAGCTTGCAATTTAACGTGATGATCAGATAATATTAACCGGGTTAAATGGACCCAAACTTTTGTGAAAAGTGGTTTTTAGTGAAAGGACTATATGTTGATTTCTGGAAAATATGTTAAACCCATGTAAGTTATATTTAGAAGAAGAACGCTTCACCTTTTCATTGGTGCTAATTACGCTGATGTACGTGGTCAGATAACAGAGTTACAAACTGGTATTCACAGGTATTCCTGAGTTTTAATTGTGGGTAGTGTAACCTAATCATGCTAGAGATCGCAGTTATATTTCGATACTGACAAATATTAGCACAAGGTAATAGTTTTGGTCAAAGATAGTGTCAATAATTGTTGATAAGGATCGTATAGTATTTAACATGTAACATTGACCATAACTTTTGTGGGGCATATTCGGACAACTTACGAAAACTAAACTTGAAAACCAACTCTGGACCTCTCACTTGATGCAAATTATATCAATGTAGCGGTTCGGTAAAGGAATTACTATCTAACATCCCGGTGCACCGGAACCAACTTTAAATGGAAGGTGCTTACATCCGGAAAGTTTTTGCGCATTCTGAAACTACAAGGCTCATAGAAAAACCAAACAAAATCGCCGGAGTGCCTTTTAAATTAATCTCGAGCAATGTGAACATTTTTAGGGTTTTTTAGGTTTTCACGATTTTGCTTGGAATTCGCAAGTCTTATTGAAATGTGTTTAGAGCAAATGTTGTAGCTGTGAAAATTCTCTACAAGATTGTATTTCATGACTTTTTCGTACCTCGAAATACTTATCTCTTTCATTGATCGAATCGGATAAAGTCACAAAAACTATATGGTAAATTTCAAATTTCCTTTGCAATTCCATTACAAAACAAGTAAAAAAGTATCAGTCGGCTTAGCCGACAGAGATATACCCTCAGCCTGTGTATATTAAAACAAGTGAGCAAAGGCTATAGTCGGGACGGGGCCGACCATGTGATACCCTACACCACTACCCCTGTGCATAAGCTTTTCACTGGTAAACATTTCTTTTAGGGAATATAAAGCGAATAACAACAAAAATAATATGCCTCTTTGTCTCTGGGACCCCCATAAGCAACCAAAATTTCATGACCATCCAATCAAAATTACGACCTGTAGCTTGATTGCAAAAAATGGAAGAATTGACAGGCTTTGCCATTGGAATATCCCTACTAGAAGCCAATATATTCACAAAGAATAAAACTTTGAATTTGTCTCCAAATGAGTTTTTCCCCATTCCGACCCCTAAATATTATCCGACTACCACCAAAATCAATAGGCTTCTTCCTCTGTGGGACCACCATTAACCCCTAAAATTTCGTGACGATCCGATCAAAATTGCGACCTGTGGCGTGATTACAAAAAAATCGGAAAATGGGATGCATTATCGACTATTGTCATATCTCTGTTATTTGACCACCTATGACAACCTAATTTACCTCGTTTTAAACTTTATATTTTCTACTTTCCTTGCCAGACTTTGCTTTTGATATACCTCTTAAAGAAACAGAGATATTGGCTTTGAAATAAAATGTTGACTTTTCTCCAAATAAGTGTTTGCCCATTCCGACCCCTAAATATTATCCGACCATCACCAAAATTAATATGCTTCTTCAGCTGTGAGACCCCCATTAACCCTCAAATTTTCGTGACGATCCGATAAAAATTGCGATCTGTAGCGTGATTTCCAAAAAATAGAAAAATGAGATGTATTACCGACTTTTGCGATATCTCCGTTATTTGGTTACCTACGCCGACCTAGTTTGCATCATTGTAAAGAAGGGATCTTCTACTTTCATAGTCAGGCTTTGCTTTTGGAAAATTTTCAACCAAAGCTGTGATATTTGTCAATATAATAAAAATCGCAAAAATGAAAATTGGGGTTTGATTTGCTACTATTGCGATATCTTCGTTGTTTGATCACCTACGAGCACCTACTTTACATCACTAGAAAGGTGATATTTTCTGCTTTCATTGTCAGGTTTTGCTTTTGGTATACCCCATACAGAAGCTAAGATATTGGCTTTGGAAAAAAACGTTGTCTTTTTATCCACCTAAGTTTTTTGCCCTTTCCGACCCCTAAATATTATCCGAACATCACCAAAATCAATAGGCTTCTTCCCCTCCGGGACCCCCATCAACATCCCAAATTTCGTGACGATCCGATCAAAATTGCGACCTGTAGCGTGATTACAAGGTTTAGATGGACAGACGGACGGACGGACGGACTGACGGACGGACACACATAGCCAGATCGACTCAGCTCGTCGAGACATTCATTTTGTTATATATAAGTATGGGTCTACGACCATTATTTCGATGCGTTACAAACTTTTTGGCCAAAACCAACTTATAATACCCTCCCCACATAGTGGTGTAGGGTATAACCATGGTATAAGTAAACACACCAAGCACTGCCTTATCTGCTTGAGCAAGTACCCATGCTTCGGAACCATACATTAGCACGGGTAGTATCAGTGTTTTGTAAAGTGTTACTTTTGTTTGACCAGAGGTGGCTTTATTCCTAAACTGCTTACTCAGCCCAAAGTAGCATCTGTTAGCCAACACTATTCTTCTTCGTATTTCACAACTGATGTTATTTGTTGTGTTTATGGCGGTGCCGAGGTAGACGAAGTCCTTTACTACCTCAAAATTGTAGGTACCAACATTCACAAATGGTGCGGGGTTTGTGGTAATATTACGCGTCGATACCATCAACTTGGTTTTTTCGCCGTTTACTGCCAGACCAACTTTAGCAGATTCTCTTTCGACTTTTGTAAAGGTGTCAGTTACTTCCTTTACTGATCGGTCCATGATGTCAATGTCGTCGGCATAAGCCAGTAACATATGGCTGTTCGTGTATATCGTTCCATTTCTTTTGACCTTCGCGTCTCGTATGACCTTTTCCAGCAGGATGTTGAATAGATCACACGACAGCCCGTCTCCTTGTCTGAAACCTCTTTTGGTAATAAACTCTTCGGAGAGGTTTTTTCCTATTTTAACTGAGGATCTCGTCTCAGTTAATGTCATTCTACAAAGCCGAATGAGCTTTGCAGGAATACCAAAATCAGACATGGCTTGGAACACCTTTGAACGTATAGGGCTGTCGAATGCTGCTTTATAATCGACGAAAAGATGGAAGGTGTCGATCTGCATTTCTTGGGTCTTTTCCAGGATTTGTCTCAAGGTAAATATCTGGTCAATGGTGGATTTGCCAGGTCTAAAGCCGCACTGATAGGGTCCAATAATTTCATTGATCATAGGCTTTAGTCTCTCACACAATATGCCAGATACTATCTTATATGCAATAGGGAGCAGACTTATGCCCCTGTAATTGGAGCACACAGTCTTATCACCCTTCTTGTGGACTGGACATAGGATGCTCACGTTCCAATCGTCGGGTACGCGTTCTTCCTGCCAGATATTGCTAACTAGCTGATGCATACACCTTATCAGCGTGTCGCCTCCGGTTTTGAACAGCTCGGCTGGTAGGCCATCTGCTCCTGCCGCCTTATTATTCTTTAGCCGGTTTATTGCTGTCCTTACCTCATATTGGCTGGGCGGTATACATTCAATACCATCTTCTGTGATTGGATCTGTGGTATCTTCGCCGTCTTCACTGCTATCGGATACCAACAGTTTGGAAAAATGTTCTTTCCATATCCTGAGCACGCTATCTGTATCTGTTACCAGATTACCTTGCTGGTCTCTACAGTAGGATGTGCCTGTACCAAAGCCATCTGTTTGATGCTTCACTCTTTGGTAGAATTTTCGGACTTCATTCTGGCTCCTGTACATCTCGATTTTTTCACACTCCCGCTTTTCCATTTCTCTCTTTTTCTTGCGGAAAAGACGTTTCTCTTCTCTCCTTGTCTCCCGATATCTCTCTCGTGCGCTACGCGTTGCTACTGATTGTAAAGTAGCTCTATATGCCGCATTTTTCTCTTCGGTAGCAGCACGACACTCCTGGTCATACCATGAATTCCTTTGTGGAGGTCTCTGGAATCCAAGTATGGATTTTGCGGCTGTTTGCATGGAGTGGGCAATATGTTGCCATTGTGTTGTTATGTTATAGGGACAAAGAGTGTTCGCGTTAAGCAATTGGGCTAGCTGAGTGGAATATGCTGTGGCTATCTGATGTGTTTGCAGCCTATCGATGTCCAACTTCCGCGTTGTGTCTGTTCGTGCTTTATTTGCAACGTTTAGACGGGTACGTACCTTTGCTGCAACAAGGTAGTGGTCCGAATCAATGTTTGCGCCTCGGAACGATCGTACATCCAACACGCTGGATGAATGTCTTCCATCTATTACAACATGATCGATTTGATTACTTCTTCTTTGATCTGGAGACAGCCAGGTGCCCTTATGAATATCGAGATGATTAAATCTGGTACTGCTAACTACCATGTTTTTTGCAGCTGCAAAGTCTATCAGCCTCATACCATTGTCAGAAGTTTCACTGTGGAGACTGAATTTCCCGACTGTTGGGCCAAAGATATTCTCCTTTCCAATTTTGGCATTAAAATCGCCTAGAATGATTTTAATGTCATGGGCAGAGCAAGGGTCATATGTTTCTTCTAAGCGCTCGTAAAATATATCTTTGGTCTGTTCGTCCTTTTCTTCAGTGGGAGCATGAGTGCAAATAAAGCTGATGTTGAAGAATTTAGCTTTTATTCGAATTGCAGCAAGTCTTTCATTCACTGGGGTGAAGTTGGATACCAGATGTTTTAGTCTCCGACTAACTACGAATCCGCAACCAAACTCATGCTTTACGTCATGGCAGCTATAATACAGTGCGTCACCTTTAGGTGTTGTTGTGACGCCTTTCCCAATCCATCGTATTTCCTGTATGGCAGTAATATCGGTCTTGTACTTTTCAAGTACGTCTGCCAATGCGAAGACTGCACCTTCTCTATAAAGAGTGCGAACATTACAGGTGCAGATTCGCAGATCATGGTCCTTAAAACGTTTGCGGGGTTCGTCAACTTTATAGGGGTTTGTTTTCCTTTTCTTTCGTTTTTTCATAGTAGGATGTTTTTTCTAGGGGAGGGTTACTAACCTGACGCCCAAACCCAAGTTTTTAACGTTCTTATGGGTGAACGCGTAATCATACATACAAACATATATTCCCACAACATCCCCGAAGGAACAAGTGAGATTATGCAATCATATAAATAAATTCCGCGGAAAACTAATGTCCAGGGGAAGTGGTGTAGGGTATCACATAATCGCCCCGTACGAATATAGCCCTATTTTATATAATAATTGTTCCACAAACATCCCATAATGGACAAGGGAGACTTCTCATTCTACATTTCTGAGGAGTATTTTGCCATCGTTGAAAAGTGTTTTGATGTTGCCTGGCCGGGGAATCGAACCCACGACCTTATGTGTGCAAGGCGGGTGTGCATACCATTGCACCACTGTGGCACCAATAGTCCTAGTTTTCTTGTTTTAACTTGGAGTTAAAAGCAGAACCAGATTACTGAACAAATAAATCTTTTAATTCCAATCCAAATATTATAATTTCTGTAAGACTGTGTAACATCTAGTTCATTACAAGAAAATTTTGTATTTTATTACCGAAAAAGTGTCAACCAATTCGAACAATTTCAGCTGTGGTATAGATCACACCGCATACCAGCAATTCAATACAATAGACGGCAATGAATAAAAGCAATGAATGTCAACAAAGTAATTTGCATGTACATAGTTTTGTATAATATTGCTTATTCGGAAACAGCTACGTAACTGAATAAATTCTAAATAATATTGCAAATACTATATTTGGGTTTTTATGAATACCACTATAATGGCACACGCTACCACTTCAATTAGATTTTATTTCTGTTAACTAAACTTGAGTTGACATACATAGCGTGTTTGGTGCGCCAAATATGTACATTAAAGCGGCAGAAAATATATATGGGAGCTATATCCAAATCTGAACCGATTCTCACCAAAAACAATAGCGTTCTTCCTATGGATAAACATTATATAAAATTTTTAGCCGAATTGGATAATAAATGCCTCTAGTTTAATTGTCAACTCTTTATAACACTGCACGACACAAAAAATAATTACGTGAGTCACCGAAGGAGTTAAATATTTATTTACATAATGTAACAATGAAATATCTATGACAATATCGCCAACAAAACAATAATATTTTTTAATGAAATTTGTTTCGTTCATTTTTCAAGGAAACAGTTGAAACTATCATGAAACTTAGTTTTGGTTAAATAGTACCAAAAGAAGAAAAATTCTACACAAAATTTCACTACAAATCTCAGAATAAAATACTGATCTAAGTATAATATTTTTTATGAAAATAACACCAGACATTTATATATTGAAGGTATAAATTAAATTTAAATTTTTATACCCCCAGCATCTATGCTAACGAGGGTATATAATCTTTCATACGGGCAAAATGTGCCTCATCGAAATAATGCTTTTAGAGCACAAGAATGTTTGGACGAAATTCGTTTCAGACAATTTGAGTTGATTTTGCAACGTCCGTCTGGCTGACTGGAGCGCATGATAACTCTCGAACGGTTTTCTCGATTCGGTCCAAAATTTGGCCTTCGTAATACTTTGTCAAAACATAGTTAAAGTCTGAAGATAAGCCATATCGGTCCACTCCTTAAGGTACCTCCCCAGCAAAAGTTAAAAATGTTCGGAAAATTATGAGAACGGAAACTCTTGAAGGGAGTTACCGCTTTGGTCCATATTTTTCACATCCTACTATATCTACCAAATATAAGTCAGGTTCGAATATGGACTATATTTGTATGTATTCTCCTTCGGGTACCTCCCACACAAAATTTCGGATAAGTTCACTCTAAGACCCGCTCTCGAATCTTTTTGATTTCGCTGACTCAATTACGACAGTAAACGTTTTTTCAGGGGCCATACTTATTGAGAAAACAGCCCGAAAGGAGAAAAAAATCCTATAGCACCATATATGGTAACATGGGGCGCCTTCGCCACTGGGGCGGCTACGCCAGGGCCAATTTTCTCGCAAAATAAAAGTGCTAGAAAAAATCCGTTAAATGGAAATTGTGAGTTTAATGACGATCTATCATCTCCCAAAAGTTGACAGTTGTGTCAAAGGTATGATAGCGGACGAACGCGGTTTTGTGTTTTCAGGGTATTGGGAAAAATAATTATGGTAGGTGTTTTTTGTGATATCTTACTTACCTTTTGTGATATCAAAAACAGATTTTATACCGTTAGAAGACAACTACTGAAGAATATAAATCCTAGTAACTCGCATGAAAAAAAACAATTGCAAATGTCAATATATTAATATTATGAAATATGTAAGGAGTGGGGCGCCTACGCCATGAGAAGGGTGTGGTGGGTTAATGTTAGAAATTTGTCATGTTTAACTTAAATTCTTTATAACATAGATATACCACATTATAATGTGAAGTTAAAATCAAATTTTATCCTAAACGTATCTTGTTTTAGTTATATTATTATTTGTGTACCTAAATTCAAGGTACCTACTTCAATTAACGGCTAGAATCGGTTACTTTTTGTGAATTTTATAAGCATTATTGATTATTCAGTAGAAAACATGCTTCTTTTTTGCATAATGTTGATATTTAAGAAGAAGTATGGTAAATTACGATTTTAGAGTCCGTTGGAGAATTTTCAACTCCGATGGCGAAGCTGCCCCATGGGTGGGGAGGCTTCGCCACTTTTTAGACATTTTGTAAATTCTCAAAAATAATATTTTAAAAACATAATTATAACCATTTATATATCAAAACTTATAGTCAAGATATGCTAATATTTGTACCAAAAATAATCTATATATATAAAAGAGCAATGAGGTGAGGTATTCACTGACTGACTGATTCATCAACGCCCAGACGAAACCGCTGAAGCTAGAAAGTTGAAATTTTGGGTGTAGGTTGCTGTTGGTGTGTAGGGGTGAGATAAGGCTGGGTTTTTGGAAATTCGACCTAGAAGTGTACGAAAAGTACTAAAAGGTACTAAATATGGTACCCTTTGTATTAGGCAAACGGTAAGAGCTAGAACTCTGAAATTTGGAATGAGGGTCACTGATGGAGAGTTAGAAAGATGTACCAAAGGGTTTTTGGAAATTCGAACTATAAGTGTACGAAAAGTACTAAAATTTACAAAATTTAGTACCAATTGTATATTTTGAACGGATATAGCTAGAATCATGGAATTTGGTATGGAAATCAAGGTGGGGAAGTGGTGTCGATATAAGGAAATGGTTTTGGAAAATCGTACTAATGTGTACGAAAAGTACTAAATGGTACTAAATTAAGTACAATTTGGATTTGAGTGAACGGATACAGCTGGAATCCTGAAATTTTGAATGAGGGCCACTGATGAAGAGTAACAATCAAAGGTTTTTGGAAATTCGAACTATAAGGGTACGAAAAGTACGAAATGGTACTAAATTTAGTACAATTTGGATTTGAGTGAACGGATACAGCTGGAATCCTGAAATTTTGAATGAGGGCCACTGATGAAGAGTAACAATCAAAGGTTTTTGGAAATTCGAACTATAAGGGTACGAAAAGTACGAAATGGTACTAAATTTAATACAATTTGAGTTTGGGTGAACGGATTGGGTTGGAATCCTGAAATTTGGAAAGAGGGTCACTAATGGAAAGTAACAAAGAAAAGTTTTTGGAAATTCGAACTATAAGTGCACGAAAACTAATACATGATACTAAATTTAGTACAATTTGGATTTGGGTGAACAGATAGAGCTGGAATCCCGAAATGAGGGTTACTGATGAAATGTAACAATGAAAGGTTTTTGGAAATTCTAACTATAAGTGCACGAAAAGTACTAAATGGTGCTAAATTAAGTACAATTTGGATTTGGGTGAACGGATTGAGTTGGAATCCTGAAATTTGGAATGAGGGTCACTAATGGAAAGAAACAAAGAAAAGTTTTCGGAAATTCGAACTATAAGTGCAGGAAAAATAATAAATGGTACTAAATTTAGTACAATTTGGATTTGGGTGAATAGATAGAGCTGGAAACCCGAAATTTGGAATGAGGGTTACTGATGAAAAGTAACAATAAAAAGTTTTTGGAAATTCGAACTGTAAGGGTACGAAAAGTAGGAAATGTTACTAAATTTAGAACAATTTGAAATTGGGTGAACGGATTGAGTTGGAATCCTGAAATTTGGAATGAGGGTCACAAATGGAAAGTAACAAAGAAAAGTTTTTGGAAATTCTAACTATAAGCACACGAAACGTACTAAATTTAGTACACTTTGGATTTGGGTGGAATGCTGAAATTTAGAATTAAGATTACTGTTGGAATCTAGAATTGAGATATGGTGGTAGCTTTTGAAAATCGTACTAATGTGCACGAAGCAGTACTAAATCGTACTAAATTCGAAACAATTTGTATTTGCGTGAACAGATTACTGTTGGAGTGTAGGATTGAGGTAGTTTTGGAAATGCGTACTTATGGAAAAGTGCTAAATGGAACTACATTGGCTATAATTTATGAAAGTAGTTATAGGAAAGTCGTGTACGAAAAGTGCTAAATGGTACATTTTGGTATTTGCTATATGGTACAGAATTTTGTTCAATTTGTGATTTTGTAAAGGGGTAGAACTGGAATTTTGAAATTCGGTATTAGATTAGTAATTCGTGTTTAGAGAGGAGGTAGAAAGGAGGTTTTGAAAATGCTTACTTATTTATACAAAAAGTACTAAATAGTACTATAATTGGTTTCAGAGGAAGAGATAATGCTGGAAAAGTGAATTGCAGTTGGTATTTGTGTTGAATATTAGGAAGTAATTTTTGAAACGTTTACCTACATATGTGTACGAAAAGTTTGGTAACATGTTGGTACCAAAACCATTTTGGTTTTGTGTAAATGGTTAAAGTAAGAAATACCTGCTATAGGAGAACGAAAAGTAGTAAATGGTACTAAATTTGGCGTTGGGTGTAGGAACAAAGCTTGGATTATATAATTTGGACAAAAAACTACGAAATGGAAAAATATTTGTTAAGAAGATCATTTTGATATTTGAGATAAAGTTCGGAGTTTGAAAAATTGTACTGAATATTGTTCTGTTGATGTTATGTTAACGCGAAGGCGTTTCTAAATAATGTACTGGAATTATGTAGTCAAACGTGAAGTATCTTTTCTTTTCCTGATAATAAAAAGGCCTAAATTGAAATGCATCAAAAAAATTTACCGTTATATACGGTTAACATACCCGTGCACATTAAGTACAATATTTTGTAAAAAAGTTTTTTCTAACCTTTCATGCCACAAATTCCGAATTTCGGTCTGAAAATGTGCATAAAATCTTCAAAATACTCTAAGTCATCAAAATATCTCTTTTAATAAAAGAGTATTGAAGTAGACATTTTTTAAATGAAACTTTTGTGTCCCCTGAGTATTCAAGGTCCAAATTTAAAGAAAATTTGGCAATATAGATTTGTTCTATTTTTAAAATACACTAAGTCGAGCGGTACCGTTATATGGTGATATACGAATTTTTGTGGCCATTTTGAATGCCGAAAATTAGGTTCGTAGAATTTTCGGGTTCTTGGCGAAACCGCTGAAGCTAGAACTTTTAATTGTTGTGAAGGGGTGATTTAAAGTTTAGTGTTTGGAAATTCGTACTGGGAGCATTTTCAAAACCTTGACCAGAAGTCAAGTCTGAAATTAGCAATATGAGTCGCTGTTGGTGTATGTCTGTGATATGAGGTCGTAGTTTTGGTAATTCGAAATAAAAAATATGGTAGGTGCGATATGGCAGATATTTTTGGAAATTCTAACTGCAGTGTACAGTATTAAAAGTAATTAAATCGATTAAATGTTGAAATTAAAAATAGGTTTTAGTACAACAGAATCGCCAGTGTTCACCTCTTCCATTTTAAATATTGTTCATATATATTTAATTCCCTTTCCGCATACGAAGTAGCGGGCATTTGCTAGTATTTGATAAAACTTTAACGGTGTCGGTATGAGCACATTTTGAATAAAAACGTGGCGAAGGCGCCCCATGTTACTATATAGTAGCTGAACTGAACTGGCGAACTGATCAACCGGTTTGCTCCAAAATTACTTTCAGTTCGAAGATGGGCAATACTAGTTCCCAACATCCGGTACTTTTTAATATTGGATTTGCACGATATCTTTTAAACGGGACTACCAATTTGGTCGAAACTTTAGATCTCCTAATATTTTGTCCAAATTTAGTTCAACTTCAAAAATGGCCCATATCGGTCATCTCCTTAGGGTATCTCCGCCACAAAAGTTAAACATTTGTGTCTAACAGCAGTTTAGGGTCTGTTTGAAGATCCCTTAGAAATGTATACCGATGCTGGTCGTTGTGGTCCTGTTTACAGCCATATTATGTTTTCCGTAGACAAGTTCATGTTTCCTGGCATACTGGCCCAAAAATTATACGATGACCCACTGAAATGACTAGTGGGCGCGATCTACACGCAGAGAAAAAATATGTTTGATCCAACAATATTCCAAGAGCAAAATATGTATTGTTAGCATATTGTTGGATTCCTTATGTAGTATTGTGAATCCAAAAATAGTTTGTGTCAACTGAACAATATTTCTCTCTTTTCTTCGAAAGTTTTTCTCTGCTCTCGCTATTCGATGCCGTGTTGAAAAAACAATTTTTGTGAGTTGTGGTGTTTGTATGACATGCTGCCTTTATCTTTGTTTTTGTGTGTATTTATACCAACTCTTGTTTTTATTTGTTTCTGTTTTGTTTCATTCTTCTTTCCTTTTCATGTTTGTTATGGTGTTTAATTATTCCTTATGTTGTGGTGGCTGCTTGTGGCTTTTTGTTTGTATTTGTTGTCAGCTAAAGTAGCAAACCATGTATTGCGTTCATCAATGCTCGTAATATTATACGGGATATTTATATCAAAGTTGTGTGGAAAGTGTATATGAGAAGTATATACACTCAAATCAAAAAATTTAGTATCTTGTTCTCAGGGTTGACAATATGTTTTGTAAAAAATTTAGATTATGATTGTTCCTACAATCGATATTGTTAACGATTTTTACAATAGTGCGGAAATTCGAAAGTTGTTTTTGTTTTCTATGTTCGGAACAAAGATGGTATTTTTGGATTTGGATTACAATGTTTATAAAAAACAAACACATTTTTGGAACCAAAATAGATATTTTTGTTCCAACAAAACCGAAAAATATTTTTTCTCTGCGTGTATGAAAAATATGTTATTCTCAAAATAACATCCACTTTCATAACGGACTATAATGGTTCATTTCTAAAGTACCTCCTCCGCAACACTTTCCTAATGTACAATTTGTCCGCAGATGAAATTTTACTTTACATAGACGTTTTCAATATTTCCCAAATATATATTCATAACACATCTAGCAAAACTGTTTAAATCGAGTGCATAACAACGAAAAATCATCAATAAAATTTTTCTAATGGCAAAATTTAAATTTAAAAAAAATTGCATTTTGTTGTACAGTGTAATACTTAACATATTTGTTTCTTAAAAAATCAGTCTATACAAGTTATTTCTTTACATTCCTTTGAATAGTCTAGCTCATCCCTTTTTTCTGCATTCATCATTCCTCCATTTCTTTAAAGGAGCACAAATCAATATTCTTGTAATTTAAAATATTTAATCAAAAGCGGTATTTCTCATGAAAACGATTTATTTCTCTTCTTTATGATTACAATATTCTTCATCAAAAAGATATCAATGTTCAAAATGAAGAAGAAAGAATCTAGTCAATCCAAAAACAAATAGTTTGCAATAGAGGACGTATGAAAAAGAAAGATTTTATTCTAAAAAGAATAGTCAAAAAATTATTTTTAAGAATGTATTTCAAGTAATGTTTAAATTATTTTTATATACAGTATAAAATTCATAATAAGATATAATAAAACAAGTAAGAAAAGTCTATAGTCGGACGGAGCCGACCATGGGATACCCTATACCACTATCCCTGAACCATCGCTCTCCACGGAATTTCTTTTCAATGATAGTGAAAATTTAATTATCAAATATCAGAGATGTAATGTACTTATGACCAAAACCAAAAAGTTATCGACATTTTTGTAGCAGGAAAGGAAAATTTAGTTCACACAAACTAAAATGTAATGAAACCCACTTATGTAGTACTACTACTTCCGTTGTTTAACCGCTACGTTATTGAAATTTTTACCAATTTCACACAAAAGTTTCAGTCCATTGAATCCGCTAAGTATTATCTGATCTTCACGTTGATTTGTACGCTTCTTCTTCATCATAAACTCAAACTTTGTTTAAAATTTTGCGGGTTATTATTTTGACCTACAGAGCAAATTGTTTAAAATTTTGTTTTTGGTCCATTTCATCCCCTGAACATTTCACGATCATCACCAAAAACTAATCATTTCTATTCTGGCCCGAACCCAACCTCCTTAAAAAATTCGTTACAATCTTTCCATAATTGCGGCCTTAAGTTGTTTGCAATTTTTAATGGACGGACGCACATCGCTAAATCGCTTTATCTCGTCGAGATATGACGAATATTTCGTGGTGTTACATAAACTTTTGGAGGGACAATATGTAGCATGGGATAAAAATGTGGTTCTCTACACAGAACCCATTATATATTAGGCATTAGGCCCGTTATCTAGCAAACACTTTATTGCAATTTACATCAGAGGAAAGGTCAGTAGTTTTTTCCCATATGTAGGCTACTTTGCGAAATATATATGTCCTCAAGGAATTAAAATATCGACCAAAAATAAAATTTTTATATTTTTCATACAACTGTAATGGTCCATTTGACCCGCTAAAGAATATCAGATCATCATTCAAAATTGTAGGCATCTTTTTCGACCCATACTCTTACCCGGTGCAAAATTTCGTGACTATTGATGTATAATTGCGACTTCTAGCGAGTTTATTATTACACTACAAACAAATAACGGAATATATTAGGCTGTAACTCTGTTATCTGATCATGCCCACCAACATAATTGGCATCAATTGAAAGGTCAAACAATCCACTTTCAAGTTTATCTCACTTGTCCGGAATGTCACTTCCAGGAATTAAGATATAAGCTGTATATTAAAAATTTTCACAATTTTCACACAAAAGTTTTGGTTCATTTAACCCTCTAAATATTATCCGATCGCCATATCAAGTTGCAAGCTTCTTCTTTGTCATATACTCTTACCTTATTTAAAATTACGCGTTGATCGGACTATTATTGAGACCTACAGAGCCGCTACAAAATTGGATAAATATTATGTTTTTGGTCCATTTCATCCGCTAAATATTTAACGATCATCACCAATAAGAATAGGGATCTATTCTGATCTGAACCCGACCTCCACACAAAATTTCGTGACGATCGGTCCATAATTGCGGCCTGGAGCGTGTTTACAATTTATAATGGACAGACGGACGGACGGACGGACGGACAGACACACATCTCAAAATCGCTTTATCTCGTCGAGATATGAAGATTGGTATACCACATTGGGGGTCTCCGACGAATATTTCGCGGTGTTACATGAATTTTTACCAAAACAAACTTATAATACCCTTTTCCACATTGTGGTATAGGGTATAAATACGCTGTTTACAAATATGCAATTTCTTTGAAAAATTTATTTGATAAAACATATTTAAAAACAATTTTGCTATAGTTTGTCTTACCTTACCTAAAGCCAAACCAGAATAGACTTTGTCACCACGTTTGCTAAATTAAAAAAGCAAAAAAGTTTTCTCTCATATTTTAAATGTGGATTTGTTAAAGTCTTACCAGTATGTGGGCTATCGAAAGTGTACTTATAGTCAACTATAGGTAGTAGGCATGTGGAGTTCCCATATCTAATACAGCCTATGACTGTACCAAACAGGATTAGTGGACCTAAATGGAATATAAACATATTCCTAATTTTAACAAGTAATAAAGCGTTAAGTTTGGGTTGAATTTTTTATACCCTCCACCATGTAATATTCTGTACTAATTAATATGGAATAATTATATTTCTTTTTGTTACGACAGTAGCAATGCCACAGGAAAAAACTTGAAAATACCTGAAATCGGTCGGTATCGTTATATGAGGGCTATATCACGACGTGGATATATGTCCACAATTATATAGCAAGTTGTCGAATTTGACGATTTATCGTCATTTTTAGGATTTTTGGCCCAAAATTGAAAAATGACGATTTGACGTAAGCCAAAATGTTCTTAGCAATTTCGTTTTTTTATTTGGTTCTTCCCTCAAGTTCGAATTATACAAAGGGCACTACAAAACCTTCTGGCCTACATTTTTGACATTTTCTTTGGACATTTTTGACATTTGACATTTTTTTTGGCTTTTTTTTTTGGAAAGATTGACAGTTTTTAGCCTAAGCGTACTCAGGACAGTTTGACATAGGACCATGCGTTGGGTTGTTTACAGTAACTTGAAAAAATAACTTTGCAAAAATAAAATGGAATTTACTTGTGAACATCTTTGTCCGACATTTTTTCACAAATTTCGACGTGGATAATCAGGGCAAGAGTGCATCGATCAAATCAAATCTTTGTATGTCAATAAAGGTCCATCCTAAATCACAACGAAAAACTGGTTTGATGATTTCAATCGTGGCCTACACAGGCAAAAAACGAAAGTCGTGAGGGCTGCTCAAAATCGGCCGTTGTGCCAGAAAAATATTAAGCCGTGAATGGATAATGCAAGATCGCCATGCTATACCGTGAGAGAGAAGCATCCTTGGGCATTTCTTTCACCAACTAACATTTGATATTGCATGAACACCTAGCTGCAAAAATGGATTTTTCTCGCTAGATCCAGCAAAATTGTTCAATCGCTCAAAAAAGTCTCATGGATGAAGATCTTTTAGCAAATGTTCGCGTGTTTTTTAGGCTAAACTGACCGTATGGCGACTATACGGCTTGAGAGACGAATCGTTCCGCATCATCTCATACATCGATTCAAACCAGCGCCTGTTTGACCAGACTAGACGTGGTATTGATGGGTTATGAGCCGTTCAGCCCTGACTGGGGATCCAATGACTTCATTTGAATCTAGCACATCATGAAAAAAGTCGTGAAGAAGATGCTGTAAAAACGTTCAAAAACATGTTTTGGAAGTGTCCAAAAAGGTTTTGTAGTGCACCTGGTATGAGCTGAAACCTTTCGTTTAGGATTGTTAAGTAAAAAAAACGACACAAAACATTTTCTTAAACTACACTTTAATGAAAACTTTTTAATTTTATGTTGAAGGTAGCCGATGAAGTGGACCACATGGTAAACATTCGACCCTAATATATGTCTAGATAAAATATAAGGCCTGGGAGAATCCACGGAAACTATTGGAAATATCTTCGAGCAAGACTTTAATTGATCTATGAAAAAGTTCAGTCATTTCTTTTGGATAGGATTACTGCTCTTGCACGCTTTTTTGTTTCTCTAGAGGAAATGACATACTGGACTATAGAAGAACTCACGGAAGATGTTCTTTCATGAAAATATACGCTGGTCTTTCAGGAGAAGGACTTTTAATTGATCTTCTATGAGAGGACCTATTTGTACAGGTCTTCTAAGAGCTAATAACTTCTTTGAATTGTACGAGGTATGACAAAACATTTTTTTTTAAATATCGTGAGTTACGTAAGTTCCACTTTCTCATTATACCCTACGCCACTATGTGGAAAGGGTATTAAAAGTTTTTTTTTTTGCAAAAATTCATGTAACATTGGGGTTCTCCGACGAATATTTCGCGGATTCGTCGGAGACCCCCAATGTGGTATACCAAGCCGTCCGTCTGTCCATTATAAATTGTAATCAAACTCCAGGCCGCATTTATGGACCGATCGTCACGAAATTGTACGTGGGAGTCGAGTTCAGACCAGAATAGACATCTATTGTTACTGGTGATGATCGCAATATATTTAGCGGGAAAGAAAGAAGCTTGCAAATTGAGATTATGATCAGAAAATATTTAGAGGGTTAGATGAACCACAACTTTTGTGTGAAAAATGTTAATATACAGCTTAAATCTTTATTTCTGGAAAACACATTCCGGGTAAGTAAGCTACAATGGAAAAGGAACTCTTGACCTTTCTATTGATGCCAATTGTGTTGGTGTACATGGTCAGATAACAGAGTTACAGCCTAATATACCCAGTTATTTCTTAGTAGTGTAATCAAAACACGCTAGGGGTCGCAATTGGCCAATTTCGGCCATGTAAAACTTCTCTACAAGTGGTATGTTAGGACACGCCCTTCGTACTCGGTTGTAGGTCCCATGTCATTGAACCAATATGAATCGAGGTGAGGAATAAATAAAGGAATTTTGACTTGTAGTGGTGTAGGGTATCACATGGTCGGCACCGTCCGACTATAGCCTTTGCTTACTTGTTTTTTCTGTGATGTTGGTACACATGTCTGTTTTATATGTTGGTAATATCAGCCATTTTAGATTGTTAGTTTATTTTTGGCAGGTAAAAAATTTAGTCGCGTTTGGGTGTGCTCTTCGATATTTTACTATTGCAAAAATGGATCACTGTTTTCTTCGACTGCAATGGTGCACCATGAAGTCCTTCAAGTTTTTATGGCCAATAAGGAGTACTAGTTTTAACCCAGCAATATGTTCGATGCCAAAGATGCCATTCAATCATTGGTGCAAGTGATCTGGCATGTCATCTTTTTAGTATCTTCATCGATGAATTTTATATAAGCGTGGACCCCAAAATATGCTATTCATTTTTGGATCCAAAGCATGTCATTTACACCAATGCTTTGACATGTAATGTTCACCAATGCTTTAGCATGTAATTTCCATCAATGCAATGGCATGTCATTTCCACCAATCCTTTGCAATGACATTATCATTACGACGAGAGTTTTAACAACTTTGGTTGTGATTTCGAGTCTCCGACAACATCAAGCCTATTGTAAATAATTAATCTTATATGTTTAGAAATATGTGTATAAATAAAAACACAAAATTCATCTCTATTGGATCGATGGAATTGGTTCAAATCCGGATGAAAAGATCGGATCTTTCAGGACTTCATTTGCATGGGTTCAAATGCTGATGAAACACAAACATCAATGCTTGTGCGTGAGTTTTTGGCCAAAACATAATTTATAATAACGAGTTTTTATCAGACCTTGTTTAGGATAATTAGTTGTCATTAATGTGTAATGCAACAAGTATTGACTAACCAAATTATTTAATCCATTTTTTTTAATCCATTTTTTTAACAAATTATTTTACTATTATGCATTAAATTCTCACATAAAATAAAAAATCAATCGAAAATAAACAAACAAAAAACTAAAGCATACTTATAGTCCGGTTAAAATGGTGCCAATATATCTTGCATATATGTAAAAGGGACATACATATCCAAACCTGTTCATGTAGAGCTTTAAGGCTTTTTTGTAAATTGTAAATATATGTATAGTATTTCGGTTTACAACAATGGTTTTTATAGTTCAATGAACCGTATACCGTAATAACAATCTATCTATAAATTTTGTTACATCAAAACACCACGGAACACACATATAAGGAAAGAAGTCTTGGCAAAAGTGGAGTCAACATTGTTGAACAAAATCTTTAGGAAAATAGAATAACAAAAGTAAAGGAAAGACAGTATCATAAAAAGAAACTATTAAACATTAAAATTGGAAAAACTATTTTCGTTTTAGTTGTATTATTAGAAATATTTCTCTTTGACATTTAGGGGAAACAGATTGGATAAACCTCACTCTTTAAAATTATTTCTGTGTATTTCTTAAATTTTAATATTATCAAGTAAGAGATGGCTATAGCCGGACGGGCCGACCATTGTAACCATTGCAATTAATATGCAAGGGCTCCGCTAAATTTGCACTAATGCAAACAATGAGTATTTCTCTGTCATGATAGAGCCAATTTGTAGCACGGGAGGAACTTTTGTTCTCTACACAAAACCCATTAATGTATATTAGGCAGTAGGCACGTTAACGAGCAGTCACATTATTGCAACTTGTATCAAGGGAAAGGTCAGCAGTTATTTTTCCAAATGTAGCCAACTTTGCCGGCCTCCAGGATTTAATATATGGACCAAAATTAAAATTTGTATATTTTTCATACAAAAGTAATGGTCCATTTCACCCGCTAAATAATATCAGATCATCATCCGAAATTGTAGGCATCTTTTCCGACCTAAAGTCTTACCTCGCGGAAAATCTCGTGACTATTGAGCTATAATTGCGACCTTTAGCGTGTTTATGATTACACTACAAACAAATAACTGTGTACATTAGGCTGTAACTCTGTTATCTTATCATGTACACCAACACAATTGACATCAATAGAAAAGTCAAGCGTTCCTCTTCCAAGTATAGCTTACTTACCCGGAATGTATCTTCCAATAATAAATATAAGCTGTATATTGAAAATTTTCATAATTTTCACACAAAAGTTTTGGTCCATTTAACCCTCTAAATATTATCTGACCGACACCTCAAATTTCAAGCTTCTTCTTTGTCATATACTCTTAACTTATTTAAAATTTCGCGTTGATTGGACTATTATTGTGACCTACAGGGCCGCTACAAAATTGGATAAATATTATGTTTTTTGTTAATTTCACCCGCTAAGTATTTCACAATCATCACCAATAAAAATAGGAATCTATTCTAGTCTTAACCCGACGTCCATACAAAAATTTCGTCACGATCGGTCCATAATTGCAGCCTGGCGTTTGATTACACATCTCAAAATCGCTTTATCTCGTCGCGGTATGAAGATTGGTATACCACATTGGGGGTCTCCGACGAATATTTCGCGGTGTTACATGCATTTTTACCAAAACAAACTTATAATACCCTTTCCACATAGTGGTGTAGGGTATAACAAGTAAGCAAAGACTATAGTCGGACGGGCCGACCATGTGATACCCTACACCACTACCCCCGGAAATTAGCTTTCAGCAAATTCAAATTCGTTTATGGAACCATACAAAATTTCTTATTACAAGAAATAACTTTATGGATTCTGCCACCTTATCACATCAAGCTTAAATAACAATAATAATAATAATATAATAATTGTTCCAAAAACATCCCATAAGGGACAAAGGAGACTTCTCTCATATCAATGAGTACACCCCGATTCATATTTCCTGATATGGGGACCTACAGTTTACCGCCAAGACCGAACGCCGTGCCCTGAGGCATCACTTATAGAGATGTTTTACATGATTAAAATACTCAGAAAATGTCGCCAACATTACTGAGGGGAATTTTCCCACCGTTTGAAGTTACCTGGCCGGGGAATCGAAAATGGCAAAATACCTCTTAGTAATGTTGACGACATTTCCTGAGTATGTCAGCTATGAAAAACTTCTCTACAAGTGGTGTCTTAGGGCACGCCGTTCAGACTTGGCGGTAAATTGTTGTATGTATAAATTCCAAAATTATACGCCAGGAGGAGGTCAGTGGGTGCTTTCACCAAAATTAATATTTAAAAAAACTTTAACGGTAGCGACACCGATTGTATTTTGAAAAAAAAAAAAAAAAACGTTGCGAAGCGACCCCATGCTGCAATATATCGCCCCTGTTCAACAAAAAGGTAGTAACTCAAACTTTTCTATTTTTCAGTAGAGACAAAAACTGTTGCTACATAAGCAGTAGTATGAAAAGTGAAATACCGGTATTTTTGTCGAAAGAATAGAGAATGACATATTTTTACAGTGGGTAGGGTAATTAATTTTCATAATAAAAAGTTAAAGCTTTTAGTTACTACCCTTCTGTTGAACAGGTGCGATAAAAAAAAATCTTATTGGACAATTAATAAGCCTGGGCTCCACGTAATTTTCAATAATGCACAAACTGGGAATTGCTTTGTCATGATAGAGACAATTATAGCATGGGAGGAAAATGTGGTTCTCTACAGGAACCCCACTTTATATTAGGCAGTAGCCCCGTTATCTACCAAACTCATTGTTGCAAATTTGTATCAGTGGAAATGTCAATCGTTCTGTTTTCATATGTAGGCTACTTCATATGTAGGCTAATATAAAATGTTTATATTTTTCATACAAAAGTAATGGTCCATTTCACCCGCTAAATAATATCAGATTATCATCCAAAATTGTAGGCATCTTCTTCGACCTAAAGTCTTACCTCGTGAAAAATGTCGTGACTATTGAGTTATAATTGCGACCTCTAGCGTGTTTATTATTAAACTACAAAGAAATAGTTGGATATAAAAGGCTGTAACTCTGTTATCTTATCATGTACACCAACACAATTGGCATCAATATAAAGTTCAAAAGTTTATTTTCCAAGTATAGATTACTTACTCGGAATATGTCTTCCAAGAACATAGATATAAGCTGTATATTAAAATTTTTCACAATTTTCACACAAAAATTGTGGTCCATTTAACGCTCTAAATATTATCTGATCATCATCTCAAATGGCAAGCTTCATCTTCGTCATATACCCTTACCTTGTTTAAAATTTTGCGTTTATCGGATTATTATTGAGACCTACAGAGCCGCTACAAAATTAGATAAAATTAAGTTTTTGGTCCATTTCACCCGCTAAATATTTCACGATCATCACCAATAAAAATAGGGATCTATTCTGGTCTGAACCCGACCTCCATACAAAATTTCGCGACGATCGGTCCATAATTGCGGCCTGGAGTTTGATTACAATTTATAATGGACAGACGGACGGACGGACACACATCTCAAAATCGCTTTATCTCGTCGAGATATGAAGATTGGTATGTCACATTGGGGGTCTCCAACGAATATTTCGAGGTGTTACATGATTTTTTACCAAAACAAACCTATAATACCCTTTCCACATAGTGGTGTAAAATATTTAGCAATTTCTCTCAATTCAAACCCAAAAACTCATAAAATTATCATGATCTGCAAAAACAGATCGTTAAAAGGTTTAAACACGTTTTAAATGCTTAAACAAAAATTGTATACCTATTTATTTGTTGCTTTATTTTGATCTTGGTTAAATTTTATTGGTTCCACTGTGCCATATTGAAAATAAAGACCTTTACCAATATTACTTCCTTTTAAATTCCATTTCCTTAAGCAGAGAGCTTAAGCAATGAAATCGAAAAAAGAAACTAAAACAAAACATAGAATTCCAATATCTAACGTGTGCCATGCAACACGTTGCATGGCTTAATGATGACTTGTATTCTATGGTGCTAGTGAAATAGTCTTACGTTTTGATAACATCAAGCCAGTTCTTTTTAAAGAAGCCTCCCTTAATACGAGTTCTTTTTGCAGTGCTTGGTTATCGAATATTACATATTTGGCAACAACAGACAACATGATGGTATGAAGTTGAGCGGATAAAACCCAAACATGGAATAATCGCAGCATCGCCATCATCCATGACGGCAACAACCTCATCATGGTCATGATTTTATATCGTTTTTTTCTACTAACTTACCAGCAATGTTCGGTAACAATATTCCCAAAAAACGATCTCTGCATGAAGCTTCTACATAAACTTGGCTTATTTTTGGAGTTATGTTAGTCTATAGCCAAACATGGCTCCTTTTGTTTCTAGTTCAGTTTCATTGTTAACTTTACAACACTTTGTTGGTTTGGCAAACCAAATTTTTTCGTATGACATAACACAAATTTTTTGAAGTTGAGCCCCAAAGCAATCCCAGCAAAATGCAGCAGCCTATGTCTGCCGTTTACTGTGTTTTTGTTCACATTTTATTGGCCAATGTGATAAATTATTTCCTTTCACAAAAATTGCTACAACAATTACTTTTTGTTCTTTTGATAGATTTTCCTTTGAGATTCCAAAGAGCCGTTTTTACTTGTATGTAGCAGGATATTTGTTGGCTATACATATGCCAAACAAAAAATGTGCACGTGCTCAACACTGGTATTGTCAATTTTTTATGCATTTTAAAGGATTGGATTTATTTTCTATTGTGTGATTTATATTAAATAGCCATAGAAACATTTAAGAAAAGTAATTTTTTTTTCAAATAACTTTACATTTATTGGCTATAAGTATGGGTAAATAAAAAACTTTTAGGTGAATTGTTTAAAAATAATTATTGCATTGAGTGTTTGTAATAAAATAAGTTAAAACTGTGGAAATTCTGTGATAATAATTCCTTAATTAACTGATTACACTGGTGAACACGACTTTTGTTTCTTCCGATTTGTTTGTGCTTCTAACTGAAAACGGTGAGTTATTTTGGAATCTGGTCGAGGTTTTTCTCCATCAGCTCTTGTTTTTGAGATATAGTTCAAAATCGTTTTTTTACGATTTTTATACCCTCAGCCTTTAAGCTATATACTCTATATATACTTTGATACGACCAAACATGTGCCTCATCGAAATAACGGTTTTAGACCCCAAGTATGTGTTGACGAAATTCGATTCAGGCAATTTGGAGTCGATTTAGCCATGTCCATCTATCTGTCTGTCGGTCTGTCTGGCTGGTGCGCACGATAACCCTCGAACGGATCAAACGATTCGAACCAAATTTTGAATATCGTAATATTTTGTCTAACCAAAACACGCAATTTATACAAGGTCCGTTGTATGTCTTCTATATTTTTTGAAATGTAATCGCCATAAGTATTGCAAATATTTTTTGTATCGAGCGAACAACATCTCCTTGATATATTTGTGTCGAAAAACCAGCAAAGAATATTTATTTGTATTCGAGAATAATGAAATTTTTGAGCTATATTTTAAAAAAAGAGCTGATCACAGAAAAAAGGGAGTAGAAAAGATGTTGTAGCTTTTAAAATTCTCTACAAGATTGACCTTAATGGTATTTTCATAGGTTTTACCATTTTTGAGCTATTGAAGTACAAATTGGGACAATGCACTGACTATATCGTCTCCTTATAAAACAATGTCATGAAGGGTGCACCGTAACTAACTTTTAATGAAAACCGCTTACACAGGGGACGTTTTTGTGTATTCTGAAACAGCAATGTTCATAGATGAGAAAAAAATAAAAAAACAAGAAAAAATCGCTGGAGGGATTTTGAAATAAATCGCGGTCAATGTTCACATTTTTAGGTTTATTTTAGGTTTTCAGGATTTTGCTTGGAAACGACAAGTCCTATCGCAATGTGAGTAAAGAGAATGTAGTAGAGGATTTTCTCAGCTACTACATTTTCTTTAGCCCCATTTCGATTTTGCCATTGAAGATATGGTTTGGAGGATTTTATGTGTTCAGAATTAGTTCTCTAAGACAAGAGCTACAACTTTGCCTCCGAGAGCAAATTAAAATTCTTAGCGGTTTAGAAAATATGAGCCTGGCGAAATGATCCCTTTTGACAACAAGGCCTCAAACCTTTGGGGGCACATATCCAAAGTGGGAGTGATGTAGAAATTACAAAGCTAGGATATTGAAATTTCGGGAAGTGTTGCACTACATAAAGGATAGTAAGATATATGGCGAAAACCAAAAATATTTTACAATCGATTAATCCGAGTTTCACCCATTCAGAATTCGCGAACTGTTAACATATTCTATATAGTATGATTGAAATTCTTTAAAATGAAGTGTTTTAGCAGGATTCCCATAAGGTCGCCCATTAAAATTAATTTACGTGGAAGCTGTGTAGAAAAATAGGTAAAAATGGGTTGAAGCCAACAAGTTTTTTATGCTCCCTTCCGATTTCTGGCTTAACCTTACATTTTATAGACATATGCCCTAAGAAAGACTCAAAGAATACTACATGGGCAATTTGAATATTTTAGTAATTCGGACGCGCAACAGGATAATATTCAAAACCCATAATAGGATTATAGAACTCGTGATTTTATGTCGTTTAATGCATATCTCATGAGTGTGCTCCTTACAGCATCCTAGTAATTGGAGTGTAAAGGCCAATATTTGATACGTGAATTTGTTTAAAAAATCTATTTTTTGCGTTTAAAATTTACAAGTGTCATTCAATTGCCTTTGTACACCGCGTGAATTGAGTTTTTTTACGCGACGGATCTAATGAGACCTTCTGCGATCGAATCCATCCACTAAAACCGCGGATATAGATACCTTGGAAATACGAAAATCGGCAAAAATTTATTTTGACAAATCGGCGTATTAAACCGCGATTTTCTATAACATTTTTTACATAAATGGAATCCTTTATACGCGATTATATTATGTGCGAAAACTCGTGTCATAAATTACAGAGTTCCCGAGTAATATGGGTTTTTTGCGCGACTTTTACCCACTTTAAGGTTTTTTGCATTGTGTGATGCAACTGGCGGCACACTTTGGCCGCTGAGTGAAACATCAAAATATGCACATATATTGAAAGAGATTGATTTGTTCTATCAAAAAACGGATGCGCATCAACTGATTTTAACAAATTCGCTAATAATAGGCTTTTTAATTTTCACATTTTTTGAATAATTGTAATTTCAATATTACTCTTTATTTCCTATCCTTATAAGTTATCACAGTAAGCAAATAAGCAAAAAATATGGTAAACCATATTTCTTGATAAAGTTTTAGCAGTACACATTAATTATTGTATGGGATTTTAGCGAAATAGTTGGAGAACTCCCAAATATTATTTTCTAATTTTGCGAATCAAACCAAAAAATATATTTGCAACAATATTTTCCAATAATAAGTTTTTCTCTTTTGTTGTTGCTATAATATGAAAATTATGTACCCAATCTCTATACATTTGGTATCATATTTTTCTACGCATTGTCTAGATTCCGCATATATTTTTTAATTTATTTTTTGAGGGTTTGTACGGAATCTGGTAGGGATAATTTGGATTTACTTCAAAATTTTTTATTATTTGTTGATTTTCCGCGGAAATAATAATAAATATAATTAAACATCTACGAATAGATATGGAATGTTCTTAACGATTTATGCATACATTTTCTCATAACAACACATTAGATATTTTTAAATATTTTTTCTTTATATGAGAATAAAAACCGCTACAACTTTTGCGCGCATCGTCCAATTTTGTGAACGCGAACAGATTTTAAACCAGAATTTTTTTTAAAATCTATGCCAAAAATTGTAGATTTGGTCGCAAAAAATTTTTTTAATTTTTTTCAAATAGAATTGCATAGGATTTTTGGTTTTTGCCATATATTTTTTTTGCAGGATGTTTTTAAGGGTTTTTAGTATTTAATCAACGACATTTTTGAAGTCCTTATTATCCTTGAATGCAATAAATCAAAATTATTATGTAAAGCCAATACTTTCCTCTTTGATATGACACCACCGCCAGCATCGTGCGACGAGAACAAATATTTAAAATATTTTTTTTTGAAAAATTTGAAAATTTAAATATCCCTTAAAGGGTCAACAGTAAGAGAAAACGAAAACTCTTAAGTGCCATTTAACTCCATTTTTCCTATAGTTTCAGACGTATATAGTCTGGTTCATGTGTAACGCAATATTGTGAAAATTATCGGACGGTGTTATACATCGTTTTGTAGTAAAAATGGGGGTGCTTCACGGTTAACATGAGCGCCTTGTGCTTAAAGTTTAGGTTCAATACCTAGCAATAACCACATCTCCACGAGAGTGGACAAAAATAGTACTTTTGTAAGTAAAATATACAATTTCTAAAACATACCATTGGCTGGGGCCGGTTTCCCAGGGCCGCCTCTGGGTACTTCGGTGGGTTGAGGGAATACAAATGAATAATTGAATTTGACCTGAATGATTGGTGAAAAATGATCCTGTAATTTGGTATCAATTCTGAAAGCAGTCACTTTTCTTCATACATTAAATTAATCCAAACCTATTAAACAACATGATTCAAAATGATGTTATTTAGTTAAAAGTAAAAAATTAACATTTAAAAAGTTTAAACAAAACTGTTAATTTATTACTTGAAAAAAAATGTACAAACAAACAGTGTAGTTGTTTTGCAGTCATTTTCAATTTGGTTCGAAATTTTCTTTTGTTAAATATGAACAGACTTTTCTCACTTACCGACCATTCATTCCGGCATTCCTAGGGCGCAATTTTGTGTGAACCAATCTAACAATGGCCTAAGGTATCATTGTTACAAAACAACAACTGTACATTAACAAACTGTGAAAAACAGGAACAGAGAACAAAAACTAAACAGAAAAGGCCAATTCTAAAAACATCAAACAAAAAACCGGGGAGGGAATTCAATTTTTCACTTGGTTTGTATAAAGCCTGAAGTGGCGAACTCAACAAAACTAGAACCAAAAATAAAAACAACAAGAAGCGAAGGAAAACAAGGCGCAGATTGTTGATAAGGTTTGGAAAATTGAAAGTGTTTCAGTTAAGTTGATATTTTTGCGATTTATTTTGCATTTGGGTGAGCAATTGGGCTATAGAAAATTTTGAAATATTAATCTTTATATATAAAATTTAATTGTCGTTTGTTGGTAATTGAATCAGTTGAAAACGGCTGGAGCGATTTCGATAATTTTTTGTGGAAATGTTAGTCATAGTCCTGTTTAGGTTTTTATGCAAAGAAAAATTGGCCACGCCCACTTTTCCGCCCACTTTTATAAATATGTTATATCTACGAAACTACTCAACAGATTTTCCTGAAATTTTCAGGGAACGTAGAGTGATGGCCCCCTGTTGAAATAGGCTACACATTTGGTTGAATTTAGGATCGGGCGGGGTACCTCCCCTGTGCCCTATTTTTGTAAAAATGCAATATTTGCAACAATTACAAATGTATCGCTTTGAAAATTAATTTCTGAATCAATGGCGATTGTGTCTCCGACCTTACGTGTTTATTTGGGGCATTAAGACTGGACAACGCCCACTTTTTTAAATCTATATTAATAAAAGAGTAAAGTGATTGACTGACTGACTGACTTAATGATTCATCAACGCCCAGACCAAACGGCTGAAGCTAGAATCTTGAAATTTTGGGTGTGGATCACTTTTGGTCCAAAGGGGTCAGATAAGGTCGGGTTTTGGGAAATTCGAACTGGAAGGGTACGAAAAGTACTAAAAGGTACTAAATATGGTACCGTTTGTATTTGGCGAACCCTAGAGCTAGAACTTTGAAATTTGGAGTGAAGGTCACTGATGGAGTGTGGAAAAGATGTGCTAAAGGGTTTTTAGAAATTCGAACTATTAGTGTACGAAAAGTACTAAATCTGGTGTCAATTCGTATATTGTGAACGGATAAAGGTTAGAGGTTGAAATTTGGTGTGAGAATCAAGGTTAAAAGGTACGGTTGACATAAGGAGGTGGTTTAGGAAATGTGTACACATATGTACGAAAAGTACTAAATGGTACTAAATTCGGTACAATTATGATTTGGGCGAACGGATAAAGCTGGAATCCTGAAATTTTCAATTATGGCTACTGTTGGAGATTAGAATGGACGTAGTTTTGAAAATTCTTACTTATGTGTACGAAATGTACTAAATTTGGTACAATGATGAATTGGGCGAACGGATAGAGCTGGAATCCTGAAATTTTAAACTAAGGATACTGTTGGAGAGTCAAATGGATGTAGTTTTAAAAATTCGTGCTTATGGGTACGAAAAGCACTAAATGGTTCTAAATTTGGTACAATTTAGATTTAGGTTGAACGGATAGAGCTGGAATCCTGAAATTTAGAATGAGGGACACTGGTGAAGAGTATGAAAGATCTACCAAATTGTTTTTGGAAATTCGAACTATAAATGTACGAAAAGTACTAAATGATACTAAATTTAGTACAATTTGGATTTGGGTGAACGAATACAGCTGGAATCCTGAAATTTGGAATGAGGGTCACTGGTGAATAGTAGAAAAGATCTACCAAATTGTTTTTAGAAATTCGAACTATAAATGTACGAAAAGTACTAAATGGTACTAACTTTAGTACAATTTGGGTGAACGAACAGAGCTTGAGTTCTGAAATTTGAAATGAGGGTCACTGGTGAGGAGTAGGAAAGATGTAATAAAGGGTTTTTGGAAATTCCAATTGTAAATGTACGAAAAGTACTAAATGGTACTAAATTTAGTGTACGAAGATTATTGAAAGGTACTAAGTTTAGTATAATTTGGATTTGGGCGAACGGATAGAGCTGGAATCCCGAAATTTCGAATGACGATCACTGGTAAAGAGTAGGAAAGATCTACCAAAGGGTTTTTGAAAATTCGAGCTATAAATGTACGAAAAGTACTAAATGGTACTAAATTTAGTACAATTTGGATTTGGGTGAACGAATAGAGCTGGAATCATGAAATTTGGAATGAGGGTCACTGGAGAAGAGTAGGAAAGATGTTACAAAGGTTTTTTGGAAATTCGAACTGTAAATGTACGAAAAGTACTAAATTTAGTACATTTTGGATTTGGGTGAACGATTAGAGCTGAAATCCTGAAATTTGGAATGAGGGTCACTGGATAAGAGTAGGAAAAATGTAACAAAGGGTTTTTGGAAATTCGAACTGTAAATGTACGAAAAGTACGAAATGGTACTAAATTTAGTACAATTTGGATTTGGGTGAACGAATAGAGCTGGAATCCTGAATATTTGGAATGAGAGTCAGTGGTGACGAGTAGGAAAGATGTAACAAAGCGTTTTTGGAAGTGTACGAAAAGTACTGAATGGTACTAAGTTTAGTACAATTTGGATTTGGGTGAGGAATCCTGAGGTTTGGAATTAAGATGACTGTTGTAGTGTAGATATGAGATATGAAGGTAGTGTTGGAAACTCGTAGGTATGTGTAATATACGGAACTTAATTTAGTCCAATTCGGATTAGGGTGAATGGATGGAGTTCTGAAGTTTGCAATTAAGATTAATTTTGGAGGTTAGGATTGGGATATGGAGATAGTTGTGGAAATTCGCACTTTGGTATACGAAATGTACTAATTGGTGCTAATATTGGTACAATTTGGATTTGGGCGAGCAGGATTTCTGAAAATTCGAGTACGGTTGGAGTGTAGGAATGAGACATGGAGGTAGTTTTTGAAATTCATACTTATGGTCACGAAATATACCAAATGATACAATTTGAATTTGAGTGCACCGATAGCGCTGGAATCCTGTTTTTGGAATTAAGATTACTGGTGAAGTGAAGGATTGAGGTAGTTTTGGAAAATCGTACTATTGGGTGTAGGGACAGTGCTGGAATCTGTATTTTTTGGATTTAGTGTGAGTATTGGTGTGCAATGTTGATCTCGCTGTTAATTTTCACTGTTCGCCATATCCATATTATATATTGTTTATTTGTTTTTTATATCCTTTCCGCATACGAAGTAGCGGGCACTTTGCTAGTATAATATAAATTACAAAATTTCACCCTTTAATATTTCACCCTTTTTCCAACAAATTTCATAGACCTGTGAGCAGGGCTCCAGAGTGTAGTCACACTCCAGTGCGTGCTTAAAGTTAATGAGACTATCTATTAAACGGACAACCAACGTTGTTTTGTGGTATCATTTTTTCTTTGTTCTCAATGCAGTAGACGAAGTACAGCAACATCATCATAATCGTTATCACCATCAACCTCCTGTTTGCCCACCACTTCAATTTACCAATGCAGAGACCCGTTCATTCATATCCCTTTATGTATCATAAAATGGAACGGGGAGCCAAGAGAAGCAGTACTACCGCGAAAATTGAACTGGAACGGATTAAAACTTATAAATTAAATTTAAAAAATGGTGAAAAAAGGTTATATATTAAAACTTTCTCCAGTTTTCGGTTTTTTAGTTTTTTCTTTTTCTTTCACTCAAACGGCCATGTGGTCTAAAGTGCAGAAAAAGTGGATGGAAAATTCGTTATTGTTGCCCGCACACACACATACACTTACATATACTCGTTCGTTCATATAAAAGTTGTTTAACTCATTGAGAAAACGAATATGGCTGTTCAGAATAAGGCTGTATATAATGGGGTTAAGGCCACATAGGAGTCTGTATTGTTGGGAATTGCCATTCTTCAGCAAAATGCTGCCTATTAAGAAGTTGCGATTTGAAAAGTCTTTAAAGATTTTTTAGGGTTGTGAAAATTTTAAACCAGGAGACAAGATTAAAGCACTGAGGAGGTGGGAAAATTCTTGTTATTTGCCGGTTGGACATTACTTCAAAAATCTTTGCCTGATTAGAATCAAGGAGCTATTTTGTCAGGTCGTGGGGCACTGTCATATCCACTAGACCATATTTCTACGTTGAAAATCGAGTTTTTTTTATTATGTTTTTTTTTTTTTTTTTTTTTGATATTTTGGCACATAACAGCCAAATTATTGGGATTTTCGATCCAATTCTAAGACAATAATTTTAGCCAAGACAATAATTAAGAACACTCTGTGTCGCACGTTCACCCATAAGAACGTTAAAAACATGGGTTTGAGTGTCGGGTAGTAAGCCTCCCATAGAAAAAACAGCCTACTATGAAAAAACGAAAGAAAAGAAAAATAAACCCCTCTAAAGTTGACGAAACCCGCAAACGTTTTAAGGACCATGATCTGCGAATCTGCACCTGGAATGTTCGCACTCTTTATAGAGAAGGTGCAGTTTACGCATTGGCAGATGTACTTGAAAAGTTCAAGGCCGACATTACTGCCATACAGGAAATACGATGGAACGGGAAAAGCGTCACAACAACACCTAAAGATGACGCACTGTATTATAGCTGCCATGACACAAAGCATGAGTTTGGTTGCGGATTTGTATTTGGTCGGTGGTTAAAACATCTGGTCTCCAGCTTTACCCCAGTGCACGTTGGGGCCGATGACATGTTTTTGAGGCAAAAAATCACAGGGGCAAGCTAGACCTTCAAAATTTCGTGCAGATGTTTATGATCGGCCTAGAAGCTAATCTGCCAAATTTGGTTGATATCGGTTCATATATAGATATAGCTCTCATATATATGTTCGCCCGATTTCGAGTAATTGATGGACCAAACACGAAAATTCTGTCCAATTATGATGATATTTGGAATATGTGGCGGAATTCGGACTGGAAATAAGTTTGCAAAGTTATTTTGAAATCGGTTCAGATTTGGATATAGCTCCCATATATATTTTCACCCGATTTTAGGTATTTGGTGCAACAAACACGCAAATTCTGTCCAATTTCGATGAAATTTAAAATGTGTGTCGAAATTACGTCTAGAAAAAAGTATGCCAAATTATATCGAAATCGGTTCAGATTTGGATATAGCTCCCATATATATTTTCACCCGATTTTAGGTATTTCGTGCAGCAATCACGCTATATATGTCCAATTGTGATGAAATTTAAAGTGTGTGACGGAATTTGGTCTAGAAAACATTATTGAGACATCATATTGAAATCGGTTCAGATTTGGATATATCGTTCATAAATTTTCTCTGTCGAAGTTAATTGTTTTCTCAATTTAGTTGGTTGATACCGAACTTCCTTGAGAACATAGTTAAAATATTTTTCTTTTGACAAATTGGCCGAAACAGAGGCGGCATGAATCAAGGGTTTGGTATTGTTGCCGTGTTCATAGCAGACTTCCGAAGCAAGTTTTCATCCTTCACTATAATCCACATTAGGGCGCCCTCTCTTCTTTTTATCATTACCTTGTTCTAGCGTAAATACTGTGTCGCTAGCTAACCATAAGCTTTCAAATTGTAATACACGACTTTTTGACCTCCAATTTTTTATCCATTTTTGGTTAAGGCGTGCACAAATATTATAAATTTGCTTTTTAACTTCGGTCATGAAGTTGTCTTTGACACCTCGAATGGATTTTGCAGAAATCCATTCTATAACGTGTTTAGGTTTTCGCTGAATTTCCAACCAAAAATTAAAAATATCCAAATTTTTAAGTTTTACGAAATCTGGAAGTTGATAATTTTTTTATTCGCAAGTATACGCAAAAATTCTTTTCAAAATCTGTTAGCCGACATTGTCACCTTTCACCAGATACATATTTTTACGACAAAGCAACCTGAAGCCGAAAGTTCTACTCCAAAGAACACATGGACGATACCACAGACTACATCAAAAACCATCACTTACTGACACAACAAATTATTGACCATATCTAATATTACATTTACACTTTTAATAATAATCTTAATTTACATAAAATTTCCCGTATTTTCCATTTTTAAAAAATAGTTAATATCAACAGATCAGGTTTTGGCGCCAAAATACTTAAATTGTTTAATTACGACTGAATGTCAGAAATGAACGGAATCATAATTATGACATCTTTGACAGCTTGGCATGTCGCCGTGGGTCGTTGCCAGATTGTAATTTTTTTGGTTTTGGAGGTTTGAAAGTGTTAAGAATATAATTCCGTTATTATTTGATTTCAATCGCTGACTTGAAAAAATGACTTTTTGCCTCAAAAACCTGCCATTGGCCCCATCGTGCAGTGCATGAAAGACTCGCTATAATTCGAATAAAAGCAAAATTCTTCAACATCAGCTTTATTTGCGCTCATGCTCCCACTGAAGACTAGGACGAACAGACCAAAGATATATTTTACGAGAGCTTAGAAGAAACTTATGACCGTTGCCCTGCCCATGACATTAAAATTATACTAGGCGATTTTAATGCCAAAATTGGAAAGGAGAATATCTTTGGCCCAACAGTCGGGAAATTCAGTCTCCACAGTGAAACATCTGACAATGGTATGAGGCTGATAGACTTTGCAGCGGCAAAAAACATGGTAGTTAGCAGCACCAGATTTCAACATCTCGACATCCATAAGGGCACCTGGCTGTCTCCAGATCAGAAAACAAGAAATCAAGTTGATCACGTTGTGATAGATGGAAGACATTCATCGAGCGTGTTGGATGTGCGTTCGTTCCGAGGAGCAAACATAGACTCGGACCACTACCTTGTTGCAGCAAACGTACGTACTAAACGTTGCAAACAAAGTGTGAACAGACACAACACGGAAGTTGGACATCGGTAAGCTGCAATCACAACAGATAGCCACAGCTTATTCCACTCAACTGGCCCAACTGCTTAATCAAAGCACTTCTCGTCCCGATAACATATCCGGACAATGGCAAAACATTGCCCACTCCATGCAAACAGCCACAAAATCAGTACTTGGATACCAGAGACCTCCACCAAGGAATCCATGGTATGACCAGGAGTGTCGAGCTGCTACCGAAGCAAAAAATGCGGCATATAGGGCTACTTAACAATTAGTAGCAACGCGTAGCGCACGAGAGTGGTATCGGGAGAAAATCAGAGAGGAGAAACGTCTTTTCCGCAGGAAAAAGAGAGAGATGGAAAAGCGGGAGTGTGAACAAATCGAGATGTACAGGAGACAGAATGAAGTCCGAAAATTCTACCAAAGAGTGAAACATCAAACTTATGGCCTTGGAACTGGAATATCCTCCTGTAGATACCAGCAAGGTAATCTGGTAACTGATACAGATAGTGTGCTAAGGATATGGAAAGAGCATTTTCCAAACTGTGGGTATCCAATAGTAGCGAAGTCGACGAAGATACCACAGATCCAATCCCAGAAGTTGGTATTGAATGTATACCACCCGGTCAAGATGATGTAAAGGCAGCAATAAACAGGCTGAAGAATAATAAGGCAGCAGGAGCTGATGGCCTACCAGCCGAGCTGTTTAAAACCGGAGGCGACACGCTGATAAGGTGTATGCATCAGCTAGATAGCTCCATCTGGCACGAAAAACGCGTACCCGACGATTGGAACCTGAGCATCCTGTGTCCCGTCCGTAAGAAAGCAGATAAGACTTTATGCTCCAATTATAGGGGCATAAGTCTTCTCCCTATCGCCTACAAGATAGTGTCAGGGATATTGTGCAAACGACTAAAGCCCATCGTCAACGAAATAATTGGACCATACCAATGCGGCTTTAGACCTGTCGAGTCCACCTTTTACCAGATATTTACCCTGCGGCAAATCCTGGAGAAGACCCAAGAGATGGAGATCGTCACCTACCACCTTTTTGTCGATTGTAAAGCAGCCTTCGACAGCCCGCTACGTTCAAAGGTATTCCAAGCCATGTCTGAATTTGGTATCCTCGCAAAGCTCATTCGGCTTTGTAAAATGACTCTAACTGACACAAGATCTTCAGTTAAAAGAGGAAAGAACCTCTCCGAAGAGTTTTGTACCAAAAGAGGTTTCAGTCAAGGAGACAGCTTTTCGTGTGATCTTTTTAACATCCTGCTAGAAAAGGTTATACGAGAAATACATGTCAAAAGAAGTGGCACAATCTACACCAATAGCCACATGTTACTTGCTTATGCTGATGGGAGAACAGTAAAAGAAGTAACCGATACCTTAATGAAGGTCGAAGGAGAATCTGCTAAATTGGGTCTGGCGGTAAACGGCGAGAAGACCAAGTTGATGGTGTGGACGCGCAATGCGTCCATTGAGATCGGACCAACTGTAGAAGTTGGTTTCTATAATTTTGAGGTAGTAAAAGACTTCGTATACCTCGGCACCGCCGTAAACACAACAAATAAAATAAATAAAAAGGATTGTATTGGCCAACAGATGCTACTTTGGCTTAAGTAAGCACTTCAAAAACAAAGCCACAACTCGTCAAACCAAAATAACACTTTACATAACACTGATACTACCCGTGCTGATGTATAGTTCCGAAGACTGGGTACTTGCGCAAGCAAATAAGGCAGGACCAATATGCGTTGACGGTGAATATCGACGTCGTATAAACCACGAGCTGTATCTGCTATACAAAGACATTAATATAGTTAAACGTATCAAGATGCAGCGATTGCGTTGGCTAGGCCATATAATAAGAATGAGCGATGATGAACCCGCTAAAAAGGCGTATAAATTCGAGACACACGGCGGTAAACGCAGAATTGGCAGGCTAAAGAATAGATGGCTCAAATAAGTGGATGAAGAGATGACAAGGCGCGGTATTCCAGAAAGCGAAGCACTAAACAAAGAGAATTGGACATCTTTTCTTAGTTTGGTCTATGGAACAAATGTCCTGTTATGGTTAGCTAAGTAAGTAAGTAATTTATCAATATTATAAACAAAAATTTGCTCCGCACCAAGGCCTAAGCTGCCTGAAGGAGCGTTCCAATGCTTTTGTCTTAGTATTGGATCGAAAATTTCTATGCTTTGGCTATTGTATGCCAAAATATCCAAAAATTTGATAAAAAACTTCAACTCAAAATCGGGAGGCCCGATTTTCACCGTAGACATCTAGTGGACTTTTTTGTTCAGTAAAATCCCAGAAATCAGAAACGCGATGCGCCCATTAAGGTTTTTTTCTTCTATACAAATCGGCCCGCCCTAATGTACATGGTCAAACCAACTTAGAGTTTTAGGGTGATAAGTCATTTGTAAATAATTAAAGCATGTACAATAATTATTTTAATGAATCACGAAAATAAAAAGTTTTTGTTAATAACTTATTTTTTACATTTAAAAAAGCTACAATTATTTTATTAATGCCTTATTATATTTTACTTTCATTTTCAGGTGTGAACCTCCTAATCATGAATTAATGAAAAGCCGTGTGTATTATTAAAAAAAAGGTCTGTATGTACAAAAAATATTTGTTTTAAAACACTTTATATATATAAACATGTGTTATTCTAACTAACATTTAATGAAAACCTCATAGAACTGCTACACAATATTATGGAGTCAAAAGAATATACTTCAACACTAACAAATATCTCACAAGTGAACTTTGAAAATGAATTCTATGAACACGTTGTCCCCACTGCAACAACTGCAACATGACTTTTTATGGATATACTCTCTATGTGGAGTCTTTTAAAAAATATTCCATTAGATAAATTTTAATTAATTGATCATTTTTGTTAACATAACATACACAAAAAAATTGCAGGGATGCTCTCCCCCAACCAAAACTCATTTTAATATTTCACCCACATTCTTGTCAAAAAATCACTCTCCCCTAAAATGCCAAAAATATGCACACAGAAGGTTAGTGAACAAGAACACATGCCAAAAGGAAAGCGAAAGAAAAATGAGAGTCCTATTATTACTTTCAACACTTGTTTTAAAACTAGTTCATGCTGTCTTCACTTTCAACAAAATTCTTATATGAATTCATTTCACCTGATTTTAAGCGAATATCTACATGCAAAGTGTTGTACTACTTCAGATTCTTCTTCTTCTATATAATAGAGATTCCTTCGCCAGGTCTCTAGAGCATTATTTGTACCCTCATTTAAAGCATTTTTCAATTGTTTTCGTTTTATTTTTCTAGGTTATATCGAAGAAAATCCATATATAATGAATGTCTCTAAGCACATACATACACACATAAATGTTCATAGGAATTTTCCTTAAGCACTATTTATTGTTCGCCCGTTGGTTTAACTTGTGCTCATTTATTATGCATTCATGTTGTGTATGTGAGTGGGCGAATCCTGTAAGCATCAAATAAACACCTTACGCCCTCAATTCCATAGGGTGTATTTAGCAGCGTTAATGGAGAGTTAAGGGAAGAGCATAAATATATTCAAAGAAAGTTGTGAAGAGCAAAAATACATTGTTTGTGTATTTTACGAGTTCTTTAGAGCAGATAAAAAACACATGTGAAACGCTATTTAAAATTTTTACAGTGTTTTATTTAACTTGCTTTTGTCCGTTTAGTTCAAATCTGGTAACTCATTTTTAACACAGTTGCAGTTGACCAATCGAACTGAAACTTTGCACACTTTTCAGATTTAGATGACAATACTTGAATATGAAATTAAAATAAAGATTGGTCCATTCTACAGTGTTTAACGGTGTTTTAATTAAATTGCATTTCAAATCTGGTAACTTAATTTTGACACAGTTGCAGTTGACCAATCAGACTAAAACTTTGCACACTTTTCAGATCTGGATGACAATACATGAACATGAAATCAAAACCAATATTGCTCCATTTTTGCAGTGTTTCTACTGTGTTTTATTTAAATTTGCATTTCAAATCTGGTATCTCAATTGTGACACAGTTGCAGTTGACCAATCGGACTAAAACTTTGCACACTTCTCAATTTGGATGACAATACCTGAATATGAAAATTAAACAAAGATTGGTCCATTTTACAGTGTTTTAACGGTGTTTTATTTAACTTGCATTTCAACTCTGGTAACTCATTTTCCACACAGTTGCAGTTGACCAATCGAACTGAAACTTTGCCTACTTTTCTGATTTGGATGACAATACATGAATATGGGCCCAATTTTTCCTACAGCCCCCATATAGCGGTACCATCCAATTTCAGGTATTTTGAGGATTCTATCTTCATTTGGCATTTCCAATGATACAGACAGTACTACACGATTTCAAGCATTTTATAGTTTTTATCTAAATTTTCGGCCTAAAGTGAATATAATTTTGTTTTCAGTGGTCAAAAATTGTATTTACTAAAAAGTTAAAAATAAAATATGATTTAAAAAAATTAAGTTTCAGTGTTTCATTTAGAAACTAGGAAATAATTTGTCGCTTAGCCTCAATAAATATATTCTTTCTCATGATGGAATCTCTCAAATAAAACGCTTGCCGTAATGGACCATTTAACAAGCTAAATTCACCCATTTGATCTGGAGATATAGCAACAAAACCGGAGGTACCTCCAAAATAATTCGATTTTGTATGCAAATATCTTTAGAAATGTTACAGATACAATTTCCAAATTTGGTATGTGTGACGGAATTTGATGTGGAAATAAACTTACCAAATAATATTCAAATCGGTTCAGATTTTGATATAGCTCCCATATACATATATATATATGTTGGCCGACTTCTTTGTTTTATGCACCAAACACGCTGTTTATGTCCAATTTCAATAAAATTTGGAATGTGTGACGGAAATTGGTTTAGAAATAAATGTGCCTGATTATATCGAAATTGGTTCAGATTTGCATATAGCTCCCATATATATTTTGGCCGATTTCCTGTATTTTGTGCAACAAACACGCTATGTACGTCCAATTTCAATGAAAATTGAAATCTGTGACGGAATTTGGTCTAGACGATGCCAAATTATATCGAAATCGGTTCAGATTTGGGTATTGCTCCTATATATGTTTTTGGCCGATTTCCTGTATTTGATTGCACCAAACGCGCTATATATGTCCAATTTCGCTGATATTTGGAATATGTGACGAAATTTAGTATAGACATACATAAATGTGTCAAATTATATTGAAATCGGTTCAGATTTGGGTATTCCTCCTATCTTTATATTCGGCCGATTTCCTGTATTTTATACACCAAACACCTTATATATGTCCAATATCGCTAAAATTTGGAATGTCTGGCGGAAATTGGTCTAGACATAAATGTGCCAAATTATATCGAAATCGGTTCAGATTTGGATATTGCTCCTATATATATTTTCAGCCGATTTCCTCATTTTATGCACCAAACAGGCTATGTATTTTCGATTTCAATGAAATTTGGAATGTGAGACGGGATTTGGCCTAAAAATAAATGTGATAAAGTATATCGAGATCGGTTCATATTCCGCATATATATTATAGGTCGATTTCATGTTTTTGTTACGTATGTCCAATTTCAATGAAATTTTTAAGAGACTTAGAAGTCAGAGGCTATAGCTATTTAATATCGTATCTTTGAGAGACTTCTCAAGAATTATGTTTTATTATGATATATCCAAATCAGTATTTGAGTAAAAATTGTCAATACAAGTGGCAGTTATCCTAAGATTAATTTAATATATCAAAACATGTTAATATGTATATGACCTGGAAAAAAATAAATCCCATGTATAAAATAATTTACAACTATCTTAATTAAATTCACTCCACGTCCAATCTGTAGAAATAAAGAGAAATCTACGTTGGAATACTTATAGTCGAAAAGGCTTTAGGAGGAGTGTAAACTCCTGAAACATTCAAAAATAACATAGTAACCCTTGTTCCGAAAATTAATTTGGAAGTTTAGCAAATATAGCGATTATAAACCAATAGGTCCCCGAAATTCGTCTACAAATACATACAGGAGCGGCCAGTTAATTAGGGACACTAAATTCATTTTAATAATATATATAATTGTTCCACAAACATCCCAGGCGGGACAGGGGAGACTTCTCTCATATCAATGAGTGCACCCCGATTCATATTAGCTCAATGATATGGGACCTACTGTTTATCGCAGAGTCCGAACGGCGTGTCTAAGACACCACGTGTAAAGAAGTTGTACAAGGCTGAAATACACAGAAAATGTCGCCAACATTACTAAGGGGTATTTTGCCACCGTTGAAAAGTGTTTGATGTTGACTGGCCGGGGAATCGAACCCACGACCTTTAGCGTGCAAGGCGGGTGTGCATACCATTGCACCACGGTGGCATTTTAATAGATTACTCGATTTCATTCAACATGTGAAGATTTTTATACCCTACACCACTATGTTGAAAGGGTATTATAAGTTTGTTTTGGTAAAAATTCATGTAACACCGCGAAATATTCGCCTGAGACCCCCAATGTGGTATACCAATCTTCATATCTCGGCGAGATAAAGCGATTTTGAGATGTGTGTCCGTCCGTCCGTGTGTCCGTCTGTCCATTATAAATTGCAATCAAACTACAGACCGCAATTATGGACCGATCGTCACGAAATTTGGTATGGAGGTCGGTTTCACATCAGAATAGATCGCTATTTTAATTGGTGATGATCGTGAAATATTTAGCGGGTGAAATGGACGGAAAACATAATTTTTATCCGATTTTGTAGAAGCTCTGTTGGTCGCAATAATACCCCGATCGCCTCGAAAATTAGAACAAGATATCAGTATATGACAAAGAAGATGCTTGCAATTTGAGGTGGTGATCGGATGATGTTTAGAGGGTTAAATGGACAACTTTTGTGTGAAAATTGTATAAATTGTTAATATACCGGTTATATTTTTATTCTTGGAGGACACATTCCGCCCACGTAAATAATATTTGGAAGACCATCTCTTTCTCTATCCATTGACTCCAATTATGTTGATTTACGTGGTCAGATAACAGAGTTTGAGCCTAATATATCCAGTTTTTTGCTTGTAGTGTAATTATAAGCACACTAGAGGTCGCAATTATAGCTCAATAGTCACGAAATTTTGCACGAGGTAAGGGCTTAGGTCGAAGAAGATGCCTACAATTTTGGATGATGATCTGATATTATTTAGCGGGTGAAATGGACCAAAACTTTTGTATGAAAAATAAAAACTTTTTATTTTTGGTCCATATTTGAATTAATGGAGGGCATATACCGGCAAAAAAAATTGCAATAATATGTATACTTGATAACGGGCCTACTGCCTAATATATAATGAGTTTTGTGAAGAGAACCACATCTTCCTCCCATGCTACAAATTCCGAGTTTTGCAAATTGCTTGGAGCCCTATCGTATTACTTTATCGTTCAAAATTTAAAGATGTAGCCGAAGGAGCTAAACAACGCCAATTTTCCAATTTAAGAGTATTTATTAGAAACGTATAATATATAATTGTTCCACAAACATCACAGTAGCGACAAGGGAGCCTTCTCTCATATCAATGAGTGCACCCTGATTCATATTAGCTCAATTATCTGTAGATTCCGGAATTTTATGCAACCCCTATTTTGGTAAAATTTTGGGACAGGGCATATTTTGGTTTCTGATTAAATTCCAATTGAAACATATCACAAATGCAAAAATATGCAAAATGTATAAAATATGCATATGCAAACTTTATGTATTTTACATATTTTCGTATACAATAAACATTTCAATTAAATCTTCTAAACTGTTTATGTGTACATTTTCTTCAGATAAGTATATAAAATAAAGAAATCTGTAACCACAGCCACAACCTTCAAAATATAGAAAATGGGGAACAATCGTTCTATGGGAGCTATATGAAGGCCTACACCTATACCGACAAATTTTAGGTGGAAAGTTTTATACCCCCAATTAAGGCATAATGCCAAATTTCAGCCATTTCGGAGGGCTATTGCGACCATAACCTTCTAAATACAGAAAATCGGTAGGTACTGTTCCATGTGAGATATATAGAGACGTGGACCTATACCGACAAATTTCAGGTCGAAAGTTGTATACCCCAACGAACACTTAATACAACATTTCAGGCATTTGAGTGGGATATTGAGGCCACAACCTTCAAAAAGCCGAAAATCGAGAGGTACCGTTCTATGGGAGCTATATGTAGACGCGGACCTATACCGACACATTTCAGGTGGAAAGTTTAATACCCTCAACGAAGACTTAATACAAAATGCCTACCATTTCAGTGGGATATTGAGGCCACAACCTTCAAAATACCGTATATCGGGAGGTACTGTTCTATGGTAGCTATATGAAGACATGGACCTATACCCATAAATTTCAGGTCGAAAGTTTTATACCCCCAACGAAGACTTAATACAAAATCTCAGCCAATTCGGTGGGATATTTAGGCCACAAATCCTTGCATATGGTTTTGCATATGTTCATTTTATGAAAATATGTCAAAATATGCAAAAAATTTGGTCCAGACTAATTCGTTTTATTTTGTTATAAAACGAGTTTTTGTCTAGTCACATTACCTCTACGGATTTCGCTGTCTTATGATATGGAACTTACTGTTTATCGCCGAGTCTACACCACTTGTAGAGAAGTTTTTCATGACTGAGATACTCCACCGTAGTGCCCGTGGTACAACTGTATGCACACCTGCCAATTGATGAAATCTAATTCGCAGGGTAGTGGTGTAGGGTATCGCATAGTCGGCCCTGTCCGATTATAGCCTTTGCTTACTTGTTTCATAGTAGGCTGCTTTTTCTAGGGGTGGGTTACAAACCCTGCGCCCAAAACCAAGTTTTTAATGTCCTTATGGGTGAACGCGGCACATTTTAGCTCACTACCTTTAACGGGTGGTAAAGCCAGCTACCACTGGTGACACCACGGGGAGGTCAGTGTCCACTTGAGATGAAAGAGGGACCAGGATAAATTCTGGACTTTGCCATGTTAAAGCCGGTCAGGACCGTTCCTTGGTATCTTTCATCCCCTACTTCACCCAAAAAAAGCGATCTAATTATAAATGTTAAAAAATGGTTAAGTCGAATTCTCCCGCTTTTAGTTTTTCATGGCTGATGGACGGTTGAATCACACCAATTAAGGAAATTTGTAAATAAACCGTTTTTATTGATCGGGGGCGCAACCACCGTAGTCTCGAAAATTAATTTGCAAGTTTAGCAAATATAGCGATTATAAACCAATAAGTCCCCGAAATTCGTCTACAAATATATATCAATTTGGACAAAGGGATAATCCTGAAGAGTTTCTGAAAATTGCATTAAATTAGGTTCATTAGTTTTAAAAAAATAATTTTTTGAAAAGAGTGGGCGTGGTCATCAGTTTTCAGGATATAACATATTTAAAAAAGTGGGCGTGGTTCGTTTTTGACTCTAAACATATACCTATAGTACATACAACCCCATTGTCTCTCAATATGTATGCTGAAACCGATATAATCATAAGATTGGCTTAGACAGATAGCGTTTAAAAAAGGCGTGAGTAAGGCACCCCAGCTCCTCCGAAATTCATAAAAAAACATAACAACGGCAAACATTGAGCTTTTGTTGCAAATTTGATAGAAAGTGTAGATTAATCTATAAATTTTTAAACCGATACATGCGCTATTTTTGCAAATATAGCGTTTTTAAAAATATCGCATAGGGGAGGTGCCCGCCTTCTTTGGAATTCTAGAAAATATGTTCCGGGAACATCCCTGTACATTCCCTGACAATTTCAGGAAAATATTTTCAGTAGTTTTTTCAGAAAAATTAATTGCAAATTGAAAAAAGTGGGCAAAAATTTTCTTTCTTTAAAAACCTAAGTTAGGTTATGACGGCATTTGATTTTTATTCATACAGATATAGCGTTTTATAAATATGGCAAAAGGAAGTTCCCCGCTGCCTTGGAAATTTAAGAAAATATGCATCTTATTTTCACCGCAGGTCATCCCCGTGCATTCTCTGAATATTTCAAGAAAATCGGTTAAGTAGTTTTTTTAGAATTAACATATTTTAAAAAGTGGCCGTGGTCAAGCCTTTGGGTCCTAAAGAAGTGAGAACAAAATATGTAGCCCATTTTCACCGGGGGCCATCCCTGACAATTTCAGGAATATCAGTTCAGTAGTTTTTGTAGAAACTATTAAAATTGAAAAAGTGGTCGTAAGAGCATGCGTGGAAAATTTTCTTTGTATAAAGCCCTAATTTGGGTTATGGCGAACATTTCAAAAAAAAAAAATATCCAAATCGGTCCAGCTGTTCTCAACTGATGCCAAACGAACGACCTTAGATTTTTATTTATATAAATATAGTATTTTTAAAGAAATGGGGTATAGGGGAACTTCAAAAAATATGTAGCCCATTTTCACCGGGGGCCATCCCTATACATTACCCGACAATTTCAGAAAAATCAATTCAGTAGTTTTTATAGAAAAGATTAAAATTGAAAATTGAAAAAAGTGGGTGTATAAGTGGCGTGGACAAATTTTAATTTCAAAAAAAGAATTATCCAAATCCGCCCAGCCGTCCTAACTGATGCCATTTCCAACGAACGACATTTGGTTTTTATTTATGTAGATATTTTATATTTTGTATTTTAAATTAATTTTATATTTTTTTATATTTTCATATAATTTTGTTTTACATATTTTTCCCTTTATTCAATTTGTGATTATAGCCATGTTAGTCATGAAATGTAAATGAGTCTAACAAACCATTTAACTTTGACACCATCTAACAACAAAAAATACAACAAAAAAACTTTAGTTTTGACAGGAAGTGACTGACTGAGTGGGGCAAGGAAGTTGTTGGAAAAAAAAGTAAGTGACAAATTGACACTATGCTGCTGTCAACGTTGGCATTGTCTGGTGTTAAACTTTTTTTCTATCTAAGAAAACAGTGTTTATTATAAAGGAGACAACCAATTCGACCAATTATTATCTTTGCTTCTCATCATCCGAATATATTAAGCCCAGGAAAGGATAGACAAATCGCCAAGATATCATTGTAGGCAGTTTGGTTCTCATCACTCTTATTTAATAAATGATTTAAGTTTTCAATATATAGCACCCTTGGCAATAGACTGAGGACAGATAGAAAGTTCTAACAAAAACAAATTTAAAGTCAATTGTCTAAATAATCTTGATTGTAAATTAAATTACTTTCTAAGTTCTTTAAAACAAAAGATGAAACTTATTATGAGCCTCTTGATGATAATACGAAATGTCCTTTTATAGTTATTCTGTATGGTATTCTTATTCCACTCCTTCCTTTTGTTTTATTACTCGCAGGAAAGCCATTGCCTCATTATAACAAAAGTGTCAACTTCAAGTGGCAATTTGATGTGGAATAATTTTACCGTGACATGACAAAGAAAAGATCTACCCTTTACGACACACAAAGTAACTTCTAACAATTCTCTATACAAAACGGAGAATCATAGTTTAAAGGACACATGTATTTTATGTGAAATTGTATGATATGGATGTACATTAGGGTGTCTCAAGAAATCTCTCCATTTTTTCCAATTTGATCCCAGAATCTTAATACGAAATATTACGAAGTTCGGTTAACGTTACACATTCCAACGGAGCCATATTTATTTACATAGGGGGACAATAGTGAATTTTCTTGAAATCAATGTATGTTTATGTCGTATTTACTGTCCGATGTTAGATTTTTGGCAGTTAATGTAAGACACAATAATAAAACCTATTTAAATTTTTGAAAATTTTTTATAAAGTTTTTGGGATCAAATTAAAAAAAAATTTCCGTACTGTTGAATGTATAATCCGTACAGTTGAATGTATAAATTTTTAAATTGAATTGTTGTCTTATTAGGAAGAAGGTAATTTTTTGTGAGCGTTTTATTTTAATCAATTAATTGAGCTATCATGACCTAAGGAGTTTTGTATTGAAAAAGTGATATCTAGCGAAGTCCGCACACATCAAACCAATATGCCGACATTTCTGCCATACAGGAAATACAATGAAATGGGAAAGGCGTCACAACAACACCTAAAGGTGACGCACTGTACTATAGCTGCCATAACATTAAGCATGAGTTTGGTTGCGGATTCGTAGTTAGTCGGAGACTAAAACATTTGGTATCCAGCTTCACCCCAGTGAATGAAAGACTTGCTGCAATTCGAATAAAAGCTAAATTCTACAACATCAGCTTTATTTGCGCTCATGCTCCCACTGAAGAAAAGGACGAACTGACCAAAGACATATTTTATGAGCGCTTAGAAGAAACATATGACCGTTGTCCCGCCCATGATATTAAAATTATTCTAGGCGATTTTAATGCCAAAATTGGAAAGGAAAATATATTTTGCCCAACAGTCGGAAAATGCAGTCTCCACAGTGAAACATCTGACAATGGCATAGGCTGATAGCGGCAAAAAACATGGTAGTTAGCAGCACCAGATTTCAACATCTCGGCACCTGGCTGTCTTCAGATCAGAAAACAAGAAATCATATTGACCACGTTGTGATAAATGGAAGACATTCATCGAGCGTGTTGGATGTACGATCGTTCCGAGGAGTAAACATAGACTCGGACCACTACTTTGTTGCAGCAAAAGTGCGCACCCGGTTAAACATATTGTGCGAACGAAGACAACACGAAAGTTAGACATCGGTAAGCTGCAATCACAACAGATAGCCACAGAATATTCCACTTAACTAGCCCAATTGCTTAATCAAAGCACTCTTCATATCAGCGCAATGGCAAAGTATTGCCCACTCCATGCAAACAGCCGCAAAATCCATACTTGGATACCAGGGACCTCCACCAAGGAATCCATGGTATGATCAGGAGTGTCGTGCTGCTACCGAAGAAAAAATGCGGCATATAGGGCTACTTTACAATCCGTAGCAACGCGTAGCGCATGAGAGTGGTATCGGTAGTAAAGGAGAGAGGAGAAACGTCTTTTCCGCAGGAAAAAAAGAGAGATGAAAAATCGGGAGTGTGAGAAAATCGAGATGTACAGGAACCAGAATGAAGTCCGAAAATTCTTCCAAGAGTCAAGCATCAAACTGATGGCTTTGGTACAGGCAAATCCTCCTGTAGAGACCAGCAAGGTAATTTGGTAACTGATACAGATAGTGTGCTCAGGATATGGAAAGAACATTTTTCAAAACTGTTGGTATCCAATAGCAGCGAAGACGACGAAGATACCACATACCCAATCCCAGAAGATGGTATTGAATGTATACCGCCCAGCCAAGATGAGGTAAAGACAGCAATAAATCGGCTGAAGAATAAAAAGGCAGCAGGAGACGATGGCTTACCAGCCGAGCTGTTCAAAACCGGAGGCGACACGCTGATAAGGAGCATTCATCAGCTAGTTAGCACCATCTGGCAGAAAGAAACGAAAGAACGAGTACCCGACGATTGGAACCTGAGTATCCTGTGCCCCGTCGACAAGAAGTGAGATTAGACTGTATGCTCTAACTATAGGGGCATAAGTCTACTCCCTATTACCTACAAGATCGTGTCAGGGATATTGTGCGAACGACTAGAGCCTATGGTCAACGAGATAATTGGACTATACCAATGCGGCTTTAGACCAGTGATGGCCAAAATCACACATTCGCAGATTATAACTTGCGCTAGTGTGAGTGGAAACGTAAACAATGCGTTAGCCGAACGAATGTGTTTACAGTGTACGTGTGTGTCGTATGCCCGCGGGCATAGGAAAGTTGTTGTTGGTGGCCATCACTGCTTTAGACCCGGCAAGTCCACCATTGACCAGATATTTACCCTGCGGCAAATCCTGAAGAAGACACAACAGATGCAGATCGATACCTACCACCTTTTTGTCGATTATAAAGCAGCCTTCGACAGCCCGCTGCGTTCAATGGTATTCCAAGCCATGTCTGAATTTGGTATCCCCGCAAAACTATCCGGCTTTGTAAAATGACTTTAACTGACACGAGGTCCTCAGTTAAAATAGGAAAGAACCTCTCCGAAGAGTTTTGTACCAAAAGAGGTTTCAGACAAGGAGACAGCCTTTCGTGTGATCTCTTTAACATCCTGCAGGAAAAGGTTATACTAGAGGCAAACGTCAATAGAAGTGGCACAATCTACACCAATAGCCACATGTTACATGCTTATGCTGATGCTATAGACATCATGGGACGATCAGTAAAAGAAGTAACTGATCCCTTTATGAAGGTCGAAGGAGAATCTGCTAAAGTGGGTCTGGCGGTAAACGGTGAGAAGACCACTTTAGTGGTGTCGACGCGCAATGCGTCCATTGAGTTCGGATCAACTGTGGAAGTTGGTTCCTATAATTTTGAGGTAGCAAAAGACTTTGTCTACCTCGGCACCTCCGTAAACACAACTAAAGACATCAGTTGTGAAATAAAAAGAAGAATTGAATTGGCCAACAGATTCTTCTTTGGTTAAGTAAGCAGTTTAAAAACAAACCCGCGCTGATGTATGGCTCCGAAGCCTGGGTACTTGCGCAAGCAGATAAGACAGAGCTCGGCGTGTTTGAGAGGAAAATTCTTTGAAAGATCTACGGACCAATCTGCGTTGACCGTGAATATCGACGACGCACGAACCACGAGCTGTATCTGCTATACAACGACACCAATATAGTTAAACGTATCGAGATGCAGCGATTGCGTTGGCTAGGCCATATCATAAGAATGAGCGAAGATGAACCCGCTAAAAAGGCGTATAAATACGGACCGCTTGGCGGTGCACGCAGAATTGTCAGGCCAAGGAATAGATGGGCAAACAAGTGGATGAAGAGATGAAAAGGGGCGGTATTCCAGAGTGCGAAGCAACAAATAGAGAGAAATTGCGATCTTTTCTTAGTTCGGCCTATGGAACAAATGTTCTGTAATGGGCCAGCTGAATAAGTAAGTAAGCTGTTCCTTGCTGCTATTTGTAAAGACTATAAATATGGGGATTACAATTACATTTCTTTTAACTTCATCACATTCTTTATGACCAAACATGAGCCAAATATTGTTTTGCGAAATTTAATATACCCCGATAGGTGTCCTAATAATCTGATAAATATTTCTAGAACTTCAATAACGACCTCCTTTACAGACAAAGCGAGAACTATCCAACAACTTGTCTAACAGCTATGACTTCTATTAGAACTATTGGTGACTTTAGCTATCTGTGACAATGGGTGACAATAACGACTGTGATGATGACAGCAACGATATTGTTGACAATGATGACGACGACTACAAAATGTTGATGTCAACTCCTTAGCCTAAATACATAGAATTTTGTAGTCATACTAAGTCATGTCTGAAAATCCAAACTGTCATTCCTCTATCCTTCTAACCAAAAAACATCATCAACTTTCAGTTTCATGCTATTTGTAGAGAGGCCATGTTTCTTTGACAGTTGTATAATATTTTGTTGACACTTTGTGTTTTTTTGCTAACTGATGTTTTTGCTGTTTTCTTAGCATTGTTATTTTTTAGGGACGAAGGAAGTTATTCATTGAATTTGTTTGGTTGGTTACACTGTACAACAAAATTAAACTTTTTTAAAATTATAAGAAATTCTGTGCAGATTATGAAAGAGGAACGAAAAATAGAAGACACGTGTATCGGTATTCAACAAAAAATTTCGCGAATTTCGGGATTTTTACTAAAATTGATTCCAACATTTAACTAGTAAATATTATATACATGTTAGGGTAATGACTTTTTTACAACCTCATATCCCTGTATCATAGCGTAATGAGTTTCTTCATACGATTACATAAAGTCTTAATTATAACGTGATTCGATAAAAAAAAGCTTCCGCACAAAAAGCTTTTAAAGTTTTTATTTTTCAGAGCTTTTGACAACGTTTTGAAGACATTGTAAGCAGATTTTTAACAAGGTATAGGGCCATATGACGTAAACTCCCCGACGTAAACTTTCAAAATCCCGATACACGTGTCTTCTATTTTTCAGCCCTCTTTTATAATCTGCCCGATTTTATCTGTAATTATCTTTTATGTTGTACAGTGTTATGATTGGTGCGGATGATGACTTTGGTGATGCCAATGCTGTTTCACTGTTCACTGAATATTGTCACATTGCCCGCTGTGCCTTGTTGTCCATTGTGATGATAAACGTTTGTTACTGCCCTGGCAGATTTCAAAGCTCGTTATTGTATACCAATGGGTGAAAAACAGTTGACCCCTATTTCATTTACCTATACTACATTCACTTGTCAGCAACTGTCATTGTCACATACAGAAATATGCAAAAATAGTGTTTTGGTTTTAATTTAAAAATTGAAAATCGGGGAAATTTCAAATTTAAATTATGTAATGATATATCCTTACTATGCATCCATTGTGAAAGTGAAATGTTCAGTATATAAATTAATACACTCACATTAAAAGAAGCTGAAATAACCACCCTGGTAACCACAACACAAAAAGGCATCTGAAGAAAGATATGCATGTGGGAAAATCTTAAGCATTTTCTCATGTTAGCGTTTCATGTGGTGCTTATACAACATGGCAATAACCAAAAAATACCACGCCAGTACCATGTGCGGAATATTGTTCTGATAACGAAAACGATTTGGTGAAAAAAGTTTCCGCACCGACAGCGATTACTAACGCGCTTTTGATATTTTTCTACTTACAAATTTAAAATTTCTTTTTTTTTAATAAATATTTATAGAAAACAAATACGATTCTCACAGGCAAAGTCATTTAAAACAGTCTGTAACTTACGCGAATTCGTTGGAAACGACCACACATTCTCTTGTCCGATAGGTACAGTAAATATAAACATAAGATTCACGAGTTTATAAAGAAAAACAAAAAATTGCAATATTGTCAAAGGTTCATTAAATGCTCTGAAATATCGCGATTTGATAACAAATTGGTCCTGAATGGTTTGGTATTGATTTTAAATTATATTGAAACTGTTAATAAGTTTTTGCGAAAAGCGTATATGTGATTACAGCAAATAAAATGAATAATGCATTACTGAACTTCAATACATTTAGTGCACAAACTCTTTTCGCGGTATAGAAAAAATGACACCATATTTCATAGTAATTTTTCATGCTACACGGCTATGCGGTGGTATTTTTGATATTGCAAAAATTGCAAAAAGTTATATCCCTATTATATGTATATTTGCTCGATTATTCTGTTCATGGTTAAGTTGGGTAGATATGGTGTGCATTTGCAGACTGCTACTTTGCCGTCTGCTCATTTGTCTCATGGCATTAATACATGACCAAAGAATGAAAAGTATGTTCATATGACAAAGCATCGCCACATAAGAGAAACCCATGGACTTGGAAATTCATTACCATAAATGGTACACCCTGTATCAGTTGTTGTTAATACGAATTTAATAATATCGGGAGAAATGTTAAAAAATAGAAATATTTCATATTTTTATAATCCATTCTCTCTTCTTCTCTTTAACTCGATCATCTTTGACATCAGATAGTAAAAGAGCACATGTAATAATGGCCCATATTCTAGTATATTTATTAGAAGACATTTATATTAAATTGTAATGCCTACATTTAGGGTTACTTTAGACAAATTTCGAATTACAGCAGCATGAGACTAAAGTCACACTTAGGTAACATTAAGTAGATTCTGCCTAGATAGGATCTACATTAACTTTTCATGCTATTCACCATATCCTTCCTTCTCTTTCTGAACACATGTATGAATTCACACAAATACACACATACACACCGTGACATGCATGGTTGAATGATATATAAAAACTTGAACATTATTTTGGTTTTCATGAATGACTGCCGGCTTGCATCTGCACATAACTAAGCTGTAATCCGACACCAGCTCGCGTTTGAGCTCGCGTATTAAGTACGTATGTATGTTATGAAGAACAAAAATATATGTATATTAAAACTGTTGTTGTAAATGTAGTTAACTCGTTAATAATTGCAACAAATACAATTGACAACATGAACATCGATGTCGACGGCGCACAATGTTGCCGCAGTGGACAAAAATCCAAAAATGTGGTGTTAACTTTTTTATATGTTTACGTTTCTTTCTTACAGTAAACACATCAGATACGACGAATCTGGAAAAATTTTGTCGATATGTGCATCCATAACGAAGTTATAGCTATTTAAATATGAAAAATATTTCCCAGGTAATCTAAAGCGATAATCATATGAAAATGAGACGACCACTAAAATAATTATTTCTGACAATTTTTATATTAAAAGTTTTCCATGGGGATAGGTGGGCTATACATTTAAAATTTTAGAACAATAAATTGACATGAACTGGATATGGGCAAAATTCCATTCTCAAGAATTAAAAATTTCAATTTGATAAAAAATATAAATTCTTAATATTTCGTAGAGTATATCTCTTGATTACCACCTATCTATTCCGAAACGAAATGTGTAAAAACATTCTGCCCATCCCTGCAACCTTCTGAGATATATCGGTTCAGATTATATATAGCCCCCATATATATCATTTCCCGATTTTGCTACAACTCGTTCAATTTTGATCGAATAGCCTTCAAATTTAGTACTTATTATTTTATTTTCTTAGACCCCTGAGTAGCTACACCGATTTTTACAAAAATCGGTTCGGATTTGCATATAGCCCCCATATATATTTTCCCCAGATTTTGTTATAATCCGCTCAATTTTTGATGAATAGCCTCCAAATTTAACATGAGATGTTTCCTCAGGCCCCTGTTCAATTTTACCGTTGACCTAGGTTGATAAATCTTTGCACAAGTACTTATGAGGGCACAGGAATGAAAAATATCAACTTTGGTTCATATCGGTTCAACTTTGAATATGGCTTCTGTATATAATTTCGTCCGATGTCACTAAATTACGAAAAATTACGTCACATTTCCTAATTTAATCAATATCTCTCATACATTGCATGTTTACTTACTTACTTAGCTGTCCCATTACAGAACATTTGTTCCATAGACCGAACTAAGAAAAGATCTCCAATTCTCTCTGTTTAGTGCTTCGCTTTTTGGAATACCGCGCCTTTTCATCTCTTCATCCACTTGTTTGCGCCATCTATTCTTTGGCCTGCCAATTCTGCGTGCACCGCCAAGCGGTCCGTATTTATACGCCTTTTTAGCGGGTTCATCATCGCTCATTCTTATGATATGGCCTAGCCAACGCAATCGCTGCATCTCGATACGTTTAACAATATTGATGTCGTTGTATAGCAGATACAGCTCGTGGTTCATACGACGTCGATATTCACCGTCAACGCAGAATTTTTGTCTCAAACACACCAAGCACTGCCTTATCTGCTTGCGCAAGTACCCAGGCTTCGGAACCATACATCAGCACAGGTAGTATCAGTGTTTTGTAAAGCGTTATTTTTGTTTGACGAGATGTGGCTTTGTTTTTAAACTGCTTACTTAAGCCAAAGTAGAACCTGGTGGCCAATACAATTCTTCTTTTTATTTCACAACTGATGTCGTTTGTTGTGTTTCGGCGGTGCCGAGGTATACGAAGTCTTTTACTACCTTAAAATTATTGAAACCAACTTCGACAGTTGGTCCGATCTCAATGGACGCATTGCGCGTCGACACCATCAGCTTGGTCTTCTCGCCGTTTACCGCCAGACCCACTTTTGCAGATTCTCCTTCGACCTTCACAAAGGTATCGGTTACTTATTTTACTGATCGTCCCATGATGTCTATATCATCAGCATAAGCAAGTAGCATGTGGCTATTGGTGTTTATTGTGTCACTTCTTTTGACGTTTGCCTCTTGTATAACCTTTTCTAGCAGGATGTTGAAAAGATCACACGAAAGGCTGTCTTCTTGGCTGAAACCTCTCTTGGTACACAACTCTTCGGAGAGGTTCTTTCCTATTTTAACTGAAGATCTTGTGCCAGTTAGAGTAATTTTACTAAGCCGAATGAGATTTGCGGGGATACCAAGTTCAGACATGGCTTGAAATACCTTTGGCGTTCTTCCTGCCAGATGGAGATAACTAGCTGATGCATACATCTTATCATGTGCCAGTTCCAAAGCCATCAGTTTGATGTGTTTAGTGCATCGAATACATAAAATCGGGCGAAAAAATATATGAGAGCTATATCCAAATCTCAAAATCGGTGAAACTGAAAAAGGCCCTAAGAAATTATGCCACATTAAATTTGAAGGCTACTTTTCAAAAATCGACCGATTTATAGAAAAATCGGTGCAAGATATATATGGAGGCTATATCCAAAGCTGTACCGATTTTTGCGAAATCAAATCAAAATCGGTAAAACTGAGAAGGGGCCTGAGGATCATATGCTAAATTTGAAGGTTATTCATCAAAAGTTTAGCGATTTTTAGCAAAATCGAGGGAAGATATATATTAGAGCTACATATATCAAGCTTTTTGTAGAAAATCAACTTATATTGAAACTGAGGTATGGGGTGTTGTAACTCGCTATAAGTTTTACTATCGCTTTTGACAGCATTTCGGTAAAATAAACTGTTTTGGCCCGATTAACCGAGGGGTTTCTTAAAATAATAATTTGAGCGGAAGCTGTGGTCGTACCAAGGTAAAAAAATCGGAAAAGATCGTTGAAATAAAAAGGTATAAAGGAAAAATTAAATTGACAAATTTTAAAAAATTCAGAAAAAATAGTATTTATTCGCATCCCATTACGATTTAGAGCTTAAAATTTTTGTAATTGAACGTAGTTTAACATATAATTTTTTTTTGAAAAAATCGAAGGGTACAATCATATTTAAAAATTGATTTTAAATATTAAATCCCGAAAATTGCATTGAAGCCCACTGTGCATTTCTTTTAAGTATTTCTTTGAATAGCTGACGAAAAAACAAACAATTCAAAAAAAAGATGGTCCCATTTGGACCAATATTAAAGAAGTTATGAGTATTTATTTGGACATAGTTCTTTAAAAATGTGATAATTTCAATAGGCGATATCTCTGTACCGTTGGTCAAAAAAAAAATTTTAAAATATTCTAAAATGTTCTGTTGGCTAGGAGCATTAATTGAACCAAAAACAATTGAAATCAAAAATTACTTTTCTCCGAACTGTCCGATTTCACTTGGAATTCCCCATATATAAAAAAGGATGATGTTAGTTACTACGCTTATAACTCAAGAACGGCTGAACAGATTTTGACAATTCGCACCAATTCGGAATGGTCTCATGGCAGAAAAGGATAAAACCTAAAAAAATCGCGAAAATTTGCGAAAAATTTGCAAAAATATTTTTTTCATGAAAGTCAATTTTTCGACAAATTTCTATCGAGATTCGCGTTTGGAGTATACCTTGACACTTATTTGGACAGTTTTTGGCGAAAATTGTATATGCACCAACTGTGAGGGTCCATTGTTTATAAATTGTTGAAAGTTGTATAGAATTTTTTATTCACAATGAAATCGATTTTCATTTATTTTTAAGCGTCTTTTTAGGGAATTACAGCGAAAAATGGTTAAAAGGAGAGGGCTTAGTTTAGAGTTTGTAAAGATTAGTGGTGGTTTCGGTCAGATGCCGACTGAAAAGATGAAGATGATAACGCCGAAAGTAGTTTCCACAGTTTTGAGGAAAAAAAGTACAAATCTACAACATTTTTGGGTTATTTGAAAAATCAAGAGCTCCGAGGTAATTTCATTGAAAGTGAGGTTGTGGCATATATGTATACTTTTAAACTGTAAGTAAAAACATCTTCGAAAGATCAACTATATAAAATTTACGGTGTACCAGATATATATTGATACTGTTCAGATCATGTCATGATACTTAAAATGATATCCGCACTGAAAAGGTGAATGAATTCAATCAGTTTAGTTCCCGCAGAGCTGAAAGGCTGTATGTATGTACATCGAAAAAGGATGATATTCAAAATTGGAAAGAAAAAAAAAACAAAAAAGCGGAGGTACTGGAGATTTTTTTGGTCGAATTATCTGACAAATATTCTATATCGGGCGACATAATTAGGTAAATACTTATTAAACGTTAATAAGTTGGTGATATTAATTTGACTATGTTATTCCCATCGAAATTAAATATAGGATGACCAAGTAATCGACAACAGTCACGTGTTAGTGTGGCAAGACTTCAAACATCCGAAACACACAAAGAACTGCAACTAATAGAATAGCTCTGCTAACAAGGATCAATGTACCAATGTGGACTGTACAGTCTCACTCAAAATTGAATTACCGGATTTGTCCGTGTCACCAGAGCCATTGCATCTAATTCCTTGCAATTGCAATGCAAGCAGAATTCGGGAGATCACGTTAAACAGAGAAGTCAGAAAAAAGCTGTCGAAGGTGGTTAATTGATTAAAAAGCAAATTTAAATAAGAATTATAATCAGCATTAAGTTCAAACTCCTACGATCGCATTCCTTCCTACGAATTCAATTACTTGAGTGTAATATCGTGTTCAGTGGTGAAAACAAGAATTGTAGAAAACCATCGATTATGAAACGAATAGGGCCGAATATTTTTATTTAAATCCCAAAATGTGTTATTTGCTTAAAAAAATATATCTTTGTCCCGATTTACAGTTGCTAATTTTCTCGCAGCTATTGTCAGTTAATAGGAGAGAGAGTCGAAGAAAACAGAAACACTTTGCCTCTCAGTACCTTCTCTCTTCATCAAACTGACAATTGTCGAAAGTACAATTATCTAATGTACATCTGCTTCAAAGATCATCCTAAACAGTTCAAAACAAAGAAATATTTGCCATTGAACAAAGTGAAAGCAATAATAGCATTATAGATTTGAATCAAAGCCATCAAGTTCTGTACCTAACAAACTGCGAGACGAAGTTCGCCGGGTCTCCTAGTAAAACCATAAAAAAATAAAATTAGAACAATATGATTTTAATTTTTTCGTAATATTTTCTTCGTATTTTTTGCAAATAACATTTTATTCCTCAAAATGTCTGGATGCTGTTATAATTTTTTTATATATTTTTCGTAAGTATGAGCGCTATTGTTTCAAAAATATGTTTGTAAATACGTGAAATTATTTAACAAATTTGATTTTTCGCGAATCCATTGAGACTTTGCGATTATTTTTTGCATCATCGCAAAGGGTACGAATTCAGTTAATGATAATAGGATATATATATAAAAGAGCTTAGTGATAAGTGAGTGAGTGAGTGAGTGACATGTATATCATCGCCCAGACGAAACCGCTGAAGCTAGAAAGCTGAAATTTTGACTGTAGGTTGCTGTCGGTGCGTAGGGGTGAGATAAGGCTGGGTTTTTGGAAATTCGACCTAGAAGGGTACGAAAAGTACTAAAAGGTACTAAATATGGTACCCTTTGTATTAGGCAAACGGGAAGAGCTAGAATCCTGAAATTTGGAATGAGGGTAATTGATGGAAAGTTAGAAAGATGTACCAAAGGGTTTTTGGAAATTCGACCTCTAAGTGTACGAAAAGTACTAAATTTAGTACCAATTGTATATTTTGAACGGATTTAGCTAGAAAGTTGGAATTTGGTATGGAAATGAAGGTTGGGAAATGGTGTTTATAAAAGGAAATGGTTTGTGAAATTCGTACTCATGTGTACGAAAAGTGCTAAACGGTACTAAATTTAGTACAAATTGGATTTGGGTGCAAGGATAGAGCTGGAAACCTGAAATTTGGAATTAAGATTACTGACTGAGTATTGGATTGAGATATGGAGGTCGTTTTGGAAATTCGTACTTTTATGTACGAAAAGTACTAAATGGTACCAAGTTTAGTACAACTTGGATTTGGGTGAACGGATAGAGCTAGAAACCTGAAATTTGGAATTAAGATTACTGACGGAGTATAGGATTGCGAAATGGAGTAGTTTTCGAAATTCGTACTTATGTGTACGACAAGTTCTAAATGGTACTAAATTTTGTACAATTTGGATTTGGGTGAACGGATAGAGCTAGAATCCTGAAATTTGGAATTAAGATAACTGTTGAAGTGTACGATTGATATATGAGGTAGTTTTAGTACTTTTGTGTACGAAAAGTACTAAATTTGGTACAATTTAGATTTGGGTGAACGGGTATATCTGGAATCCTGAAATGTGGAATAAAGGTTACTGTTGGAGTGTAGAATGGAAGTAGTTTTGAAAATTCATACTTATGGGTACGAAAAGTACTAAATTTGGTACAATTCGGATTTGGGTCAACGCATAGAGCTGAAATTTGGTATTAGGTTTACTGTTGTAGTATAAGATTGAGGTACTTTGAAAATTTGCACTTATGGGTACGAAAAGTACTAAATTTGGTACAATTTGGAATTGGTTCAACGGAATCCTGAATCCTGAAATTTGGAATTAAGGTTACTGTTAGAGTGCAGAATGGAAGTAGCTTTGAAAACTCGTACTTATGGGTACAAAAAATACAAAATGGTGCTAAACTTGGTAGAATTTGGAATTGGATGAACGGATAGAGCTGGAAACCTTAAATTGAAGTTACTGTTGCAGTGCAGGATTGAGGTAGTTTTGGAAACTCGTACTTATAGGTACAAAAAGTACTAAATTTGGTACAATATGGATTGGTTGAATGGATAGAGTTGAAATCCTGACATTTGGAATAAAGATTGCTGTTGGAGTATAGGATTGAGGAAATTTTGGAAATTCGTACTTATGGGTACGAAAAGCTTAATGATACTAAATTTGGTATATTTTGGATTTGTTCGAGCGGGTAGAATCCTGAAATTTTAGATTAAGATTGCTTTTGAAGTGTAGAATTGAGGTAGTTTTGGAAATTTGGTACAATTAGGATTTTCGTGGGCGGATAGAGCCGGAAACCAGAAATTTGAGATCAGATAGTGTGGGATTGACATAAGGAGGTAGTTTTAGAAATTCATACTCATATGTACAGGAAGTGTTAAATGAAACCAAATTTTGGAAATTTTTAAAATATAGAACTAAATGGATATAAAAACAAGTAAGAAAAGCGTTAAGTTCGGTCGGGCCGAACTTTTTATACCCTCCACCACAAATTTCAGCCATTTCGGTGGATTAATGTGGCCACAACCTTCAAAATACCGAAATTCGGAAGGTACCGTTCTATGGGGGCTATATGATGGCGTGGACCTTTACCTACAAATTTCTGGGGGAAAGTTTTATACGCCTAAAGAAGACTAAATACCAAATTTCAGCCATATCGGTATGATAATGAGGCTAAAACGTTCAAAATATCGAAAATCCGGAGATATTGTATTATGGGAGCTATATCAACACGTGGACCTATATAAACATTTTATGGTAGAAATGTTTCTTAGCCTCTGGAAACACAAAATACAAAGTTACAACCGATTCTTTGGTCAAATGGGTCTAATACATTCAAAATATATAAAAATGACGCGTACTTTATAAGGGGTCATATGTGGGGACTATACCAAAACGTGGACCTATATAACCCAACTTTGGTAGGAATGTTTTCTGGCCTCTGAAGACGCAAAATACCAAATTACAACCAATTCTGTGGTCAAATGGGTCAATGGTCATTCAAAATATATTAAAATGACGCGTACTTTATATGGGGCCTTATATGGGGGCTATACCAAAACGTGGACCTATATAACCCAACTTTAGTAGGAATATTTTTTGGCCTCTGGAGACACAAAGTACCAAATTACAACCTAATCGGTGGTAAAATAGGCCAAATATCTTAAAAATTCCTTAAAACGACGACGCGTCACGCGTCATTTTGTATGGGGGCTATACGAAAGCGTGGACCTACATAGCCCGCTTTCAATACCAAAAGTCCTACGTAAATATAACATATATTCCCAAAATTTCATCAACCTACGTCAATCCGTTCGGACGCTAGAGTGATTTCCACAGACGGACAGACGGACAGACAGACAGACGGACGGACATGGCTATATCGATGTAGAATTGCACGCTGATCAAGAATATATATACTTTGTGGGGTCTACAATAATTATTTCGAGTAGTTACAAACGTAGTGACAAACTTAATATACCCCCATCCTATGGTGGAGGGTATAAAAAAATCTCGGAAATTAGTGTCAAAGTTGTAAGAAAATTTATATTGGGTGTAGGAATAGAGGGGGAATTCGGTATTTATTTCGGCGTTTGTATACAGGGTTAAGATATGGATGTGGTTGTTAAAATACGTACCTTAAGTATTCGTACTAAATCGTTCTAAATTAGGTATTTGATGTAGAAGCAGAGTTAAAGTTGGAGCCACTGTTCTTTTGCGGAGTTAAGATATGGTGGGGGTGCAGATAGAGCTGGCAATGAGAATCATGGTTGGTATATAGGGAGTAATTTTTGAAGTTTATACCCAGGTGTACGAAAAGTACTAACTTTGGTGCCATTTTTAAATGCGTATAAATTCTGAAATTTGATATATAGGTCGCTGTTTTCTGAGATATGGAGGTGCTATTGAAAATACCTCCTATAAGAAGTACCAAATTAAGTTTTGAGTGTAGTATTAAAGCTGAAGTTAAATAATTTGGAATAATACTATTAGTGTACGCAAAGATCTAAAGGGCGATACACCATAAATGTTTTAGAATTACTAAATTGTACTACAAATTGAATTATTGAAATGAATGAACTGGTAAATCAGCGCTATGGAATTTGTTATGAGGGTCACTGTTGGGATCAGATCACAATGGTTATGAAAATTCGCACTTAAAATGTATAGCATGTTTCTACTTGTAATGTCATAAGCATTGAGGGAACAAGTAGGGATAAAACTGCAAAATTTGAGAAAAGGTCCACGGGTTTGAAAAAATGTATTCCAGATTGTACCATTGGTTCGATGTGAACGCGAAGGCGGTGTTTATTCTTCAACAAAATTGTGTTTTTATTCTGAACGCTTAGAAAGTCCATATGAAAACGTAGATCTATACGACATTTTTTGTTTTGCACCCAGTGGACAGAAAGCCATAAATTGAAACACCTCACTGCTGATTTGTACGGGTGAAATACATCAGTAGTGGGATTCTGTAACTCATTTTTGCTGTTAACGATAATTGTCGGTAAAATTAAAATGCTTATAATTTCGATAATTAACGAAAATTTTCGGTAAGTTAACGATGAATAAAAAGTAGTCGCTAGCCTCTACCGACACAAACAGTGATGCCATCTTTTCTTTATGTTTTTAGTCAAAATTTTCCGATTTAATTTTACCGATTTTTGTCGGTAACAGCAAAAATGAGTTGCAGAATCCCACTACAGATGTTTTTGAAAAATAGAAAATCAAAAGTGTTACAAATAGTACTTAAATGAAATTACATATCAATTAAAATACAACAACATTTTCAGAGTTCACCATTTCGGTATTAAATACTATTTGTTGTTTTTTTTTTCGCATACGAAGTGGCGGGCACTTTGCTAGTAGGATATAACAGCTAACTATTTTAAGCCGCGATTTTTTTATAATTTTTTCTAATTATCATAATTAAAACGGTCATATCTTTTGCGCGCAACGATCAAAGTTAGTAACGAAAACAGATTTGGAATGCTGATTTTTTTTCTTAATCTATGTACCAAAAATCATTGATGTAGTATCATTGAAATGGAAAAGACAATTTTAGAAATTTTTCCTGATATCCAAATCTGAACCGAGTTTTACGAAAATCGGTGAAACTACTCAGGGGCCTAAGAAAATATCACATATTCGATTAAAATGGACCGAGTTATATCAAAATCGGGGAAAGATAAATATGGGGGCTATATCCAAATCTGAACCGATATGGACCAAAGTTGGTATGTTTCATTGATGTGCCCTCATATGTGCTTGTCCAAAAATGCATCAACATAGGTTAACGCCTTCTATTTTTGTTCACTTTTGTATGGAAGTGGCAACACTGTGAGGCGGTATTATGTTTATGTGGAAGTAGGCAGAGACAGAAGAAGATGAAACGCAGTAGCAGCCACATTCGCAACAATGACAGCAAACGAATGATAGTTCATATCTTTGACGGTGAACACATACACAGCAATCAGTGCATAATTTCCTCTGCAAACTGGCCTGGTAGCATGTCTGTCTCGTTTGGTGTGGCACGGAAAAGAAATTTATAATGTTCCTCACGATAAAATAAAATATTTAGGCATTTTATTTGTAATAAAAAAGGTATACTTTAGAAATCTATAACGTGTACTTAATTGTATAATTTTGGTGGCTTTCTGAAGGGCGTTAAGTTCGGCCGGACCGAACTTGTTATACACTGCACCAGTAGTTGTATAGAAGTAAAATGGAACAACTAGTTTCTATTCGTTTAAAACAATGGCTAACCTTCAAAATACCAAAATTCGGGAGGTACTGTTCTATGGGGGCTATATAAAAAGGTTGATCTATACCGACAAAATTTCAGGTGGAAAGTTTTGTAGCCCCAACGAAAGCTGAATACCAAATTGCAGTCACTTCAATGGATTATTGTGACCATAACTTCAAAATACCGGAAATCGGAAGGTACTGTTCTATGGGGCCTATATGAAGGCGTGGACTAATACAGCCAAATTAAGAGAGGGCATTTGAATACCTCTAATGAAAACTAAATACAACAAGTAAAAAAGTATCAGTCGGCTTTGCCGACAGAGATATACCCTCAGCCTGTGTATATTGAAACAATTTTTCCCCAAAAAACATATCTATGTAGGGGTTTTAGAATTTTTGGATGTTTGAACCGACAAAAATGTTGATTAGGTTTAAAGATCAAAAGTTTAGCGGAGGAGGCACTAAAAGGAATGGATCGACATTGACCAATATGGAAGTGGATCTCCAGCCACAATATATGGTGCCTATGGAGTTTTTACACCCTTCGGGCTGTTTGCTCAAGAAGTATGGACTTGCCCCTGAAAAAAATTTTTAATATCGTAATTGAGGCAGCGAATGCTAGTTGCTTGCAACAAAAATAAAAGTGATTCGATATCAGGTCTTAAAGTGAACTTATTCGAAATTTTGTGTGGGACGTACCGGATGGAGTAGACAAATATAGTCCATATTTGAACCTGATATATATCAGGAAGATATATTAGAATGTGTAAAGTGTGGACCTATTCGGCCACTCCCTTCAAGAGGAATGTTTGAACGAACAATTTTCCGAACATTTTTGAACCTTTGTGTGGGAGGTACCTGAAGGAGTGCTCCGATATGGCTTATCTTCGAACTTAAACTATGTTTGGACAAAATATTACTAAGGCTAAATGTTGGACCGAATCGGCAGATCCGTTCCAGAGTTATCTTGCGCTCCAACCACCTCACACGGTGTCATAGGTGTTTTTTGCAACTTTCATGCTATTTTCTCAGGAAGTATGGACTTGCCCCTAATGAAACTTGTACCGTCGCATTGGGGGCAGTGAATACAAGCTGCTTAAACAAAAGTCAAAGCGATTCGAGAGATGGCCCTAAACTGAACGTTTCCAAAATTTTGTGTGGGAGGTCCCCGAAGAAGTGGATTGATACCTTATCTAAGTCTGGTACACATTTCAGGATGTACAAAGTATAGACCAAATCGGTTACTCCCTTCAAGAGTTATCGTGCGCACAGACAGACAGACGGACGGACATTGCTCAATCGACTCCAAATTGTCTGAAACACATTTCGTCCTAACATACTTGGGGTGTAAAACCATTATTTGGATGAGGCACATTTTGCCCGTATGAAAGTGTATATACCCTCGTTACCATAAATGCTGAGGGTATAAAAATTCAGCCATTTCAATGGATTATTGTGGCCATTACCTTCAATGTACCGAAAATCGGGAGGTACCGTTCTATGGCGGCAATATTTAGGCGTGGACCTATGCCGACAAATTTCATATGGAAAGCTTCGTACTTCAAATGGAGACTAAATACTAAATTTCAGCCATTTCGGGGAAATATTGAGGCCACAACCTTCAAAATACCGAAAATCGGGTGGTACCGTTCTATGAGGGCTATATCAAAACATGGAGCTATATAGCCCATTTGCAACACCAAACATCCTAGGAGTAATAGAAACTTCTATACCAAATTACCAGTGTTCGCAAATAAACCGTACCGTTCTGTACCGTACCAAAGTGGATAGGTACACTACGATAGTGTACCGCTCCGGAACACAAACACTAAAAAATATTTTAGTGATACTGTACCGGAACACAACGATAATTGTAGTGTACCGCATGCCGGAGCACTAAAAATCGTAGTGCTCCGACTGCGGAGGACTAAAAATCGTAGTGTTCCGACTGCGGAGCACTAAAAATTTTAGTGTTCCGACTGCCGGAGCACTAAAAATCGTAGTGCTCCGACTGCGGAGCACTAAAAATTTTTGTGTTCCGACTGCGGAGCACTAAAAATGTTAGTGTTCCGACTGCCGGATCACTAAAAAATCATAGTGTTGGAACACTAAAAAATTATAAAGGTATTATGTTTTCTTAGGAAAATTAAATATTTGGTTAAATTTGATCAAATAAAAATTAAGATAAACTGTTACATTCATGTATGTTTAAATTAGTTAAAAACATTGCGAAATTTGGTCAAAATTATGAAAAAACAATACTTAGTTTTTTGTGGAATGAAGCACAAAGATCGTCGTGCCGGAGCACTAAAAATCTTTTTTTACCACGTTTTGAAACTATGAGGTAATGAACCATACATGAATTTATTATGATTTCTGAGGAAATTAAACATTTATATATATTTTTTTTTGATAAATAAAAATTAAAAGAAAATTTGAAAAACATCTGATTTGGTTCTTGGGCAATGGAGCAGTAAAAATCGTAGTGTTCGTCTGCGGAACACTAAAAGTCGTAGTATTCCGACTGTCGGATCACTAAAAATCGATTTTTATTGATCAATTGTTTCGATTTTTAGAGATCCGGCAGTCGGAACACTACAATTTTTAGTGTTCCGGCAGTTGGAACACTACGATTTTTATTGTTCCATTGTTTCGATTTTTAGAGATCCGACAGTCGGAACACTAAAATTTTCAGTGATCCGGCAGTCGGAACACTACGATTTTTAGTGATCCGGCAGTCGGAACACTACGATGTTTAGTGCTCCGCAGCCGAACACTACGATTTGTATTGATCCATTGTCCAAAAATCAAATCAGGCTTTTTCACGTGTTCTATTAAATTTTATTTCTTAGTTTGTATTTATTAAAACAAAAAAATTATAAAATATTTAATTTTCCTCACAAATCATAATAAACTCATGTATCCACAGTCAGGACACTACAATTTGTTGTGCGCCATTGTACAACAACCGAATCAATGTTTTTCATATTTTCTATAGAAAGTATACAAGCATACTTAAGTTCCCAACGTTATTAATTAATATGTATACATACATGGATTTAACAGGTGTATCTGTGTTTTTATACCCTCCACCATAGTATGGAGGGTATATTAAGTTTGTTTTTCCGTTTGTAACGCATTGAAATACTCATTTGCGACCCTATAAAGTATATATATTCTTGATCAGGGGAAAATTTCTGAGTCGATCTGTGCACGTCCGTCCGTCCGTCCGTCTGTGGTAATCACTCTAGCATCCACAAAAATGGAGATAGGACGCTGAAATTTTGGGAAAATGCGTCTTTTGTTTGCAGGCAGGTCAAGTTCGATGATGGGCTATATCGGACCACGTTTTGGTATAGCCCCCATATAACGGTACCCCCCGAATTACGGTATTTTGACGTTTTTAGCTACATTTTCAGACCGATGTAGCTATAATTTGACATTTAGGGTTCTTAAGTGTCAATAAACTTATATAACAAAACTTATGGACATAGGTCCACGTTTTGGTATAGCCCCCATATAACGGTACTCCCCGATTTACGGTATTTTGACGTTTTGAGCTACATTTTCAGACCGATTTATCTATAATGTGGCATTTAGGGTTCTTAAATGTCAATACACTTATATAACAAAACTTGTGGACATAGGTCCACATTTTGGTATAGCCCCCATATAACGGTGCCCCCCGATTTACGGTATTTTGACGTTTTTAGCTACATTTTCAGGTCGATTAAGCTATAATTTGACATTTAGGGTTCTTAAGTGTAACTAAACTTATATAACAAAAGTTGTGGACATAGGTCCACGTTTTGGTATGGCCCCCATATAACGGTACCCCCGACTTATGGCATTTTGACGTTTTAGTTACATTTACCGACCGATTAAGCTATAAATTGACATTTAGGGTTCTTAAATGTCAATAAACTTATATAACTAGTGGACATAGGTCCATGTTTTGGAATTTTTAACCGAATTAGGAGTTATTTGACATTAAAGGCTCCCATCAAAGTGAAAACTAATTATTCCATTTTAGTCCAGAATATTTTATGGTGGAGGGTATGAAAAGTTCGGCCCGGCCGAACTTAACGCTTTTTTACTTGTTATGTCTTAATTTGTACTTATCTCAAAAATTATAAATATTTAACTTTCCTCGCAAATCATTAAAAACTCGTATGTGGTACATTATCATTACGTTATTTTTTAGTGTTCCGACATGTGGTACACAACGATTTTTTAGTGCTCCAACTGCGGAACACTACGATTTTTAGTGCTCCGTCTGCGGCGCCGAGTCCGAACGGCGTGTCTAAGACACCACTTTTGTAGAGAAATTTTACATGGCTGAAATACTCAGGAAATGTCGCCAACATTACTGAGGGGTATTTTGCCACCGTTGAAAAGTGTTTTGATGTTGCCTGGTCGGGGAATCGAACCCACGACCTTATGTGTGCAAGGCGGGTGTGCATACCATTGCACCACGGTGGCACCCTATATCAATAAAAGTATTAACTTTTAATAGTCTGAACTTTAACTCGTCTTGACCACATAAAAATGTTTACATAAACCGCCAATTGCATCCTCAAATTCCTTTCTATCTTCTTTATTGTGGTTTTAGTACTCTCTTCATATTTCGTCATTATTTGCTGAATTATGTGATGGCTACTTCAAACCACCACATACTCATACGCTTCTGTAACCGTATGATTTTTATAGGATAATAAAAATATTATACAATTTCTACACAACCTTTGAGAAAATACTTAAAGAGAGCGCAAAGCTAGCTGTCTTCATGGGTTTTTATTATTCTAAGACTCAATAAGATTTTTAACCCTTTCGGTAATTCTATGCCATATGGCATAACCAGTTTTTGAAGCCCGTTTTAAGGCAAAATACTTATGGGCACTCTTTTTTTAATAATTTTGTATTTTTCCCTGAAGTGTTATCTATAAATAATTCGACAAAAATTTTTGATTGGTGGACCCTATACATTGTTATGTCTCAAAGAGCAAGCGCTCCTCGTTCGATTTAAAATTTTCATGAAAATACCATCTTATAATTTTTTATATTTTATTAATAAAAATATTGTTTTTGTTAACTTTTTGTATTTAATTTAGTAGATAATCATTGCCTTAATAATTAAAACGAAAAAAGATCCGAAATATAGTTCAATGGAGCTGCCAGATTTTTTATATTTCATACTATGCCATATGGCATAGATTTTTCCCAATGGAAATGTTTTACTTTGTTTGACTCCCAGACCTTCTATTGTAAAACCCCTAGATCTTCTATAAGAAGACCTCTAGATCTTGTGTAAGTCTTCTATACGAAGACTTCCAGGTCTTCTATAAGGAAACCTCCAGATCCACCATAGGAAAACCTCCAGATGATGTATAACAATTCTTGCAGATTTTCTAAAATAACTCCTCCAGATATTATATAAGATGGCCCCCACGTCTTCTACAAGCTGACCTCCAGCCCTTCTATAGGATGACATTCAGGTGTTCTATAAGAAGTCCTTCAGATCTGCTATATGAAGGCATTCAGGTCTTCTATAAGAAGTCCTCCAGTTTTTCTATAAGAAGGCCTCAAATCTTCCATAAAAAGACCCTAGGTTTTCTATAAGAAGACCCTAGCTTTTCTATAAGAAGACCCTAGGTTTTCTATATGAAGACCCTAGGTCTTCTATAAGAGGCTTTAAATGTTCTAAAAGAAGACCTCCAGATATTCTATAAGAAGACCTTCTATGTGAAGACCCCTAAATCTTCTAATAGTAGACCTCCAGATATTCTATGAAAAACCTTCATGTCTCCTATAAGTATGCTTTTCTATAAGAAGGGCCCCTGCTCTTCTATGAGAAGACCATCTGGTTTTATATAAGAAGGTCTCCTGCTCTTCTACGAGAAGACGTCCTGCTCTTCTATGAGCAGACCTCCTGCTCTTATATAAGAAGACCTCCTTCTCTTCTGTAAGAAGACCTCCTGCCCTTCTATATGCAAACGTCCTGCTCTTCTATGAAAAGACGTCCTGCTCTTCAAGAAGAGGACCTCCTGCTCTTCTATAAGAAGACCTCTTGCTCTACTATAAGAAGACCTCCGGCCCTTCTATATGCAAACGTCCTGCTCTTCTATGTGAAAACATCCTGTCCTTCTATGAGACGACCTTTTGCTCTTCCAGGAGAAGACATTCTGCCCTTCTATGAGAGGACCTACTGCTCTTTTATGAGAAGACGTCCTGCTCTTCTATAAGAAGACCTCTTCCTCTTCTATAAGGCCTCCTTGTTTTCTATAAGATGAAATTTAATTAAAAAATCGAATATTTTAGTTTTGTTTTTTTTTTTCCTTTAAATACATTCTATGCCATATGGCATAGTGTCCAAAAACCACTTATCCAAACAAAATGTTAAAAAATTAGTTTTGATTATTCATATAGTGGGCTTTAGTATATATAAAATTGGAAAAATATATTTTTCAGATCAAAAACAAAAAAGAAGCACCGAAAGGGTTAATGGTATCTATGGCCAAACGCCAAAGAAAATCGATTATTTTTTGTTGGTTTTAGAACATTGATGCCACGGTTACATATGTATGTACATTGGAGTGACAAAAAAAAACAAGTAAAAAAATAAGTTCGGCCCAAGCGAACTTTTTATACTCTCCACCATAAAACATTCTTCTTCGACAACTAAAAACCCAAATGCCTAAATTATTTAATCTAATCTAAAAACAAGTAAAAAAGTATCAGTCGGCTTTGCCGACAGAGATATACCCTCAGCCTGTGCAAACTGAAACACTTCTTTCACAAAAAATTATGTATTTAGGGGGTTTCAAAATTTTGGTCGTATGAACCGACAAAAATGTTGATTAAGATTAAAGTTCAAAAATTTTGCGGAAAAGGTACTTAAAGGAATGGACCGACATAGACCATGGGGGTGCCATGGGGGTTTTTACACCCTTCGGGCTGTTTTCTCAAGAAGTATGGACAACAACTTTTACATCGTAATTGAGGCAGCGAATGTAAGTTGCTTCAACAAAAATCAAAGTGATTCAATAGTAGGTCCTAAACTGAACTTTTCCGAAATTTTGTGTGGGAGGTACTCGAAGGAGTTTGCCGATTGAGTTCATATTGGAACCTCATCTAAGTCTGGTAGAAATTTCATAATGTGCAAAGTATGGACCAAATCGGTTAATCCCTTCAAGAGTTACCGTACGCACAAAATTTTCCGACCATTTTCGAACTTTTGTGGGGGAGGTACCGGAAGGAGTGGACCGATATAATCCATCTTTGAACTTGAACTAAGTTTGGACAAAATATTACGAAAGCCAAATTTTGGACCGAATCGGCAGATCCGTTCGAGGGTTATCTTGCGCTCCAACCACTACACACGGTGTCATAGGGTTTTTTGTAACTTTCAGGCTGTTTTCTCAGGAAGTATGGACTTGCCCCTAATAAAACTTACAGCGTCGTATAGAGGACAGCGAATACAACTTGCGTAAGCAAAAATGAAAGCGATTCGAGACCAGGTCCTAAACTGAACTTTTCCGAAATTTTTGTGTGGGAGGTACCCGAAGGAGTGGACCGATTGAGTCCATATTGGAACCTCATCTAAGTTTGGCAGAAATTACACGATGTGTAAAGTATGGACCAAATCGGTTATTCCCTACAAGAGTTATCGTGCGCACAAGTTTTGCGAAAATTTTTGAACATTTGTGGGGGAGGTACCTGAATCGAATCTGGACAAAATATTTCGATACCCAAAATTTGAACCGAATCGATTGATCCGTTCGAGAGTTATCGTGCGCACCAGCCAGACAGACAGACAGACGGACGGACATTGCTAGATGTACTCAAAATTGTCTGAAACGGATATCGTACAAACATACTTGGGGTCTAAAACCATTATTTCGATGAGGCACATTTTTGGTTTTTAGACCCCAAGTATGTTTGGACGAAATGTGTTTCAGACAATTTGGAGTTGATTTAGCAATGTCCGTCTGTCTGTCTGTCTGGCTGGCTGGTGCGCTCGATAACTCTCGAACGGATGAACCGATTCGGTTCAAATTTTGGCTTTCGTAATATTTTGTCCAAACTTAGTTTAATTTCGAAGATGAGCTATATCGGTCCACTCCTTCCGGTACCTCCTCCACAAAAGTTCCAAAATGTTCGGAAAATTTGTGGTCACGATAACTCTTGAAGGGAGTAACCGATTTGGTCCATACTTTGCACGTCGTGAAATTTCTACCAGACTTAGATGAGGTTCCAATATGGACTCAATCGGCCCACTCCTTCGGGTACCTCCCACACAAAATTTCGGATAAGTTCAGTTTAGGACCTGCTCTCGAATCGCTTTGATTTTTGTTGCAACAACTTGTATTCACTTCCCCCCAAACGACGGTACAAGTTTCATCAGGGGCAAGTCCATTCTACCTGAGAAAATGGCCGGAAAGTTGCAAAAAGCACCTATGACACCTTGTGTAGTGATTGGAGCGCAAAATAGCTCTCGAACGGATCTGTCGATTCCGTCCAAAATTTTGCCTTCGTAATATATTATCAAAACATAGTTTAAACTCGAAGATGGGCTATATCGGTCCACTCCTTCAGGTACCTCACCCACAAAACTTCAAAATGTTCGGAAAAATTTTGCGCGCGATAAATCTTGAAGGGAGTGACCGATGTAATCAATACTTTGCACATCCTAAAATATCTACCAGATATAGATCAGGTTCGAATATGGACTATATTTGTCTACTCCTTCTGGTATCTCTCACACAAAATTTCGGATAAGTTCACTTTAAGGCCTGCTCTCGAATCAGTTTGATTTTTGTTGAAGCGATTTGCATTCGCTACCTCCATTACGACGGTAAAAGTTTTTTCAGGGCAATTCCATATTTTTTGGGAAAACAGCCCGAAAGGTGTAAAAAACCCCTATGTCACCATATGTGGCGGTCGGAGAACACGATAACTATCGAACTGTTCAACCGATTTGGTCCAACATTAAGTCTTCGTCATATTATACCCAAACTTAGTTTCATGGGGCAATACCGGTCCACAACTTTCGGTACTTCTCCCAAATATTTAAAAAATGTCAATAATATGCTAGACGATATCACTTGAATGGGGCAACCAATTTGGTCCAATCTTTGGATCTCCTAATATTTTATCAAAGTTTAGTTTAACATCTAAAATGGACCATATCGGTCCTCCCTAAGGGTACCTACCTGTTCCTAATCCACGTTTTTGTCAGCAAGTTCAAATGTCCAAAAAGGGCCACAAAATTTTGAAGAGACCTTAAATACATTCGATCTGTTCGGAGGTAAAAGTTTGACTTCACATTGGCTGATGGTATATATCTGTCGACTGACACTTTTTTACTTGTTTTTTTTTTAATTTTTGGCAAATTTCATAAGAAGAATGGACTTTGACCACCAAAAACATTTTACCGTCGTAACAAGGGCCACAAAGACAAAAAAATTCAAAAAAAAAAAAAAATTTAAACAATCCGAGACTAGTCCTTAAACGGCATTCTTTTCAAAATTTGTATGGGAGGCACCCGCAGGGGTGTTCCGATGTAGTCCATATTCGGACGTAATCCAAGTCTATATGAAATAATACGATGTATACAATTAAGACCAAACCGGTTTTTCCCTTCGAGGGTTATAGTAGGCACTAGTCAGTTTAGTTGGCGTCGTCTCAGGAAGTATTGACTTGCACCCAAAAAAAGTGTACCGTTGTAAAAGGGACCGTAAGGCGAACATGTTTCAAACAAATTCAAGACGGTTCGAGAAGAGTTGTTAAAGTATACTTTTCCCATAGTAGTGGGTCGATATAGTCCATATTCGAACCTGATATATGCATGGAAGTAATATGTCCACATCCCCAGTTTGTAACAATTCGGTAATTCCCTTCTGGAACTTTTGAACTTTTGTGGGGGTAGTTAACGGAAGGGGTATAGCGATATGGTCCATCTTCGAACTTAAACTAAGTTTGGACAAAATTTACGAGACCTAAAATTTGACCTTTTATCGACATACAAAGATTCAGTTTGATCGATGCAATCTTGCCGTGATTATTCACGTCGGAAATTGTGAAAATTTATAGGACAAAAATGTTCACAAGAAAAGTCCATTTTGTTTGCAAAGTGATTTTTACAAGTTACTGTAAACCATACAGCACATGGTCGTATTACAAACTGTCCTGAGTACGTTTAGGCTTAAAACTGTCAAACTTTCAGAAAAAAAATGTCAAATGGCCAGATTGTTTTCGTGCAGCCCTCGTATAAAGCATTTGTTTGTGAATAACTATGTAACTATTGCCTTATGGCATTAGACAGAATCCACGTAATAGAATAGATATACTTATACTTCTAATATTTTCATCTTATCATATTGGCCTGGATATATGAGACCTTCAGATAGGCTCCTCCCCCAAAGAAGAGAGTGACAAATTTGTATGTGAACAAATTAGAGCTCAGATTTTGGTGAGTGTTGTCCTTGGTAAATAGGTTGTATTTGTTGCGTGTGGTCCCAAAATTGCATTAAATTTTACAATTGTTATCTACCGGCAGCATCTCCACAACGTGATATTCCAAGCTATCGGCAAAAGAGAAATAAACCGGATACGCGAAGCGGCTGATAGAGTAGGGCTTGAAAAAAATCAGTGTTGCCACATAAGAGGGTAATTAGTGAAAACGTAACGTGAGCCCCAATACAACCATGTGTGGGCAATACTGGGTTTGTACGGGGCGATGAAAGAGAATTAGTAAATGTCAGGAAAATTAGAGAAAATGATGGAAAAGAGGGAAAATTCGGTGTGATGGCTGCCGTATATAAGGCGTAACGGAGAGAAAATTCGCCATTTAAGTTATTGGTGTTAATACAAAGCGTATCTTGGTTGTTAAAGAAACTATAATAAAAAAACCCGAAAATCCCCAAATTAAATAAAAATAACCATTAAATATTCAAGGAAAAAAAATTCCTATAATTTTATTTAAATTGATTGTGTTGTTTTTCATGTGCTTGTGCGTACAAAAACATGTAAGTTGTCTGGCTTATTTTTTTTGGTGTGTTGTAGTTTGGTGTTACAATGTGGTTCTTTTTGTTAAAGATAACGCCAAAGGTAAAAACGACAGCACATATCAAAACTCTGACCCCTCCGAATGTTTACGTGGAGGAGGTCATCAAAATTTTAAGGAAATCCTGCGAAGAATTAATTGCCAAAGTAGACCAGAATTAATTGCCAAAGTAGACCAGAATTAATTGCCAAAGTTTATTGGTGGAGCCATTTGCACAGGGACGGGGATCATTTTGCTGTTGTGGCGTCTAGAACATTTCTCAGCCCAAGACAGAAGAACCTCATCATCTGAAAGCATATAAAAAAACAAAGACCTAAGTACTTGGTCCACCAGGTAATTTATTTGATGTGAATACTTACACTCTCCGAATTCAAACAACCATCTGAGGCCAACTGGTTTGCATCTGATTCCTTTTCTTTATTGGAATGCGCATGCGCGCCTGTAATGATGCTTGATATCTGAAATTGAAAGAAAACGATTGATTTAAAAATTTTGCTGATACTTATGCTTTAAATTATAACCAATAACTAAAAAAACAAAACAAGAAGATTAAGAATTATTTACGCTTAGGTTAAGTGTGATTGTCCGTAGTTAGTATATTTTACTTTTTAAGATTTAAAAATTTGTTAAGATTTCTAACGCCCTAGATTTTACGTGAGCGTAGGGTTACACTGATGTACGATAGGAATAATTGAAATTGATTTTGTGTATGGACATATGGTAACGTCCATGATACCTTCGTAACAGAGCTCTATTAGGAGGATGTAGTCTTTTCTAAAGTGGCCATATTGGCGAAAAATATTCCTAAACGTATTAGTTAGTAGCCTGAGCGATTGGCTCACAATAGAAGCGTCGGTGTTAGGAGTTCAAAATATTGACTTTGTTTAAATGTTTTGCTGTTAGGTTTAAGTTTAAAAAAATGTCAATAAAATATTTTAATGTTTGATTGTATGTCATTATAATGAATTGTTAAGTGTTTCTTTGTGAGGGAGTGAATAGGATGTAAGTTACTGTTCGGTAAGTGTGTGTGGCTTTCGGGGCTCTTAAAAAAAATGTTTCTATTAGGACGGAAGAGTCAAGGTAGGGTGGGCAAGTGTGGGAACGAAGACAGCAAGTTCCCTGGTCATGGTAGTATGTTGTGTTTGTGTCGTTTTATTTTGTTTGTGTATGTATTCCCCCTTCTCATTATTGTTTGACCCCTAGGGCTGATGGTGGCAGGGTTAAGAACCCCCTGAATGTGTGTGCCCCGACTGAGCGAGTTGGAACCCCACCATAGCGCCGCATTAGGCGGTACATAACAATATGGCGCCCAAATTAAACAGTAATTTCAAGTTAGTGCAATAACACCTAAGCACTAAACAATAGACCATAGGGTTAAATAGCCAAAAACGAATATCGCATTTTCTAAAAACTAACGGATATTGCATCCACATTTTTGAATTAACAAAACTGTGATAATAGTGCAATATTTAGCTTAAGTTGTTAGAAAATAAGGATATGTCGTTCCACTGTATAGGGTCTAGTACAATAGCTCTTGTTCGTTAATTGTAACAATGAATGTATTGTGTTGATGACCTGTGTTTATGTATCTGTATTTATTTTCCCGTATTAGAGTAATTAAAATAGACTAGGGCTAGCATAGGATACTAAGTGCAATATTTTCAGTGACGAGTTTTGTCATAGACTTTATTGTGCAATAGCTTTCTTACACGAGATCTTTTTTTTATCAAGAAGTTTAGAAAAATGCCGTGATGTTGTTTTTGTTCTAGCGTAGTTACTACAGATTAAGGTTAGCATAGGAAAAGAGTGTGCAATATCTGCCATGATGACGTTGTCCTGGACTGTATTGTGCAGTCACATTCCTAACACGAGATCTCTTTTCGACAACTATGGAGGAAACTGCCGTGATGTCACCTTAGTTCAGGAAATTGCGATAGATTAGGAATAACATAGAAACAAAGGTGCAATATCCGACATGAAAATATTTGATCATAGATTGTATTGTGCCATAGTATCTTTAACGTGAGATCTTTTTTATTAAAATAGTATAAAATTGCCACGGTGCTACCCTTTCAAATAATTCATGTTCAATTGTGTAAGTCCAGTATGTCAATACACCATGATCACCGAGTTAGGACGCTTTTATATTAAATATAACTTTTCTGTTACATTATATAAAAAAAAACACCACACACTTTACGTCACATGTAGCCGAAAATACATCCTATGAACTCCCATATGTGTATCTGTGTTTGTTGCTAAATTATATTTTGTGTTCTATTTTAGAAAATACCTACATTCCTTTTAATACCTCAATAACTTTTATCTCTTATATGTCAGTTAAATGTTTGTAGAACTAATAACCATTAAGAAGACTAGCAAGTAGTATTAGTATTCATTAAGATTCACCATTTTATACAACAACAATATATTGAATCTGTCCAATAACAACAAATATAACTTAACTCTCTAATGAGCGACTCTAAATCCGCTAAAATCAAAAGAAATCGCAAAAGAAATCGATCATTGACATTTGATCTAAGCAGATCTATTCTGTCACCAAGAAAAAAGAAATCAAAGAAAAA